>NW_006399901.1:2379596-2387088 GCF_000299155.1 Elephantulus edwardii | reverse complement strand
ATGTACTGTTCTAGTCATTTTTGGAGGATTTTCAGCAATGTTTTGCTTATATGTGATATAAATGATACTGTTTTATAATTTCCAGAGCCCATTATATCACCTTTCTTGGGAACGGGGAAAAAAATATGAACCTCTTTCAGCCAGTTGGCCATGCAACTGTCCTCCAGATTGCCCAGCATAGACTGGTGAGCATGTCCAGGGCTGCATTTGGTAGTTGAAACATTTCAGTTGGTATCTCACCAGTTCCTTGGGCCTTCTTTTTGGCCAATGCCTTCAAAACACAGCTTCAACTTCTTTCTCCCTTCCTTTCTTCTTTTTTTTTTTTCCTTCCTTTCTATTGATTCTTGATCATTTGCTACTTCATGAAATTTTTCTTTGCCAGCCAATTCCTTTTCGTATAGTGACTCTGTGAATCCTCTCTATCTTCTTTTAATGCCTCTGGGATCATTCAGGTATTCACTCAGTATTGCGACGTGAAGCTTAGATTTGTTTTTCAGTTCTTTAAATACGAAAACTGCTGAGCAAGTTCTTTCATTTTTATTCTCTGACTCCAGCTCTCTGCCCATTCTATAATAATACTTGGCTTTGTTTTCTTGAGCTGCGCTTTGAAATTTTCTGTTCTGCTTTTTAACTTCAGCATCCTTTGTTTTGGCTTCTTTGATGCTCTAGTGCACTTTTTAGAGTCTCTTCTGACATCCATTTGTGTTTTTTTCTTTTTTTCTGACCATTTGCTCTCATCTTGGATGATAACCTTGACGCCAACCCACAACTCAGCCAGACTTTGATCATTGGTGTTTAATGCTTCAATATTATTTGTAATATGATTTTTAAATTCAGGTGAGATGGACTCAAAATCATACTTTCGAAAAAAAATCATATTTTGGTTCTTGTGGATTCGTTTTCACTTTCTTCAGCCTCTATATGAACTAGGCATGAGTAATTGATAGTCTCTTCCACAGTCAGCTCCTGGCTTGGTTTTGACTGTTAATACTGAGCTTTTCCAACAATTCCTTCCACGAATATAGTAAATCTGATTCCTATGCAGTCCATCAGATGAGGTGTATGTATAACTCACTGGTTACATTATTTTTTTTAAAGGTATTTATGATGAATAAATCAGTTCATGTACAAAATGTAATCATTTGATTTCCAGCCTCATTTCTGTCACTAAATCCTTGCTTTCCTACTACCCTTCCTTCTTCGTTGTTTCCAACTTTTGCATTTCTGTCACCAGTTATCAATAATGCCTCTTGATTGCATGTTTGTTCAATTTCAGACTGCAAACTCTGGTGAAATTCTTCAATTTCTTCCTCTTTGGGTCTAGCTATTGGTGTGTACATTTTACTAATAGTCATATTAACAGGGCTTCCTTGCACACGTAGGCATAGTCTCCTATCATTCACAACATGTATTTCAGAATAGAACTCGCAATTGTCTTTGTAACTCTGAATGCCACACCATTCTTCCTGTTTTTCATTTGCAGCATAATGCATCATGTGATTGTCTGCTTCAGAGGGGCCAGCATCAGTCCCTTTCATCTCACGAATGCCTAGAATGTTGATGTTCATGTATTCCATTTCATTTTTTCTTTTTCCTACATTCATACTTCATACATTCCATCTTCCAACTATTAAAGGCTGTCTGTACCTGTTTCTCCTCATTTTGGGCTCCACCTCTACTACTCTCTCTCTCCATATTTCTCTGTTGTTCACAGGGTTTTCAGAGCTTGCTGTCTCAGAAGTGGATGGTCAGTCCTGCTTCCTGGTCTGTTTTAATCTGGTAGCTCTGCTGAAACCTGTCCACCCTTCTGGCATTTGATACACTAGTGGCATTGTTTTCAGCTTTACTTTCAGATATACAGCAAAGATGTAACTGAAAGGACCATAGTTTGGATCAGGGGCACGCTAGCCTTTAAACTGACATCATTGTTCCTTAGCACCTAGTCAGGAGAGGTTTCCCTAGTGCAACACGTTTGTCCTAAGCTTCTGGCTTGTTGTTTTTGTTGGGTACTATGGTGTCACTCTGGAGACAAAGGGGCATCTGATACAGGCCATGGTCTTTGCAATCACTTGTTATGCATCAGAGAGCTGGGCAATGACTAGGGAGGATAGAAGGAGAATTGATGCCTTTGAGCTGTGGTGCTGGAGAAGAGTATTGAGGGTACCGTGGATTGCTAATAATAATAAAACAAACAGATTCTTCCTGGAGAAGGTTAAACTGGGCTGTTCCTTGGAGGCAAGGATTCTGGGGCTTCCTCTGACATGCTTCGAACATGTTGTAAGGAGAGACCGGTCCTTGGAGAGGGACATCATACTTGGGAGGGTGGAGGGACAGTGCAGGAGGGGAAGACCCTTTTGAGGTGGGTTGATTCCGTGACTGGGGCAATGAGGGTAGGTGTGTCAGAGGCAGTGAGATTGGCACAGGATAGAGCAGGGTTTAGCGACTTGACGGAATATAACAACAACAACTATCAAGTCGGAACTGACCCATAGGTGACATTCCAACAAGTTTTCAGAGGCAATCAATCACACGGAAGGAGGTTGCCTGTCCTTCTCTTATAAAGCGGCTGTTGGATTTGAACTGTGTGTCTTCAGGATTCCTGTGCAGCTTCTTACTATTATGCCACCAAAGCTCCTAGCTTCTGGCCTAGTAGTAAGGCAATGCACTGCCAACCCAAAACTATGTTTCTTTTCTTTCTTGTTTTAAAAAAATATGTTTCAAATCCACTAGCTGCTCTGTGGGAAAAAGATGGGCAATCTTCTCCCGTGTGATTCACTGTGAAAACCTACTGGAGGGTCAGCTATGGGTCGTTTCTGACTCAACAACAACTCTGACCATATTTAACCTTTTTCCTGATGCCAGCAGCCAGGTGGCATCTGGAGAAATCCACACTGTCATAGTCTGCCTTTCGGGAAATTGTGCTGTAGAAAAGAGAAAGACAGAAATAGAGGGAGGGAAAGAAGAAGGGAGGGAGAGTGGAAGAGAGGGAAGGAGGGAAAGAGGAAAGGAGGGAAGGGGAAAAAGAGTGAGGAAAACAAGGTAAATACGTATATTTATCAAATGTGATGTGATCCAGGGGTAGATGGCTGTGGGAAATGTGTTATATTACCGGTGACTTAGTGGTAAGGAGCTGCACTGTCAGCCCAAAGGCACATGGTTCGAATCCACCAGTTGCTCCCTGGGAGAAAGATGGGCAATCTTCTCCTGTGCAATTTATAGTTTCTGAAAACGCACTAGACGGTAAGTTATGCACCTGTTTCGAACTGATGGCACACAACTACAATAAAATCATGACGGAGGGTGGCCTGGGAAGAACTGCAGTCAACAGCTTCACCGAGCTGTTATTCACTTCATGAATTGGGGGTGAAGTCCCAAATCCAACACAGGATCGTTACTTCCAGGGATGCTCTGTCCACAAACTCTCTGCAGCTTCTCTACCTTTCTTGTGACTATGTCTGACTATCGGTTGTCTCGCCTTAATACAAAAAAAGCATCACTCTCTCTATTGCTAACATAGGGTCAACGACCAGCTCATTTAGGGACCCAGATGGGTTTTATACTCGTGATGCACCTCCTGACTCATTCTGCCCTCCTAACTCCAGCTGGCAACGGGTCCTCCTCCCTTCCCCTAACACAGGAGACTGGATTTCCCAGAACTGTTTTCAACAATATGCTATCTTCCTCCTTGAACCTGCCTAGACAGGCCGGGCCATTCCACAACAATGTTCTGGATTTTCTTGGAAGAGTTTTTCTCTGGCTTCAGTTCTCCGCCACTAGGGGGCACCTGACTGCAACTCCCGGGGGTGGGCGGTGGTGGGGGGAGCTCACAAAACTTGAGTTCTTCACGTGGACAAGACTTCGCTGGCCTGAAAGATCTTACCTTTCTCGTTTAAGATACACGAGACCAAGTACTGTGGAAGCTGGGGTTTTAACAGTAGGTTGACAAAACCAATCTGAAACTTCTTTCAAACTCATCAGCTGATCCACAGGACTCGCCTTGTGCAAAAATGTAAATCCTTTTAGCCCATAACAATATTCAGTAGGCACAAAGACCAGAGAGCTTTGTTGAAAAAGCAAAAAACCCCCAACAACCTACCAATGATTTCAGTGAAACGGGCACAGAATCTAAAGTGGAGAAGAAGAAAATCAACTTGGTTTACCAAACAGCAATAAGGAACCCAAAACCTCCCTTAGGAAAGAACTATGCATGCTAACTGAGGGGTCAGTCCATGCAGAGGGACATTATGCTTGGGAGTGTGGAGAGACAGCGCAGGAGAGGAAGACCCTGGGGTAATTGGGGATAGGTGTGTTGGAGACAGTGAGGTTGCCTCACGACAGAGCAGGGTTCAGAGCTGTTATACACGGGGTATATGAGTCGCAGGCAACTTAATGGCACATAACAATAGCAACAACAACAACCACCTGTAGTTGCCCAGTGGGCCAATGGGGAAGGAATGCTTGGAAATGACTGACAAGGAAGGAATCGATGGGAGTAGGAGGTAAATTCTGGTCCTGGTAGCACTGAAAGGTCACTTGGAGGTCTTGAACAACCTTTCTAAGGACAGGTGACTGATATGGGAACAACATTTGCAAAAATTTGCACGGGCAGCATGTGAGAATTCCAAAAGACAAGTTCGCTTTGTGTGTCTACTCATTTCAGTGGTATCTCTGGAATGCTGTTGTTTGCCATAGAGTCAGAACCGACCCATAACTGACCCTCTGGCAGGTTTTCAGAGGCTGGGAGGAGACTGCCCATCCTCTCTCCCACGGAGCAGCTGATGGATTCAAACCACATGCCATGGAGATTGCAGCGCAGCTTCTTACCACCAGGCCACCATAGCTCCCGGTATAGCAATTCATAAAAAAAGTACAGAGCAGATCGTAAAACTGGTGCCATTACTGACCTCTGGGGAGCTCCGTTGAAGAGAGCGGTTTTCTGAGCAGACCTTCTAGCCCAGCAGTTGTAGTTCATAATTGGAGGACATATTGAGTCTGAATTGAGGCAATTGGGTGAAGTCAGAGTTTTTGCAAGGATGAGCTGAGAACAGCAGCAAGCCGTCTTTGATATCAGCGACTGGGGCTTGAGAGCTAATTATCCTGGATTCAGCAGAAACGTCATGAACGGAGCTGTCTAGAGCAGTGAGACCCAGCTCTGAAAACCAGCGGGTAGAAGGAGAACTTACCAATTCCAGCACCAAGGCCAGAGGACAAACACGTTTTCATTCTTTCAAAAGTGTGTTTCACACAGAGGAGCACATGTAGTCAAAAAAGTGAAAAGAGAGACACAAAATACTGATTTTAATAATATGCAAATGTACTAAAAAGCACATTGGGAAAAGTGAGAGCAGAGCATTCACAAAAATGCAAGAAAATGTGGTACTGACTTAAAGATGCACATACAGGTCAATGGGAAAGAATTGAGTTTATAAATGAAAAAGTAGCTATGTCCATACACATGTGCATGTACATACATGCACTTTGGATATTCTGTCAGGAGGGTCTAGTCCCTGGAAAAAGATATGACGCTGGGAAGGTGGAGAGTCAGGGAAAGAGAGGAAGACCTGTAAGAGGATGGATTGATACAGTGACTACAACACTGAACTTGAGCATGTCAGAGATTGTGAGTACGGCACAGGGTAGGATAAGGCTCAGATCTCAGACAGGGTCACTCTGAGTCATAGTTGACTTGACAGAACCTAACGACAACAATGACTAAGGATGACAGCAGCAGAGTCAAGGCCTTTGAGCTGTGGTATTGGGGAAAAGTATTGAATAAGCCATGGACTGTCCCGGAGAAAGTGAAACCAGGGTGCTCCTTGGAGGCAAGGATGGTGAAACTTTGACTCACACACTTTGGGCACGTCGTAAGGAAGAGCCAGTTCTTGGAGAAGGACATCCTGCTTGGAAAGGTGGACGGTCAGCAAAAGAGACAAACGGATCCACCTTGTTGAGACAAGCACCCTCACCAAGATGAACAGACACAGTAATAGCAACAGTGGATTCAAGGGCATTGGAGGTGGTGAGATGGCCCAGGATAGGACAAGGTTCAGAGCCGTTGTTTGTAGGGTTGGCATGAGTCATAGTGATATCCACAGCACATAATAACAAAAACACTGATCCGGTTTTATTCCAACGGGTTGCAGTGCCAAGATTACTCGATGGAGAAAGCACAGTTCGGTAGCCACCTGAAAAAGAATGGGGTTAGATTTCCACCGCACAGCTTCTACAGATATTGACTCAAAACCAATCAAAGACCTGAAATATAAAAGCTGACCCTATAAAACACTGAGATTTTTTTTTTTTAAAAAGGTACAACTTTTCAAATCCTTAGATCAGGTAATAACTTCTTAGGTAAAGACAGCAGAAGTAAATACAGGCTAAGGGGCTGGGGAGCAGGGGAAGATTTTCCCTCGTTGTTGTTGTTGGGTGCTAATAAAAAGGACAAAAAAATTAAAAAGATTAATGGAGTTTCATTAAATGGAAAACCTTTTTTTTAAAAAATTTTTTATTTTATTATTTTTGTGTGAGTGTACCGTCAAATCAAATCTGACTGGTACAGGAGGATATTGTCCCTCCTTTCCCGGCACAGCATCTGGTGGATTTGAACCGTGAGCCTCTGGGATTGTAGTTGCAGCTCCTTGCCACTAGGCCACCAGAGCTCACCTTAAATAGAAAACCTTTTATATATCAAAATATATTATCAAGAATGTGAAATGACTCAGCAACAATAGCAGAGTGCACCAGAGCAGCAAACAAGAAATGCTGGAGATGTTGTGGAAAGATTGGAACCCTTATTCACTGTTGGTGGGAGTGTAAAATGGTGCAACCACTGTGGAAGGCAGTTTGGTACTTTTTCAAAACGTTGTTAGAAGAAATACCATCTACCCAGCAATGACACTGCTGGGACTATACCCTAAAGAAACCACAACTGCCACCCAAACAAATACATGCACACTCATGTTTATTGCTGTATTATTTACAGTAGCAAAGAGATGGATGCAACCCAAGCACCCATCAATAAATGAGTAGACAGAAATGGATCCGAGAGCTAAATGTAAAACTTAAAACTATAAGAGTCTTCAAGGAAAAGAACCATGGTCATACAATGGAATACTACAAAGCATTGAGAAACAATGAACTCATAGAACATTACATAACGTGGATGACCCTGCAGGACATTTTGCTGAGTGAAATATCTCAGTCACAAAAGGACTAATACTGCATACACCACTGATATAAAGCATGTCTGACATGGTGGTTTGGGAGGAGAACAGGTTAAGAGTGGATAGATAATGAACATTGTACTGAAGCAGATGAAGGAAGGGAATATATGAATAGGCATTATATGTATGACAACAGCCCAGAATAAGAAGTATATTTCCATAATAGTCTGTGTGTTTCCTACTGCCAAAGGGGCCCTTTAGAGTAGTGAGAGAAGACCTTCACCCTGAAACCCACAGCGTCCCTTTTCAGCAGGAAGTAGCTAAGAGAA
>NW_006399901.1:2373482-2378471 GCF_000299155.1 Elephantulus edwardii | reverse complement strand
CAGTTATGGTCTCTTTGGGGTATATTCCCAGTAATGGAATTACTGGGTCAAATGGTATCTCTATTTGCAACTTTTTGAGAAAGCGCCATACCACCTTCCACAGTGACTGCACCATTTTACATTCCCACCAACAGTGAACAAGGGTTCCAGTTTCTCCACAACCTCGACAGCATTTGTTGCTTGCTGTTCTGTTAAATTTTGCTATTCTGACTGAGGTGAGATGGTATCTCATAGTTGTCTTCATTTGCATCTCTCTTAGAGCTAGGGATTTTGAACATTACTTCATGTGCTTGTTGGCCATCTGAATGTCTTTTTTGGTGACGTGTCTGTTCATATCCTGTGCCCATTTTTCTATTGGATTGTTTACCTTTATCTTGTTGTGGTGTAACTTCTTGATTTTAAAAATGTGCATCCGTCAACATTCATTGCAGCATTTTTCCACAATCGTCAGAAGCTGGAAACAATCTGAGCCTTGAAAACAATATACTGAGCAAAATAAATCAGTTGAAGGACAAATCCATTAAATGAGAAAATGACAGTCTAACAAGTATTGCTGCAAGACTGGACAGCCATCTGCATAAAAATGAAATAAGAGCCATACTTCACACTAGATAAAAAAATGAACTAAAAATGGATCAGTGATCTAAATGTAAAACCTAAATGTAAAAGTCTTCAAGGAAAATAACAGGATAAAATTAAGGATTCTAATTTACAACATAAATAGACCATTAAACATAACAGAAAATATATATATAAACAATAGAGGATAGATTAGACAGCTAAGACCTTTTGAAACTGAAATAAAGATTTATTGTTGTTGATTTATATGTTGTTATGTGCCGTCAAGTCAATTCTGACTCATAGTGACCCTGTGTACAACAGCTCTATCTTGAGCCTATTTTATTGTCTCTACCCCTAATACCCCAATCAGAGTCAATCCATCTTATCCAGGATCTTGCACTCTTGGGCTGCACCTCCACCCTTCCAAACATCATGTCCTTCTCCAAGGACTGGTCCCTCCTTACAACATGCCCAAAGTCTGTCTGATGGAGCTTCAAAATCCTTGCCTCCAAGGAGCAGCCACCTACTCTTGGACAGATCTGTTGGTTCTCTTTGCAGTCCATGGTAAATTCATTACTCTTCTCCAGCACCACAACTCAAAGATATCATTTCTTCTTCTGTCATCCTTATTCATTATCCAGCTCTCTGATACAAAGCAGGTAATTGTGAAGATATGGCCTAGATCAGGCACACCTTAGTATCTAAATTGACATCATTCTTCTTCAGTACTCTGGAGATTTTCCAATGCAATTAATCTTTTAATTTCCTGGCCTTAGTACCAAGAGCGCTGATTGTGGAGCCACGCAAGCTGAAGCTGGTAACAATCTCAATCTCTTCACTATCTATCATGATGCTGTCAATCGGCCCAGTGGTGAGAATCTTTGTTTTCTTGATGTTGAGCTTCAATTTATATTGAAGGCTGTAGTCCTTGACCTTTTATAGCAAATGCCTCACGTCTTCCTCAGTTTCAGCAAGCAAGGTTGGGTCACCAGCGTAATGCAGGTTTTTGATAAGTCTTCCTCCAATCCTGATGCCACATTCTTACTAATAGATACCAGCCACCTTGATGATATGTTCTACATATAGATTGAAATCTTCTCAGGTAAACTGAAGACACCAAAACTGTGTGGCATTTGTCCTGGCCAGAGGGCCGCAGGCCCTCAGGCCAAGAAAACCCTATCTACACACCATTTCTACAGGATGCATCGCCTTTGATCGGGAAACATTACGACTAAACTTCAGAGACATTGGTCCCAACGTAAGGAACTACCAGCAGCTGATGTGTCTGGAATCACAGAAGCCAAGGAAGCTTCATATATAAGTTATTAGATGAAGGGCTGATCAATGGGAGATAGATGTGAAGGGAGTGGGTAGAAGTGGATGAGTATCCTGGTGGATGGTGGAGCAGGGAAATAAGTGGGTAAAGACAGGTGTGACAAAGGCAGGGACAACACTGACACTATTGGTTAACTCCACAATAAGGGATATACCTTTAACTTGCTGGACTGTCTGATACTTCTCTAAATCTGAACATTCACATTAAGACAGACTAGGAAGAAGGATTGGCCATCCACTTCTGAAATAGCAGGCCTCTGAAAACCCTATGTACATCCGTCTAACATACTTTGGACATGTTGTGAGGAGAGACCAGTCCTTGGAGAAGGACATCATGCTTGGGAGGGTGGAGGGACGGCGCAGGAGGGGAAGGCCCTCTATGAGGAGGATTGATTCAGTGACTGGGATAATCGGGATGGGAGTGTCAGAGACAGTGCGATTGGCACAAGACAGAGCAGAGTTTAGGGCTGTTGTATATAGGGTCGCTATGAGTCGCAAGCGACTCGACGGCACATAACAACAACAACAACATAGATTGAAAAGATATGGTGATAGGATGCATCCCTGACATACACCTTTGAGGATTGCTTCCTGGTTCAAGTATAGGTTTTGCATAAGCACAATCAAGTGTTCTGGAATGCCCATTCTTCTCAAAGTTAGCCACAATTTTTTGTGATCCACACAAACAAATGCTTTTGCATAGTCAATGAAAGTTAACCATGTAACATTGGCTATAATATCCCTTAGTGCCATGGCCTCTTCTAAACCCATTCTGCACGTCTGGCAGTTAGTTCTCTGTCTATATTTTATTCCAGTCATTTTTGGATAATCTTCAGTATAATCTGGTTTGCATGTGATATTAATGATATTGTTCCATAATTTCCACATTCGGTTGGGTCACCTTTCTTTGGAATGGGAATAAATATGGCTCGCTTGCATTCAGTTGGCCAGGTGGTTGTCCTCCAGATTTCTTGGTAGAATCTGATGAGCACATCCAGGGCAGGTTCTGTTTGTTGAAACATGTTAATTGATGTACTGTCAATTCCTGGGGCCTTGCTTTTTGCCAATTCCTTCAGAGTTGCTTGAACTTCCTCCTTCATCACCATAGGCTCTTAATCATATGTTGTTTCATGAAATTATTCGGTCAGCCAATTCTTTTTGGTATAGTGATTCTGTGAACACCTTCCATTTCTCTCCAAAATGGTTAAGAAGAGTACCTGGGAGAGTCTGGGAGAAAAAAACATTTGACAATGTTTTATCTAAAAAAGGACTGTTACTGAAGTTGAGTGCAAAAGGACAAGGACAGCAGCCTTCAAGATGGATTACAGCTCAATATCTAGAAAGTCAAGATTCTCCCCACTGGGCCACTTGTATGACTCCCAGCTATGAACAACACATCTATCTGGTGCCGTCCTCACAATCTCTGACACATTCAGGCCCATTCTGCAGTCACTCTGTCAATACAGACAGTTGAGGTTCTTCCTCTTCTTTGCTGTCCCTCCACCTTCCCAAGCAAGATGCCCCTTTCCGAGGAATAGCCTCTCTTAGCATCATGCATGAAGTATGTGAGATGAAGCTTTATCATCTTTGCCTCCAAAGAACACTCTGACTGCACCTTCTCCACGATCTATCTGTTCTTTTGGCAGTCCAGGGGATATTTGGTAATCTTCTCCACCACCACAACATGAAGGCATCAATTCTTCTGTCATCCTTATTCATTTGTCCAGTTCTCAGATGTATAGAAAGTGATTGAAAAGACCATTGCAATGACCCCTAAGACCAAATATGACTGAGGATGTAATTTTTTTAAAAGATTACGAGGAAAATAAAATTTACCTTGTTGCCATCCTGAGACAGCCCTATAATAACAGAATGGCATGTACATTTGACCAATCATGTAATCTACTTCTGTTATAGATTTTGCTGTCTAAGTCTCCTTTCTAGATAGCCCATCTTTAACTCCCTTGACGTCTTTCACCCAGTTATGAATTCTGTAGCCTTTAATTCCTCCTCCAACGTAAGAATGTCTCCTTCTATCCGTGTGACACAGCAGCTATTTCCACTCTGTGACAATGGACATTTCCTGGTCTAGATCATCTTTATCCTTCAGCAAACTTTATTTCCTCATATTTAAGCAGACTCCATGATAAAGGTAATGAAAATATTCTGGATTAGAGAATGGTGAGGACTGCACAGCTTTGTGAATATTCTAAAAACTATTCATAGTGTACATATTCAAATGGTGAATTTTATGGCATGTGAAAAGACAGATTGCTGTTGTTGTTAAGTACCACTGAGTTGGAGCTGGCCCATAGCTGACTCTATTGATCAGAGGCAGTTAATGGCCCATCCTTCTCCTGCAGAGGTGCTGGTGGATTCAAACCTCATGCCTTCAAGATTGCAACACAGCTTCCTGCCATTAGGCCACCAGAGCTCCCTGGAAAAGACAAGAGTAAATTCAAGTCTTAAAGAAGTGAATTCAGATCTTAGAGCATGCTGTCAGTAGAAAAGGAGAGAAAAGAAGAGTGAATTATGTTTTAAATTTTCCATCTATTCCTCTCTGTGCCCAGAAAACTCTTTCTAGATGTCAATTAAAGTAGAGCATTTATGTATGTTTTGTTAAATTTGCTTAGATTCATTACATTTTATTCCTAGATGTGTCTGCACCTTAATGGTATGACTATATCCTGAGATCCAAAGTTGATCAACCACCTGCATGCCCTCTCTTAGCTGGTTCCTCACCACTCAGTGCCCATACCTCCTACTACATCTACACCTCTAGCCATTCTTTAGTGGCCAAACACATTGCCACACTATGCAATGCTTAACTATCCAATGCTGATAGAACAGAAATGCTACAAGTGGATGGCTTTAGCAAACAAATTTATTTTCTCATACTTAGGAGTAAACAGTGTAAAATGCAGGGTGCAGGATGGAGGGGAAGCTTTTCTCTGTGAGGAAATATCCTTGTCTCTTCAACATGTTTCCTGGTCCTTGGAGACTGTGAAATCTTGGAGTTCCATGTGGTTTAGTATCAGTCTTCCCTCAGGTCTGCTTATTTACTTGTTCTGTTCTTTTTTTAAAAAAAAATTA
>NW_006399901.1:2310529-2372925 GCF_000299155.1 Elephantulus edwardii | reverse complement strand
GGTGGATTGATTCAGTGACTGGGGTAATCGGGATGGGTGTGTGAGAGGCAATGCGATTGGCACAGGATAGAGCAGGGTTTGGGGCTGTTGTACATAGGGTCGCTATGAGTCGCAAACGACTCGACGGCACATAGCAACAACAACAACTCCCTCATCTGCTTCAATGCAGTATACATTATTTATCCCATCTTTCTCAGTCTCCCCACAACCCAAATGTCAGTCCTGTTTTACAACAGTGGCACTATGCAGTATTTGTCCTTTTGTGACTGAGATATTTCACTCAGCATAATGTCCTCCAGGGTCACCCATTTTGAATAATACTGCATGAGTTCCTTGTTTTTCAATGCAGCATTGTGTGAATATACCAGAACTGCTGTATTCATTCGTTTGTTGATGAGCACTTGGGTTGAATCCAGCTCCTTGCTATTGTGAACAAAGCCATGATAAACACGGGTGTGTAAGAGATTAACTCAAAACACACCCACACTAATCCAGTCTCATTAACATGACAAAGACAACTCATTCCTAAAAGACATGCAGGTTAGAATTTATAACACATATTTTGGGGCGACACAATAAAGCCCATTACACAGACTGAACTCTTTTGCACATGCTGGTTCTGCTGCCTGTGTCCGCCTCACCCAATCCTGTCTTGTCTTTCAAGCCCAGTACAAAGGTCACAGACTCTTTGAAACTTCTCCAGTGTCCTCCTGCCCCTTCTCAGACAGCACTGAGATAATTCCTGCTTTCACTAGAAAGCAAATCTTTTCAACTTTATTTCCAGATAATAAGAGGGCTTTATAGTGAGACGTGCCTGATTCAAGCCATGGTTTTTTTCAATTACTTCCTATGCGTCTGAAATTTGGATGATTAAGAATGACAGAAGAGGAATTGATGCTTTTGAGTCATTGTATTGGAGAAGAGGACTGAATGGAGATGCCAAAAGCACAAACAAGCCTGCTTTGTTTGGAGGGAGCGCAACCAGGGTGCTCCTTAGAGGCAAGGACGGCGAAGCTTCATCTCACATATTGTGGGCATGTTGTCGGGTCAGGAGGGGCCAATCCGTGGGAAAAGACATCATGCTGGGAAAGGTGGAGGGTCAGGGGAAGAGGAAGGACCCTCAACAAGATAGAGTGACGTAGTGGCTGTAACGATGGATTCAAGCCGATGGTGAGAATGATGAAGGATATGACAAGTTCAGATTTCTTGTTCCCAGGGTCAGTGTGAGTCATGGTGGGCTTGATGACAGCTAACAACAGCTGGAGGCCTAGTGGGTGGAGCTGCGGCAAGCTCAAGGAAGAGGATGCAAATTCACCAGCCGCCCTGTGGGAGACAAGTGAGCAGTGTCCTCCCGTGCGATTTATGGTCTCTGACAACTCGATGGAGAGTCAGCTATGAGTCAGTTTATAACATAGCTGTTGCTATGAGACAGTACATAACAACAACAGATCTTTTTGTTTCTGTTTTAAACAGTTCTGTATTGGTTTGCATACAAAATTTGTAGACATCGTATTGCTTTCATGTACTGTGTTTTGCACATTCCTTCATTAATAATGTGTTTCATTTGGTTGTTCCCATACATTGTGCTTTATAAAATTAATCACTGTTGATCTATACCCGCTGTTACTCCTTTTCAGGCCCTTGCTGGATTTTTGCTAATTCCTTCACCCCCTTCCTGTACCTAGCAAACACTGTGACCCCATGACTTTTCCCCCTCCCCACACTTTGCCCCCCTGTTCCCTTTCACTCCCCTCTTTGGACTTTGATACACATCTTACTTGTTATCTTTCTATTTTTACTATAATGGATAATGCATAAGCAGTATTTGTCCTTATGAGATTGAGTTACTCAGCATAATGCTATCTAGACTCTCCCATGTTATATAGTTGTTGTTGTTGATTGCCTTTGAGTCAAGCATGACTCACAGCAACCCTATGAACAAAAGGCCTGAAGCCCCTCTGCAACTACCCCTTGACATTTATCAAAGTTCATAGAGTTTCTGAAGGCATGTTATCTAGTATTTTACAAAATCGTCATTCCTGAGTGCTGTATAGTATTCCATTGTGTGAATGTGCCAAAATGTCTCAATCCATTCATTTGTTGATGGACATGTGAGCTGTTTCCATGTTCTTGCAATGGTGAATAACACTGCTATGAACATCGGTGTATAAATCTTTGTTTGTGTCTCAGTTCTATTTTCCTCAGGATATATTGCTAGCAGTGGAATAGCTGAGTCATATGAAATTTCTATATTCAGCATATTGAGGAAATGCCAAACTGCCTTCCAGAGTGGTTGTACAATTTTACAGTCCCACCAGCAGTGTATGAGAGTTCCAATCAGGTACTGGCCATCTTTCTCTCTCCAAGCCCCTGGTAGATTTGAACTGCCAAATACACATGGCCTTTGAATTAGCACTACAATACGTTATAGACTACACCATGATAGATGGAGAAGAGATTGAGGTTGTTGAAAATCACAGCTTGCTCGGCTCCACAATCAACACTTTTGGCACCCCCAGTCAGGAAATCAAAAGACAAGTTGCACTGGGAAAATCTGCTGTCAGGGTGCCGGGAAGCAACAATGTCAGTCTAGAGACCAAGGTGCACCTGATCCAGGCCATGGTCTTCTCAATTACTCGCTGTGCATCAGAGAGCTGGACAATGACTAAGGATGACAGAAGAAGAATCGATGCCTTCCAGTTGTGGTGCTGGAGAAGAGTCTTGAACATACCACGGACCGCCAAGAAAACAAGTCTGTCTCAGAGAGGGTGAAAACAAGTTTCTCCTTGGGGGCTAGGATTTTTAAACTCTGTCTCACATACTTGGGAAACATGGTCAGGAAGGTCCAGTCCTTAGAGAAGGATATAATTCTTGGAAGGGTGATGGGACAGTGAAGGGTAGGAAGACCCTGGATGAGACAGATCACACAGTAACTGGGGAAATGGGAGTATGTGTGTAGGAGTCAATGAGACTGGCTCAGGACAGGGCAGGCTTCAGAGCTGTTGTACATAGGGTTGCTTTGAGTTGCAAGTGACTCGATGGCACATAACAACAATAACAACAACAACGTTACCAGAACTCCTTTAATAAAAATAGCAGGAGCAAATATGTCCACAGCTTTTATTATTTGTGAGGCTCTCTTCCAAATATTTTCCTTTATCAACTAGTCTAATGCTCTTTGGAGTGGAGTCTCCTATTTAAATGGAGCTGACCCTTGGGGCCAAAAGCAGGTGACTGGCTGAGGGCGGAACCTCTCTAGGAACAGAGAGAGGTTTTCTCACAAATCTGTTGACTCATGAAGGTGATGACGGCCACTCAGAGCAGAGAACGAGATCCTAGAAAGTGGAAATGTTCAATCATTGGCAACAGCCCGGCTGCATCTGGGCAGTGTTTCTATTTCTAATATCAGGATAATAGGCCCACGGCTGGCAGGGCTGCAGAGAGCTCAGAAGCATTCAGCAGCGCCGGCTGACTTCCCACTGAGCCATTAAGGTAAATGCAGAGGACCGCTCCAGGTAGAAACAGGCCCGGGCACTCAGACAACACACTGCGTGTTTGAAGTTGGTACTTAAACTCTTGTTATTGAACTCGGGGTCTTGCTGTGCTGGGGCCAGGCTGAGTCCACTTATGCTACCCCTGAAGCCTTGCTCCTGTCTGCTAACTGAGCTTCACAAAGGCACCCTGGCAACACAGTGGTTAAACACTCGGCTGTTAGTGCTCAGGTCAATGGTTTGAACCCACCAGGCGCTCTGCAGGAGAAACACATCCACTTCCATAAAGATTGAAAAGATCTGGAAACCCTATGGGGCAGTTCTAAGCTGTCCTATTGGGTCATTATAAGTTGGAATAATCAGGGGCTTTGGCTGGATTTTGTTTTGAGTTTTGCAGGGAGTGAGAAGGGTGGCGTGCAACCGAATTTGAACAACAGTATCTCTTCGTAAAATAGGATGTTGATTTGTCTTGGCATTTCCTCCCAGGCACAATCATCCTATGATCTTGTGTGGGATTCTTTCTGTTGTTTAGTTTTTATTTCATGGTCATAAACTTAACTCTGCAATCCTGCTAAGCTTGGAAGGGAAGAAGGAAAACGTGGAGCCCAAAGTACTGTAGCAAGAGCACGTGGGTTCAAGACACTGTGAGGACAGCAAGTAATAAATGTTGGAGAGGATGTGGCGAGATAGGAACTCCTACACACTATTGGTGGGATTGTAAAATGCCACAACCACTCTGGAAGGCAGCTTGGTGCTTCCTTAAAAAGCTGAACATAGAAATTCCACATGACCCAGCTATTCCACTGCTTGGAATATACACTGAGAAAATGAGGCCTGAGGCGCAAGCGGAGACTTGTACACCAGTGTTCACAGTAGCTTTATTCACCATCGCAAGAACATGGAAACAGCCCAAATGTTCAACCACAATCTGGTACACTCACACAATGGAATACTACACAGCACGCAAGAGCAATGATTTTGTGAATCACTACCTAACTTGGGAGGGACTGGAGAACATTATGTGGATTGAACTAACTCAGTCTCGTAAGGACAAATACTGTATAAGACTATTATTGTAGAACTTGTTGAGGATCCAAGTCAGATCCTATTTGATGGTACACACACACACACACACACACACACACACACACACACACTATTTTTTTTTAAGAGATGTCCTGGTGATTATGAGCAAATGGGAGTGTCAGAGACAGTGCGATTGGCACACGACAGAGCAGTTTAGGGCTGTTGTACATAAGGTCACTATGAGTTGCAAGCGACTTGATGGCACATAACAACAACAACAACAACAACAACAACATGAACTACATTTATGAATTACATAGATTAACTACAAATATGAATTACTTTAGAGCTGCACACAGTCAGCAATGGTCATCGTCTTGCTGGTCTTGCCATTCCTGGACCCAGAGCCCTCCATGGCTTCAATGCTCATGCCTTATCTCACCTTGCTGAAGACCACACGCTTGCTCTCCATCCATTCAGTCTCAGCAGTGCAGATAAAACCCTGGGATCCATTTGTACTGGGTCCAACGTTTGCCATACACAGAATTCCAGGGCCTGTGTGCTTCAGGATGAACTTCTTGTCATCAAACTTCTCCCCATAGCTGGATGGACTTGCCACCAGCACCATTATGGTGTGTGAAGTCGCCACCCTGGCACATAAACTCAGGAATGATTCTGTGAAAGCAGGAACCCTTGTAACCAAATTCTTTCTCCCCAGGATTCAGAGCCTGGAAGTTTTCTGCTGCCTCTGGGACTTTATCTGCAAACATCTTGAGGGAGACGTGGCCTAAAGGTTCATCACTGAAGCTGATGTTGAAGTACACTGCGGGACTGACCGTGGCTGGGCGTGAGTGGAGGGGACAAATATAGCATCTGCAAAGCAGCTGAGTTCTTTTCTCTTCTTCATTTTATAGACTGTAAAGGAGTCCTGGGGCTGCTGTGGTTAAAGCATTTGTTTGTTAACTCTAAGGTCAGTGGTTAGACTCCGCCAGCTGCTCTGTGGGAGGAAGATGGTGTGGTCTGTTTCTGCAGACTTGGAAACCGTAGGGGGTCTTTGTACTCTGTCCTGTAGACTTGCCAGACTCCCTGTGTTGTTGTTATTGTGGACCATTGAGTCAGAACTGACCCATGGCTGACCCTCCAGCGGCCTTTCAGAGGCAATAATCGCCCGGGAGGAGACTGCTCATCATTCCTCAGTGGAGCAGCTGGTGAATTTGAACAGCGTGCCTTCGGGATTGCAGCACAGATTCTTACCACCAGGCTACCAGAGGCCCCCTGTGTTGTTGTCATGTGCCATCGATTTGCCTGCAACTTGTAGCAACTCTATGTATGTTAGCTCTGAACCCCTGCTAATCTCATCTCCAACAGACCTAATCCCATTTCTCCAGTCACTGAGTCCATCCATCTCATCCTGGGTCTTCCTCTCCTGCGCTGTCCCTCCACCCTTCCAAGCATGATGTCCTTCTCCAAGGACTGGTCCCTCCTGGCAACATGCCTGAAGTATGTGAGACAGAGCTTAAAAATCCTTGCCTCCAAGGAGCAGCTTGGTTTCACCTTCTCCAGGACAGAACTGTTTGTTCTCCTGGCAGTCCACGGTGTATTCAACACTCTTCTCCAGCATCACATGGGAAGGCATTGGTCCTTCTCCTATAATTTTTAGTTATTGTCCAGCTCTCTTGGATGCATAGCAAGTAATTGTGAAGACCATGGCCTGGATCAGGCACACCCTAGTCTCCAGTCTGACAACGTTGCTCTTTAATACTCTAGCGAGATCTCTGACAGCAGACTTTCACAGTGCAATTCATCTTTTGATTTCCTGACTGCTGGTGCCAACAGTGTTGATTGTGGAACCGAGCAAGCTGAAGTTATTAACAATCTCAATCTCTTCTCTACCTGTCATGAATTTGCCAATTGGCCCAGTGGTGAGAATCTTTGTTTTCTTGGTATTGAGCTTCAATCCGCATTGAAGACTGCAGTCCTTGATCTTCTGCAACAAATGCCTCATGTCCTCCTCAGTTTCAGCAAGCAAGTTTGTGTCATGCACGTAATGCAACTTGCTGATGAGTCTTCCTCCAATTCTGTCAGGAGAGGCCATTTCTTGGAGAAGGTCATCATGCTTGGAAAGATGGAGGGTCAGTAAAAGAAAAGAAGACCTTCAAGGAGATAGATTGACACTGTGACTTCAGCAATGAGCTCAAGTTTATCAAGGATGGTGCGGCTGGCGCAGGATGGGGCAGGGTTTAGGCTGGCTGTTCATAGAGTCTCTATGAGTCATGATTGACTCAACAGGACTTAACAACAACAGCCCTTGTGTGCCAGTGTTACTTAGAGAATTTCAGAGGGCTTGTTATTTGCGAAGTGGCTGTCAGTCCTGCTTCTTTAGTGTGTAGCCTGGAAGCCCCACTGAGTGACCCTATTGGTCTTTGAAATACTGATGCTATACCTTCCAGCGTCACAGCCACACCAAAACTGTCGTAGTAGGACAAATTGATCGATGAGTGGAGAAACATGGCGGAGATAATCAGGATGTGCAGGTCAGAGCAAAGTTTCAATCTGTTGATCATAGGGTCTCTTGTGAGTCCTAGGATGGTATCTAACAACAAGAGATTTCAATCTGTTGTTCATAGGGTCTCTTGTGAGTCCTAGGATGGTATCTAACAACAAGAGATCCCGTGTGTGCAGTTAAGCACTTGATGATGTGTTGATATATTGATTTTTGGAATCCACCCAGAGGCACTTTGGAAGACAAGTCTGGTGATCAAGTCCCCATTTCTGCTCTGCTCACAACGGGTCACCGTGAATCAGCCTGTAGGGCCACTAATGGCAGCCGTGCAGACCCTCCTTCTTATCTGTTGTCATTGTTATGTACAGTGGAGTGGGGACTAGCTCATAGCTGACTCTCCCCCAGGTTTTCAGAGGCAGTAAATCAGAGGAAGAGACTGCCCACTTTTATCCCTGAGAGCCGCCAGTGTATTCGAACCAATTTCCTTTGAGCTGGCAGCCCAGCTCTCTATAGCCAAGCTGCCAGAGCTCCTGCCTGTAACTCAACTTGGAGTCGCTGCTCAAACAAGACCTAGTTGGGTCATTTCATTTACGTTTACCCAGCTGGGACACAGGGACAAAATCTTCTTTGTTCTACTTACTGGGGTATTCTTTAGGACATAAGTATTTATCTGAGGTCGCTAGCGGTCTTTGATCGTTCAAGTTTCTATGTGACAAGATTTGACAAGCATCAAACTTGAGGACTTAAGAGGTCAAGTTTTGGTCACATCAATGACTAATCTAGGATGTGGGCTCCTAGGACAGTTTGTACTATCTCAATGGAATAATCTATTAGAGCCTGCTTACTTCCTAGTAGCAAAGTCTGTTTATTGTAAGAGGGGTAGTTTGAAATAGCTCTAAGACTCTCCTCAGGGTCACTTTGAGGGTTTTCCTGGGTGAAGAATATGCCTCTCACTAACTACCGCTTCTCTCCTGATGGCGAGAGCTCAACTAGACCTTTCATTTGAGTATAGTAGGTCCACACCTTCTCGGTGGTCTGAACAACTGTCTCGCTGGTCAAAAACACTTGGTATGAGACGTTCCGCTTCAGCCAAAGTTTGTTTCCACACCCCAATTACCAGCCACCGCAGATTTTGATCAGAACCAAATCTCTTGGCTGAAAGTGGTGAGTGGTGAATTTGGAGGCTGTGTGAGCTGGACCAAGAGTTCTTGTAACCTAAGAGTTAGTAATATAGAGGAAAGAGCGTGTAATTCTTCAGAAACTGGTCTTTGGTTTTGATGGTGGGCATATCTGTGGCTCTACCCACGTGCTGTTGTGAGGTATTATTGAGTATGACCCAGTGAGGCCCTGTGAGCAGTCGTTGTGAGCCCTGCGCTATCTTGCTCCATCCCCATCATTTCTTGACACACCAGAGCCCATTTCTGAAGTCATCATGTCAGTTCATCTCATTGAGGGCCTTCCTCTCCTTTGCTGAGCCTCCATCTTTCCAAGCGTGATGTCCCTTTCCAAGGAACAGCCTCACCCAGCTATACATCCAGAGTAAGAAAGACAAAGCTTCACCATCCTTTTCTCTAGGGAGCACTCTGCTTGCATCTTTTTCAAGACATATCTGTTCTTTTGGAAGTCCATGGGCTGTTTAGTACTCTTCTCCAACACCACAACTCAAAGACGTCAATTCTGTCATCGTTAGTCACTGTCCAGTTCTCTGACGTGTGGCAGATGATTGAGAAGACCGTGGCCTGAATCAGGTGCAACTTAGTCTCCACACTGACATTACTTCAGCATTTTGGAGAGGTCCCTGAGAGAGGACTTGTCCAAAGAAATACTTCTCCTGATTTCTTGACTGCTGGTATGAAGGGTGCTGATTGTTGATCCAAGCAAGATAAAATCATTGACAGCTTCAGTCTTCTCTCCATCTATCACGATATTGACTGTTGGTATTGTAGTGAGGACCTACCTCCTTGTCTTGGACACAAAGGGAACTTGTATAGAGGAGGAGCAGAGCAGCAAGTCTGAGAAGTTTTCACAGTATTTGGCCTTTTTCTTTGGATATTTTGGTCTGGCGATTATGCCTCAGACTAATTGCTCCTCAAGGTCCTGCGTTAGCCTGCATCTAGGAGCTAAAATTATTTCCCCATGACTTCTTTTTAGACTCAGGCTTATAAAGTATTTTAATTAGACACCTGTAAGCTACCAGTTTATTTAAACTGTAAGATATGCACTAAGCCTTCTAATGCTTGGAATTCTTCCCGGCAAAGAAACAAATGTTGTATAAACAAAATGAAGGAAAGAACTGACCCAGCCTCATCTCCCTCCAGCCTTTAGAAGTCGCTCACCTCTAGCCTGAAAAACAAATGGTATAGGGAGAGAATAATTTGCTCAGAATTCATCTTAAAAGCTGTTTTAGAATCTGGGGCTGGGGTGGGACAGGGGAAGAATAGCAGGAGCAGGAACTTGTGGTCACAACCAGGGTGTTTGAATGTTGTGGGTCAAGACACTTTCCCCTAAGCCTGGGTTTTCTTAATGGAGTTCCAAGAATAGATGAGAACCCGAGAGAGGGTTTGGTTCACCTGCTATCTGCGAGGGGGCTAGTGGGCAGCTTGGCTTTTTTTGGGGAGAGGTGTGTTGCTGTTGTTGGGTGCTGTTTAGTCGAGTATGACTCATAGCAATCCTGCGAGCAACAGACCTGAACCTCGTCTTACTTACCCTGTGCCATCCTAATCATCTCTGATACACTTGAGTCCATTGTTGGCAGTTACTGTATCAGTCTTCTCATTGAAGGTCTTCCTCTCTTTCTCTTTTTACTTTTTAGAGGTATCTAACTAACATCCCTCGAATTGGTTAGCTCCCTGCACTGGCACTTGCAATCTTCTTTCTTCACTCTGCTGACCTTTTTCTCAGCCTTTTCTCCTTTTTTGTTCTTTTCAATTCCCCTTCTGGTATGGAAGCCCTAACTACTGTTAGGGGTGTGGGGGTGATGATCACTTTATCTACTTCCTCCTGGAAGGGACTGTAATGGGTGAAGAGGAGTTGGACTCCCTTTTGGTGGAGGCTGATTTAAGGGTTCATGGGAGTTCACACAAGGTCCTTTGTCCAGGACTATTTATAGTTTAACTGCTTATTATGGGGCGTAGTTCTGCTCATAGGATCTACCTTCTTAGTTAATCTCTTTCTTTTGGCGTCTTTATGGGAACAAAGGGGTTGGTAGTCCTAAGATTGATCAAGGGAAGCTGGAAACACCCTTGTGCCAGGATAATTTTCTGCTAGAAGATGTCTAGTCTGGAAGATATAAATTTGGGAAGCATGTTAGAAAGACAGGATCTTAGCAGTAATCGTAATAGCAGAGACATGTCCTGTTTTCTTAGAGCTGTTTACTAAGACAAAGGTTTCAAGGGTGGACTTGATTTGCTTGACTTTACTAGTTTTAAAGACCATGCAGAACATTCCATGATTCATCATATTTTCACTTCTTACTTTCTATTCACTTACTCTTACTTTCTATTCACTTACTCTTACTTTCTATTCACTTACTTTTACTTTCTATTCACTTACTCTTTCTCGAGAACAAAACCCAACCAAAACAGACGTTAAGACCAAACTACTTTTTTTTTCTTTCTAAAAGAACCACTCTTATTATTAGTTTCTACTTGGTTAAAGATCTATGAATACTTTCTTTTGCCAAAGATTCCTTGCCACTTAGAAATGGAACAAGTTTGCAGTTTGGTTTCAGGGAACACACACATTTCAGTTAATTACACAACTTTTAAATATTTTTTTTAAAAATTATTTTATGGGGAGTTCTGGTGGCCTAGTGGCAAGAAGCTGTACTGCAATCCCAAAGGTACACGGTTCGAATCCACCAGATGCTGTGCCGGAGAAGGAGGGACAATTTCCTCCTGTACCAGTCAGATCTGATTTGATGGTACTTGCTAATAATAATAATAATAATAATAATAATAATAATAATAATAATAACAATAAATTATTTTATACTGGTTTATTTACAAAGTGTATACATTGCTTTTCACACTGGGTCTTTCCCATTTCCTTCACCCCACCCTCCGCCCATCAAATTGTGTGACCCTATGATTAACCCTCTCCCTACTCTGCCCATCCTCATTCCTCTTCTCCCCCTTCTACCCTCATATTCCTTCCACTATAATAATAACTTTTGGAGATTTTACCACTATTTCTGGTTATTGAAACTTCTGGAGAGCTATGGAGTTTCTAGATAATTTAGTAACAGAGAAATATCTTTAGTAGTAAGTAAAATGGCATTAGTACAATGGAACTAACAGAAAGAAGAAAACAAATAGTTCAGTCAAAGGCAAATGGTGAAGCAGTGCAGATGTTTCTGGTACATTTCCAAGAATACTCGTTGCTTTATTTCCTAGGTGAGGATAAACTGGTCTTGAGTTACAAAGCTATCTCTTCTTTGATACATTTATCATTTACTGTCTCTAATGTTCTTTGACATAGAGGTATCCCATACCTTTGAAGTTATTTGTGCTTAAATTTTTTTTTTTATTTTTTGAAACTTTTTTTAAAATTTTCCTTAAGGAAATCCTGGCATTTAATGTAGCATTTCTTCCTTGTTGTTGAGTACCATCAAGTTGAAACCGACCCATAGCTGACTCTCCAGTGGGTTTTCAGAGGCAGTAAATTCCACAGGGGGAGATTGCTCATACTTCTCCTGTGGAGCAGCTGGTGGATTAGAACCACATACCTTCAGGATTGTAGTGTAGTTTCTCAACCCCAGGACACCAGAGCTCCCTCATTTCTTTCTTAACAATGTATGATTTTCCTACATTCATACTTCTCACATTCCACATTCCAGTGGCTGAAATCTATTTGCAACTGTTCCTGCTTGTTTGCGTTTCCGGATATGAGTCTAATCTAAACGTGTTTTGTTGTTCATAGGGTTTTTGAGGACCTGTCAGAAGTGGATGGCCAAGCTTCTTTCTAGTCTTTCCTTCATTTGGATGCTTTAGAACAATAGCTGATAGACAAGCACCTTACCCAAAAGAGCAGATGAAAGACTCTTCCTCATTACACAACGAACAGATTTGGTGCTGGTCCTCCGCTTCTGCGTACCTGTCATGTTCCTAACACCTCCCCCCGAACAATCTTCCCCCAACTAATCCCTGATGTGATGGCTCAGGCCTCCCACCACTTCTGTTCTCTCATCTCTCTACTCCCTAGTGATGCTGGTGCTCTGGGCAGCTGGCTGGTTCTGGTGGCTAGGTAGTTCCGGAAGCTGGATGGTTTGAACACATAAATATTGACATACTAGGCATGAGTGAGCTAAGATGAATTGACATGGTAAGTTTTGAATCATATGAGCATAATCCACTACACCAGAAATGAAAAAGTGAGGAACATGGAGTCACATTCATAGCCAAAAAAGATAATTTCTAGATCTATTCTGAAATACAGCATAATAAAATAAGGTATTATAGCAAAATGTGTAAAGGGCGGGAGTTAGAAAATGAAAAGGGATGAACTCACTTGATATTTCTCAAGCTGAAGAAACTGAAGAACAAATTCAAGCCTTGAGTTGCAATGCTTAGCGATGCTCTGGGAAGAATGTTGAATGACCCAGGAAGCATCAAAAGAAGATGAAAGGAGTACACAGAATCACTGTACAAAAAAGAATCAAATGATAGAAGAATGTCATGAAACAACATATGACCAAGAGGAGCTTTGGTAGCCTAGGGCAAGAAGCTGCACTGCAATCCCAAAGATGCACAGTTCAAATCCACCAGATGCTCCACTGGAGAAGGAGGGGGAGTTTCCTGTGAAGCTGGATCTGACTCGACAGTACACAACAAGAAAAAAAACACACACCACATAACCAACCTGTTGTACATAGGGTTGCTGTGAATCGCAGGTGAATTGATGGCACATAACAACAACATACAAATAAAAAAAGAGGCAATGGTGATGAAGGAGGAAGTCCAGGCTGTTCTGAAGATGTTGGCAAAGAACAAGGTGCCAGGAATTGATGTAATATCAAATGACATATTTCAACAAAGAGATGCACCCTTGGCCATATTCACCAGGTTGAACAAAGAAATCTGGAGATCATGTACCTGGCCAGCGGACTGGAAGAGACTCTAATTCCAAAAATTGCAAGTTATCAAACAATGTCACTAATATCACACTCAAGCAAAATCCTGCTGAAGATTATTAAAAAACGACGACTGGAACAACATATTGACAAAGAACTACCAGAAATACAAGCTAGGTTTAGAAGAGTTCGTGACATTAGGGACATCATTGTCAATGTCAAATGGATATTGCCTGAAAGCAGAGAGTATCAGAGGAATGTCTATCTGGGTTTCATTGACTATGTGGATCACGACAAATTCTAGCTAACCTTGAGAAGAATGGAAATCCCAGAACACTTAATTGTGCTTATGTAAAATCTATACTTGAACCAGGAAGCAGACACCAGACAGAGCCAGAAAACACTGCATGGTTCAGGATCAGGAAAACTGTACATCAGGGATATGTTCTGTCTCCACACGTTTTCAGTCTATATGTGGGACAGATCATTTGAGAGGCTGGACTTTATGAGAAGGAATGTGGCATTAGGATTGGAGGAAGACTTGTCAATGACATACTTTATGCAGATGACACAACCTTGCTTCCTGAAACTGAGGAGGACATGAGGAATTTGTTGCAAAAAGTCAAGGACTGTAGTCTTCAATATGGATTGAAGCTCAACACCAGGAGTTGGCAGCACCATGAGAGATGGAGAAGAGATTAAGATTGTCAACAGTTTCATCTTGCTTGACTTCACAATCAATACTGTTGGCACTAGGAGTCTGGAAATCAAAATATAAATTGCATTAGGAAAGTCTGCTATCAGGGACCTCTCCAGAGCGCTGAAGAGCAAGGATGTCAGTCTAGATACTAAGGGGTACCTGATCCAGGCCATGGTCTTTGCAATTACTTGCTATGCATCAGAGAGCTGGACAATGACAAAGGATGACAGATGAAGAATCAATGCCTTTGAGCTGTGGTGTTGCAGCAGAGCATTGAACATACCATGGACTGCCAAGAGAACAAACAGATCTGTCCTGGAGAGGGTAAAACCAGGCTGATCCTTGGAGGCAAAGATTTTGAAGTTCCATCTCACATATTTTTGTCCCTGTTGCCAGAAAAAAAAAGTGACCAATCCTTGGAGAAGGACATCATGCTTAGAGGGGTGGAGGGATGGCACAGGAGAGGAATATCCAGGATGTGATGAGCTGACACAGTAATTGAGGTTACAGTATAGGTGTGTTGGAGACAATGACATTGGCTCAGGATATGGCAGGTTTCAGATCTATTTTTCATAGGGTTGCCATGAGCTGTAGTCAACTTGATGGCACATAACAACAACAACAATGTGGCAAGTAGACTTAGTCCTTGTAGAGTCTGGTGTTGACATTCAGGCATGTCAAAAAAGAGGCTGCAAGACAGTCTTATCTTGAATCCTGCACAAAGCCCCCAAAATCTCTGGCCCTGACGGACACACACTGCTTCTTCTTCCTTGTGGATGTTGATAGTCCCAATTTCTTTTGCTGAATCTACTCATTTTAATGGCAAGACCAGTCAATACCCTGGTGGATAGACTAACACGCCCTATGTGCATGATCCCACCAGTCCATGTGGCAAACTCAAAGTCAATGGCTAGGAAATCCATTTCGAATGGTAAACTCTTGAAACCACACTCTCAATAACTGCTGGACAAAAAGCGTCAACAGCCGTTGTTGTTATCGTTGTTCGCTGCCACCACGTTCGAACTGCCTCATAGCTGACCCTCCGGTGGGTTCCAGAGACTGTAAATTGCACGGAAGGAAAATGCCCGTCTTTCTCCGGAAGAGCAGCTGGTGGTTTCAGACTCCCTGCCTTTGGGTTGGCAGCAGAACTCCTTACCAGTAGGCCACCAGTCAGAGGAGATACCAAGTTATGAAGGAGGAAAAGAGATGTTTCTCCAGCTACCTTGTTGGTCCCCACCCAGGAGATTTTTATTATGATACGTCTCGGTGGCACTTAACAACATAGAGAGAGATAAGCTGGCCTAGTGGACTGAAAGTGATGCTACCAAGCCAAAGGTGGGTGACTCTAATCCATGGCCCTCAGACCTGTTCTTAATTGTTTTTGGTCAAACATTCTTCTAGGTCGTATAGCCCTGGTGTGTCCACTTGCCCGTACAGAGGTAACTTTTGGTTGCTGTGAAGCTGAACACTGTGACACTGATGTGTCAAATGCGTTAATGATTACCCATGGTGGACAGTGTTTGGTGGTGCTCCCTGGTTAAAATAAGCTTGGAAGCAGGAGTGGCATCCACTTCCATAATAGCCTATCTCCAGAAACCCTATGAACCTGGAGAGAGGATGAAATGCACCCAAGTGTTGAGGACTTTCGTTCATAGGGTCACTATGATTCGTCTATGACTGGACGGCACTGAACAACAACAACGTCTGATTTACATGCCATTCACAAGCAATAAAGTTTGATAACTTACAAGTAATTCATGCCAAATGCCACCATCAGGCCTCGATGCATCTGAATTATGCAAATACGCATTTTTACATTTTCTTGTGAAGACACAAAAAAATTAAGAGTAGCAAGACTGTATTCAGAGAGCTGACCCACAGAGCAGACTTGCCATGTGACTCCTCAGACTGGCTTAGCATCTGTTGTTGTTAGGTGCCATCCAATCAAGTTCTACTCGCCGCGTCCACGCACAACACTGTGAAACCCCGTTAGGTCCTACGCCATCCGCACAATCTCTACCACGCTTCATCCCTCTGTCGTCGTCATTGTGTCAATCTGTCTCGTTGAGGGCCTTGTTCTCCTTGGCTGCCCTTCTACTTTTCCAAGTCCGATGTCTTATCCCAAGGATTGATCCTCTCCTAATAAACGGGCCCTTTCCAAGGATTGCTTCCTTTCCAATAACTTGTCAAAAGTACGTGAAATTAATCTAGCCAAGATCAATCACTCCAGCTCTACACCTGGATCTTTCCTTTGCCGCCTCCCTGTCTCTGACAGCTCAGAACTCCCGAGCTCCACGTTTCCAATAAACTACGAAGATTTTGAGGCCTGGTGTCTTAGCTCGCCTTTCTGATCCACCCATTTCCCACCCCAGCAGGAACCGGCTCTGTGGAGGTCACAGATTCTTGTTGTTGTTGGTGTTCACAGATTCTATGACTAGATCTAGAACCCCGCTGCCCATTCTTGCCAGCTCACCTTAATTCCAGTACTTCTTCACTTAATCCACTCACCCGAGTCTTAACTCAGTGAACAGGATTTTCTGTCCTGTCAGCCTACCCACCTCAAACTGCCCAATAGGCATGCCTTGCTCTTGGGTGGAACTAAAACCCACCAAGGTCAAATCCATCGTCTGTTTTTCACACCAGCTTCCTCTCTTAGCCTGACATGGCATGGCCACTGACCACCAGAATGGACGCTCAGTTGCTCAGAACGCTACAGGTTAGGAGGGTGTATCAGTGTAGGGGGACCGATGAAAATCTCCCCATAATCCTTCCAACTAATCCTCCCTCCTGCCTGAGCTAACCTTGTAAAGGGGTCTGTTCTCATGGTCTCCCTTCACCATCTCCTCTCATTCCACAGTCAGCTGCCCACCACCGCCACTGTCGCTCCACAAGGCTGCCAGGGGCCTTCTCTTTGCTGACTCCCTTTAATCATTGGCATCCCTTTAATCATGGAGCCTTGCACATTTCTCCCTCTTCCAAAATAGTCTGCCTCTTTCATTCCCTGCGTCTGAATTGCACCAGCCAAGCAGGCATTTCTTATAAGCCGTATAATGTTCTCATCTCCAGGTGGCTGTGTGTCTGCCTTTGATCCTTCAAAGGCAGAGTGGTGAGGTGATTTGCATATGGCCACAGAGCTACTGAGTGATCGACTCATCACCAAGAGTCAGAACTGACACTGACCCTCCACTGGTCTCAGAGCTTGCAAATCACGCGAGAGGAGATTGCACATCTTTACCCCAAGGAGTCACAGGGGCATTCAGAAAGCCAGAGGGGAGTGGCCTTTGGGCTGGGAGTCCAACTTCTTAGGGATTTGCCATTGTAGCTCCCTCTAAATGATGGGGCAGGATTCGAACTTAGAAGGTCTGAGTTCTTTATCAGGATTCAACCCTGTGTGTGAGACTATTCTCCTAGTGTTTAATCTTGACCCCTGCAGCTGTCTGATCGCGGGCCTGCTAGCCTCTGTGCTCCTTCTGTCCTGGGAGATGGGGAGAGCTACCTTCCTAGAAAATAAGTCTGACTGTTCACTCACTTATTTAAACTTCTTTACTGACTCACGTGGCATCCAGGAGCCTTCATAAGCTGGCCAGGGAGGGTCAATCTCTTGGTTTTTCACATGCACTGCAATCCCAAAGGAATGAAGCTCGAGGCCACCAGCTGCTCTGCAGGAGAAGGACGGACAGTCTCTTCCTGTGTGATTTGCTGCCTCTGAAAACCCACTGGAGGGTCAGCTATGGGTCAGTTCCAACTCTATGGTACACAACAACAACAACATCTTTAGTAGCCATGGTGTAGTTGCTTACTTGCTGTGTTGCTACCCAAAAAGTCAATGGTTCAAATCCACCAGGCTCTCTATGGGAGAAAGGTGGGCAGTCTTCCCTTATAAACATTTCCCGTCTTGGAAGCTGATGGAAGGGCCCTGAGTTGGACATGACTTGACAATGGTGGGTTTGGTTTGAGGAGGACGGCCATGGACAGGCATGGTGCTCTTATAGAGAAAAGGAGGGTGAGATTTCATCTCATGTACGTGAGGCACATGGAGGGAACCTGGAGAAAGGAATTGTGGAAATCTGCTTGAAAAAACAGTGGGTCAGCAAGAGAGAAGACGGCCTTCAGGGAAATGGACTCAGTGATGGTTCTTCAATGCGATGCCTGTGAGGCTGATGCAGAACTGGACGAGCCTCCGCCTTGTTGTTCATCAAAGTCAGGTGGAGGCGCCAGGAGTGCTGTGATCATAGCCCACCCTGCCAGAGCCTAGGCCTCTGGGCTCTGGTGACTTAGTGGGTCGAAGCTGCACTGTAATCCTGAAGGCACATGGTTCAAATCCACCAGCTGCTTCAAGGGAGAAAGATGGGCAGTTTCCTTTCATGCGATTAGCTGCCTCTGAAAACCTGCTGGAGGGTCAGCTAGGGGTCGGTTCTGTCTCAGCATAACAACAGCATGCATTACTTTCCCTGTCCAAGATGAGAAGTCTTGCCCATCTTTAGAATTTCCTTCCTTCACAAAGCTCTTCTGAGTCTCCCAAAAGCCCATAGGGACTAGGTGTGTGTTCACCATCACGCCCTCCGTCCCCAACTCAGTGCTTGTCCAGGCTCAGCAGCTACTTTCTCTTCATTTGAACGAGTAAACCTTATTCTCTATGCTGTGTTCTTTATGCTTACTTACATTGTTGTTGTTACATGCTGTTGAGTTACCTATGACTCATAGCGACCCTAGTACAACACCTCTGGAGCCTGCCCTGTCCTGAGCCAGGCTCACTGACTCTGACACACCTACCCCCATTGCCCCAGTCACTGCATCAATACATCTCATACGGGGTCTTCTCCTGTGCTGACCCTTCTGAGCACAATGTCCTTCTCCAAGGATCGGTCCCTCCTGGCCACGTGCCCAAAGTATATGAGACAGAGCTTCAAAATCCTAGCCTCCAAGGAGAAATTTGGTTTCATAATATTTTTGTTTTTATATGTAGTAGCCTGACCTTTGTAACTCTGCTGTACTTTTTTTTTAAGATAGCAAGTATAACCTGATACTATTCTTGTCTCTTTATCTCCTTCCTATGAGGAAGTAGAGTCACACAGGTTTGCCCTAAGATGACTGAGCTCATCAGCAACAAAGCTGGACCTTAACTTGTCCCAGCAGGGCCTGTACTCTTGACCACAATGATAAGACTGAAGAGTTCTTAGAAAAAAGGTGGTGAGATTGTGTCTCACATACTTTGGGAGTGTTATGAGGGAAGGCAGTCTGTGGAGAGGGGCTTTATACTCGAGGTAAATCTAGCATGTTGTTGTCGTCATGTACCATAGAGTCAGAACCGACATGGGCTGGCCCTGCGATGGGTTTTCAGAGGCAGTTCATTATATGGGAGGAGATTACCCATCCATCTCCTGTGGAACAGCTAGCTGGTGGATTCGAACTGCATGCCTTCATGATTGCAGTGCAGCTTCTAGGCCACCAGTACTGCCTAAGAGAGGCATTCGACTTGGAAAGATGGAGGCTCAGCAAGAGAGAGGAAGACTTTCAATGAGATGGGTTGACAGAGTGACTGCAAGGATGGATTTGAGCATAGCAGAGATTTTGAGGGTGGTGCCAGCAGGTTTGGGCGAGCTTTCATTGTGTTGCACAGAGTCAACCTGAGTGGGAGGTGATGATGTCAAACAACAAGGAAACAGAATTAGGTGTGTTAATTAAGGGAACTCTGGTGGCCTGGTGGTAATATGCTGCAGTCGCATTGCCTACACATAAGGCAGGAGGTTTGAACCCCTCAGCTGCTTGCCCGGGGGTGGGGTGGGGTGGGGGGAAGGATGAACAATCATGAACAATCACTTCTCATGCTGTTTACGTGCTGCCACGTCTAGATGAGCTCCAGGTCCCTGCAAAGCCTCTTCTATTTGATATGCTGCTTCTCGTGCTGAAAAAGCCAGTGCTAACTCTGCACTGAGGGTTGATGCATTCTAAGAGCTGCAGGGCCTGTTTCCTGACAGTAGAGGATATCAGACCTCCTTCCAGGCCAGGCGATGGGAACTTGCTGGCCTGGTGCTGCTGTGGGTCCCCGTGAGTGTTAAGGTTCTCACTGAACGAGGACAGAACTCTGCTCTGCAGAGTTTTCAATGGCTAAGGAATCGGGAGTTGAATTAACTTCCCTTTCCTCTCAGCACTGCTGGGTGGACTTTCATCCCTCAGCGGTTGAGCATGTTAATGGCTGCACCATTATGTTTGAGTAATTCACCTCAAATATTCACTACCAGTGAGACGCTCAAGTGGCTTATTGTTGTTGTTGTTGTGTACCATTGAGCTGAACAGACTCATAGCTGACCCTGCAGCGATTGCCCAGCCTTCTCCCATGGAGCAGCAGGTCTTGAACTGCATACCTTTAGGATTGCAGTGCAGCTTCTTGCTGATAGGCCACCGGAGCTCCCAGGCGGCTTAGTGCTAAGGAAATGGTTTAAATCTCCCAGCCAGTCACTCTGCAGGACAAAGATGGGTGATCTCCCCCACCCCCCACCCCGGCCCCATTTCCTGCCTCTGAAAATCCTCCGGAGGGTCAGTTACCTGTCGGTTCTGACTCCATGGTACAAAACCGCAGCAACAGGATTACTGACCAGCTCTGGTGGCCTAGTTTGTAAGGAGTGGTTCTGCTACCTGGAAGGTGACACCTCTCTGATGGTTCCGACCCACCAGTAGCTCCAAGTTGGTTCCAACTCAATAGTGATGAGTTTGAGCTTTGGAGTGTGAGTCGGACCAACCAGTTAAGTTGATTATCTCTAACATGCCCCCTGTGACAGAGAAGGCTATGTTTTCCTTAATACAATGTTTTCTAAGTCTAGCCTCAAAGAGAATAGGCATTCTTTCCCAGCAGTGCACACATCTAGCCATTTCTCAAAGCCAGCGATGACCCAGCGTTTTCTGCTTCTACGGCTCCAGAGGCCTCCAGGACAGAAAGTCTCATTTCTAAAAATGATCTGTAATAACAAGTCTTCTTGGTTATTTTATTCTTTCCCTTAAAATGTTTCTTTAGGCTTCTTGTTGTTGTTATGTGCCATCTAGTCCCTTGAGGCTCATAGAGACCCTACGTACAATAACTTTGAACCCTGCTCTGTCCTGAGCCAACTTCATCATCTCTGATACACTCACCCCTACTACTCCAGTCACTGAATCAGTCCATCTCATCAAGGGTGTTCCTTTCCTGCGCTGTCCCTCCACCCTCCCAAGCATGACATCCCTCTCCAAGGACTGGTCCCTCCTGGCAACATGCCCAAAGTATGTCAGATGAAGCTTCGGAATCTTTGCCTCCAAGGCTTATTAAGGTTATTTTCCTTATATGGTACCTCTATGTCTTCTCATTATTTTAAATATTTATTAATTTTTTATTTTTTAAACATTTATTAATTTTTTATTTTAAAAATCTAAAGTTAAACACTGTCACTGAGTTGATTTCAATTCATAGTATCTTCCACCGGGTTTCTGAGGTTGAAAATCTTTATGGAGGAGACTGCCCAGCTTTCTTCCTCAGACCACCAGGTGGACTCGAGCTACCAAACTTGAAATATGCCAAACTACATACAAAATAGAGATAACACAGTGCATACAAAATAGAAATAACTCACTGAATGCTATACCTTCAAAGAAATGCTTTGGGCTTTAGATCTTTTGACTTAAATATTACATTCTTTACATTTCATTTTTTAAAATAATTTTAATGAGCATTTACAGAGATTTTGGATTTCCATTAATTCATTGCTGCACTTCTCTCCCCGCCCATCCTGCCCCCCCCCCCCCCCAGTTTGCTCCTCTCTTTCAAAAGTAAAAGAAACACTCCTTCCCTGGTACACAATCCCCCTGCACCCCTCCCACCGCCCCAAGTACATTCCACTATGTAACCTTAATTGTGGACTCTTGTGATAACCATAATACCCTATCATACATCACTTTTAAATAATTCACTCCCTCATCTGTTTCAGTGCAGTATACACAATTTATCCAGTTTTTCTCAGTCTTACCCCAACCCTGATATCAGTCCCATTTTACAACATCGGCACCATGCAATATTTGTCCTTTTGCATCTGAGATATTTCACTCAGCATAATGTCCTCCAGGCTCACCCGTTTTGAATACTATTACATGAGTTCCTTGTTTTTCAATGCAGTGTAGTATTCCATTGTGTGAATATACCACAGCTTCTCTATCCATTCATTTGTTGATGGGCACCTGGGTTGTTTCCAACTCCTTGCTATTGTGAACAGAGCTGTGATAAACATGGGTGTGCATATATCTGCGTGGATGTCAGTTATGGTCTCTTTGGGATATATTCCCAGTAGTGGAATTGCTGGGTCAAACGGTATCTCTATTTGCAACTTTTTGAGAAAGCGCCATACAGCCTTCCACAGTGGTTGCACCATTTTACACTCCCACCAACAGTGAATAAGGGTTCCAGTTTCTCCACAACCTCACCAGCATTTGTTGCTTGCTGTTCTGTTAAATTTTGCTATTCTGACTGGGGTGAGATGATATCTCATAGTTGTTTTGACATTTCTTTTTTTTAAAAAAAAAACACCAACATCAACAAAACAGGGGCTCCCCCATGTGCAGCTTGTAATCATACAGAGAAGCCTCTTTTCAGCACAGAGTCAAGGACTTACTTCTACAACATTCCAGTTGGACAGAAGAGCTGGGGCCACTCATTAGTGAGTGCTCCAGAGATTTTTATCAACCCCTTGGACTGCTAAAAGGTGGCTTAAAGCCTTTGAGCAGCTTTATGACTTCCCGATTGGAGCTGCCTCACCAACATATCCTGTTCTCAGAATGGACTATCCATTCCACTTGAAAAAAGCTCTGGAGGTTATTTCCTGATGTCGGGGGACATTTGTGTTTCTCTGGATGACAGGGGCCAGCGACCCAGCTCCAACTCACAGAGATACTATGGGCAGCAGAATGGTGCCCTGCTTTAGCCTGGGCTGGGCCAGCCTCACAGTCTATGCATGTTAAATCCATTGTTATCAGCATTATGTCAAGCCATAGCATAGATGGTCTTCCTCTCTCTGAATTATTGTTGTTGTTAAGTGCCACCTGGTCAGTTCCAACTCATAACCACCGTTTAAACAATGGCTCTGAACACTGCCCTGGCCTGAACCATCTCTAACACACTTGGCTCATTGCTGCGGTCACTGTGTCAGTTCACCCTGCTGAGGGTCTTCCTCTCCTCCACTGACCCCTCCAAGCCTGATGTCCTTCCCCAAGGACTGGTCGCTCCTGAGAACATGAAGTACGTGAGACGGCGGAGCTTCACCATCCTCGCCTCCAAGGAGCACCCTGGTTTCACGTTCTCCAGGACAGACCTATCTATTCTGTGTGGATTCAGGCTCATTTAAAAATAAGCAAAGATTCAAACATCCCTGAAATTGTACTGTATGAGTATTAGATACTAAATAAAGACACAGTGTTGTCTTTAGGGATCTAAACAATAAAAAATGAATATTTGAAGAGCGCTGTACTCTGGTGACTTAATGTATGATCTGTTAGGCTGATAACGGAGAGGCTGACAGTTTGAATCCACCAGCTGCTCCAGGGGAGAAAAGAGCACAGAAATTGGAAATCTTAAAGATTTATTGTCTTTGAAACTCAATGGAGGGTTGCTAAGTTTTGTGTTTTTTTTAGAAGAATTTTTATTTTTTACTGGCTTACTTACAAAATTCATATACATTGTTTTCCACACTGGATCTTTCCCATTTCCTTTACCTACTCCTCCTTCTACCCATAAAATTGTGCAACCCTTTAATCACCCCCCCACCCCGTTCATCCTCATCCCTCTGCTCCACTCTTCTCCTCTTGGATCCTCATACACGTTTTACTAGTTTTTCTGTTTTTACAATAATGATTTGCCCCCAGTATTTTTTATTGAGATTTTAATGAAAGATTATAGAGAACTTGGATTTCCATTCATTCATTGTTGCATATTTTCCTCCCTGCCCACCCCTCACCCCATTTGCTTTTCTCTTTGAAAAGAAAAAACAGTTTTTTTTCATTGTTATACAATCCCCACCCTGAGTCCACTTTACTTACTATGCAGCTCTTATTCTGGATTCTTGTCATGAAAATAATACCTAATCATATATCCCTTTTAAATGGTTCTCTCCCTAATCTGTTTCAATGCAGTGTACATTATTTATCCCTCTTTTCTTAGTTTCCCCCAAATCCCAGTGTGAGTCTTGTTTTACAACAGTGACACTATGCAGTATTTGTCCTTTTGTAACTGAGATATTTCACTCAGCAAAATGTCCTCCAGGGTCACTCATTTTGTATAATATTTGTATAATATTATGAGTTCTTCGTTTTTCAGTGCTGCATAATATTCCTTAGTGTGAATATACTACAGCTTCTTTATCCATTCATTTATTAATGGGCACTTTAAGTTGTTCCCAACTCTTTGCTATTGTGAACAAAGCCACAATAAACATGGGTGTGCATAAATCTGTTTGAGTGACAGTTCTGATTTCTTAGGTTATATTCTTAGTCGTGGAATTGCTGGGTCAAATGGTATTTCTACTTCCAAGTTTTTGAGGAAGTGTCATACCGCCTTCCACAGTGGTTGCACCATTTTACACTCCCACCAACAGAGTATAAGGGTTCCAGTTTCTCCACAACCTTGCCAGCATTTGTTGTTTGCTACTCTGTTAAATTTTGCTATTGTTATTGGGGTGAGAGGATATCTCATAGTTATTTGGGTTGCTAAGTTTTAACTGAACTTGACGGGGGTGGGTGTGGTGATGGCGTATCATATTTTTCCAGAAGAGGTTTGAAGTTGAGTGTTAATACAGGCCAGAAAATGTAGTCCTTTTGAGTCAATAGATAAAGAAAGTTCAAAAGTGGATGATGAGACAATGACACTCACTGACGATGACTGGCATGCCTCTGAACTAAAGTAAATATGATTTCCTTGAAGAAGGAAGGCACTGAGTCTGTTATAATAGAATCCGCCTTTGAAGGAAACAATCAAATCATGCTGACAAATGCCTGCGTTAGGGAGGAAGAAAAAGCAGAGATGACTAACTTGGGGGAAAAATCCCCTGATTTTATTTCTTTTTTTAGATAGTGCTATTGCTGATGAGACACATGGCCTAAAATGTGCTTTGTTGTATGGATCCAAATGCATAGTTAAAAAGGGCAGGAAAATCATAGACGTCTTATAGAAGAGTCACAGGAGAAGAGCAACAGGTAAACATGTCTTGGTTTCCTCAGAAAGAAATATCTGGCACCCATCTGTGGACAGAGAATCAGAAAATAGTACAAATTAGTGCCGACTGGTGTATAAAAAAAATAAAACAAATCCACTACTGCCCTATTGATTCTGATTCATACTATCAGATTTCTGAGATGATAAATATTTACAAGGATTGTCTCTCTTTCTCCCAAGGAGCCACTGGTGAATTTGAACCAGCAGCTTTTCAATGAGCAGTGCAACACCCACAACCCTCTAGGCTGCGTAGAGTTTGTCTCTATTGTAGTCTGAGGGGAAGCATTATTAACCAGAAGTAGCCCATTAGAGTCTCACAGAAGGATGTTCCCCTAAACAGCCAGCATGAAGCATGCCAACGCTAAGGCACATTGTTCAAATCCACCAGCTGCTCTGAGGGAGACAGAAGCAGGCTCCTCCTGTTCAATATATCTTTGTTGTTTTGTATCGTAGAGTCAGATCCAACCCTTAGCTGACCCTCTGGTGGGTTTTCAGAGGCAGTTAATCACACAGGAGGAGACTGTGCCCATCTTTCTCCCATGGAGAAGCTGGTGGATTCGAACTGCGAGTCATTGGGATTGCAGTGCAATTTCTTGCCATTATGCCACTATATACCTATCTCTATCTCTCTATATCTCTATCTCTTTCTATATAGAGCTCATATATATCTCATATATATATCTTGTATATATACATCATATATATACACACCATATATATATACACACACACCATATACATACATATATATATAAAAGCAGGAGTGGCATCCACTTTCAAAATAGCTTACCTCTGGAAACTCTATGAACATGGAAAAATGCTGAAAGTTATACAAGTGTTCAGGCCTTTCATTCATAGGGTTGCTATGAGTCGTCTACAACTTGATGGCACTTAATGACGAGAGAGAGAGAGAGAGAGAGAGAAAGAGAGAGAGTGGAGTAGAGTAGATACAGATATATTTGTTGTTGTTGTTGATTGCCTTCGAGTTGAGCATGACTCATAGCTACCCTATGAACAAAAGGCCTAAAGCCCTTCTACAATTATCGATATTTATCCAAGTTCATAGAGTTTCTGGAGACATGTTGTTTAGGAAATGGATGCACATACATACATACATACATATATATACATACACACACATATATAAACATAGATATATACACACACATGTGTATATATATGTGTGTGTGTGTGTGTGTGTATATATATATATACACACATATACATATAACAACTGTGTAATAGAGAATTGATGCTTTTGAGCTGTGGTGCTGGAGAAGAGTGAATATACCATGGACAGCCAGGAGAACAAACAGGTTTGTCCTGAAGAGGGTGAGACCAGGCTGCTCCTTGGAGACAAGGATCCTGAGGCTTAGTCTGACATACTTTGGGCATGTTGCCAGGAGCAACAACATCATGCTTCGAAGGGTGGAGGGAGGGAGAAAAAGAGGGAGACCATCGATGAGATGGATTGATACAGTGACTGGGGAAACGACAGTAACATTGGCACAGTATAGAGCAGGGCTCAGAGCTGTTGTACATAGGGTCGCTATGAGTCACAAGAGACTTGACAGCACATAACAATATATAATATGTATAATATCTATTTTTTTATAAATGTTTATAGTTGTAGAGGGGCTTCAAGGCCTTTTGTTCATAGGATCACTATAAGTTGTGCTCAACCCTAAGGCAATCAACAAATAAAAACATATAATATATATTACAGTAGTGTAATAAATAAACGGGACCATCCAGAAAAATCGTGTGAAGAGCCCTTCTGTGCACTTTGCTCCCCAAATCTCCTTCTGTCTCCTGCAAAATAATGGAAGCTGTCTTTAGCAAGTCAAACACCATCTGGTTCCTCTCCTTCCTTTATCCTGTTTCACCTTTCCCCATAAAATTAAAGACCACTTGTCATTTTATATATATTTATCACTCTCTCCATTAGAATACAAGCTTTCCAAGGTATTTCAGTATTTGGAATCACAGTTGTAGCTACAGTAGCCAGGGCTGTATCTGGCATGTAGCAGGTTCGCCAATTGATTTGTATCATTAAAGTGTGAGAATCTTTCAAGGTAGTTTAGGCATAGCAATGTGTGTGCCAGTAAATGTACAGATTTCATAGTTCATTCCCTATATCAGGCAGCCAGCAAGTCAGCAGATCAGAAGTTTCTGTGGTGAAACATGAGAATGCTTGCAAAATCATAGCAACGCATCTTACTAAATGGATTGACAGAGTCAAAACATGGTCAGCAAACACTTTTAAAGATGAACTAAATTTATCTCTCCATTCGCTTTCACATCTGAAATCTGCCAGTAGCAAGTTCAAAGTCACTTCAGGTTATTGGGGAGGCCATTAGCCTTCTGCCTTGATAAAACTTTTGAAGTTTATTGAGTCCAGATTGTTTTCTTTCTTCCTTCAGTTACATTCTGCAAAACATCAAATCCACAGATTGAAACAAGGTGTCCACTCATTTCTATTCTGGGAGTCACTCTTTCTTGGTTTACCGATACTGCCTGGGAAACAGAACAGTCACCACACAGCGTGAGGATCAGTTATGGATTGAGTTTGACCTCCCTAAAATGATGGCTTAGTGGCAAGAAGCTGCACTGCAATCCTGAAGGAATATGGTTCAAGTCCACTGGGTGCTTCTCAAGAGGCAGTCTTGTCCCTGAGCAGTTAACTACCTCTGAAAATCCAAGGGTCAGCTACGGGTCAGTTTTGACTTGGTGAACAGCAATGATACGATGTGGAAGCTATGTAATGGTGTCTCTGAATTAGGATTAGTAATGAGTTAGTAATGTTAGTAAATTCTTATTTGCTGTATTGTGGGAGCTCTGATGGTCTAGTGGTAAGAAACTGTGCTGCAATTCCAAAGTAACAGGGTTCAAATCCACCAGCTGCTCCATGGGATGATGGGTAATTTCCTCCCAAGTAATTACTGCCTCTGAAAACCCTGCTGGAGAGTCAGGTATGGGTCAGTTTTGACTTGACGGTACACAACAACAATAGAGTACTGTGAGGGCTCTGGTGGCCTGGTGGTAAGAATCTGTGCTGCAGTCCCAAAGGCATGGGGTTCAAATCCACCAGCTGCTCCAATGGGCAATCTCCTCTTCAGCGATTTATTGCCTCTGAAAACCCTGCTGGAGGGTCAGCTTCGAGTTGGTTCCAACTCAACAGCACACACTAACAACAGAATATTGCTAATAGAGTATTGAATATACCGGGGTCGGCCAAAAGAGAGGACAAATCACTGTTAGAAGACGTACACTTTGGGCATGTTGTAAGGAGCGGTCAGTCCTTGGGAAAAGACATCACGCTGGGAAAAGAGGGTCAGTGAAGAGAGGAAGACCCTCAACGCGATGGACTAACACAGCGGCTGCAGGTTTAAGGATTGATAGAAATCCCTGCAAATGTATTCAGAGGGTGTGGAGGGGCAGACATTTTACTTCATTTCCTCTGTATGAGTTCAGGGCTGGTTGAAACAACCGATTATTGCTCTGGAGCTGAACAAGTTTCTCAACCGCTTGCATGACCCATGTTTTTAACTAGAGAGATTTATTTCAGTATTCCTTCCATATCACTCATTAGGGCAAGGGTCAGACTTCTTACACATGGGATTGCTGTGGGTCAAAGTCAACTAGATGGCACTTAACAACAACAATAACAACAACTGTCTCTGACATTCCCAATCCCAACCTCCAAATGAAAAGGACATGCCTGACCCTGGCATTGTTACACTGCTTAAAAAATTTAAAAGAAGGCAAACGTCTATAAACCATAACCAGACACTCGACTGTCCTTTAACTGAGTCCAATTCATGGTGACCCTCTACCAGGTTTTCTGAGGCTGTAAACATCCTGTACCATAGAATGGGATTCCACAGGCACAGGAGGAGAGTGCCCCTCCTTCTCCAGCAGAGCATTTGGTGAATTTGAACCCTGTGCCTTCTGGATTGCAGCACATCTTCTTGCCACTAGGCCACCAAAGGGCCCTTGAGGCTGTAAATCTTTAGCGACACTGTCTATCTTTCTCCCAGTAGCTGGCGGATTCTTGTCAATGACCTATGGGTTATACATTACACCACTGTTGTCGTTGTGTACCATAGAGTCAAAAGGACCCATAGCTGTGTACCATAGAGTCGAAAGGACCCATAGCTGAATCCTCAGCAGGTTCTGAGAGGCAGTAATTGCAGGGAGGAGATTGCCCATCCTTCCATATTACACCACCTGGGTTCCTAATTAACCATGTTGTTGTTGTTGTTGTTGTTGTTTTCTACCACTGAGTTGGAACCAACTAATAGCTGACCTTCCAGCTGGTTTTCAGCAGCAGTAAATCATAAAGGAGAGATCTCTGGTGGCCTAGTGGCTGTGTTCCAATCTCGAAGGCCCGCAGTTCTAATCCACTAACTGCTTCTCAGAGAAGGATGTGTAGTCTCCTCCAGTGAGATTAACTGCCTCTGAAAACCAGCTGGAGGCTCAGCTATGGGTCTGTTCTGACTCAAGGACAAACAGCAACAACAAAGCACGGGAGGAAATTGCTCATCTTTCTACCAAGAGGCAGCTGGTGGATTCGAACCACGTTCCTTTGGATTGGTTTACTAAGCCACCAGAGCTCCCTTATAAAACCACAAAGGTCTCCTTCCCCCCCCCCCCAAAAAAAAACTATTAATAAAAAGTGTTTCTTGTACCCTAAGTACAGAGAACTTGGCCGGGTTGTACAGCTGACTGACTTTGCTAAACTGCTTTGCTTCCACGATGACCCTTGACTGACTTATTCTCTCTATACTCACGCAGATGGAACCCAAGGGACCACAGTCCCCGGGGCAAAGGCAGCCGTGCAGGTCTCTATCTTATCGGCATAGCCTGGGGGTGGCCCCCTCTCGTCTCTTCTCGGGGTTTGCCAAGCTTCCTCTCTGGGCACCAGGTCAGCGACCTTGCAGGAACAGGAGCTTAGGACCCAGGGGGCGCCTTTTCTCCGACAGCACCTCGCGCCGCTGCAGCCAACGAGCTTGGGAAGCTCCCAGCTCTAAAGAGAGGCTGTTTACCAGAAGCGCAGAACAAGGGCAGGTCGGCCTGCAAGGCTGGGACGCGGGGCAGCGCCGCCGCCGAGGGGACCCCGAGCGCCCGCACTTTGGCCAGTGGTTGTTCGTCCACCTGCAGGGCGCCCAAAGCAAGGATGCTGCTGGCCTGGGTGCCCACTGTGCTTGTCAGCAACATGCTCCTGGCAGAAGTGGCTGCAGCCGGAGGTAAGACCACCAGCGTTCCTTTCTGCAGCAACTTACAGGATCTTGGAGGGGAAAGCAACCCCCTGCTCCCCCGACCCGGGCTAGACAGGAAGATGGCAGAAATGGAAGCTCAGCTGCTTTCTGTCGCCCCAGGAAAGTGTTTATTCCTTTCCCTCCCCTTGCAGGAGCTGGCAGCTCCATCTTTGCAATTAAGAACAAAGGCAAGGAGCCACTTTCTTTTTCCCTTTCCTGGCCTGGGGTTCTTAAGTTGATGCAAGTTTGGGGAGGGTTCATCGCCCCTACCACCAGCGCCCGGTTCTCTCCGGGGTCTTTTGCACGGAGTGACCCAGCCCGGCCTCCTCCCAGGGCGCCCCCAGAGGAGTAAGCGGGGTTCGGAGTCACGTCCAGGCAGCGGCGAGGCAGATCCCCGCTGGTTCTGGAACCGTGTGAACCGAGGCTTCGGGCGAATTCTCCGGGGAGGGAGCACGGCCGGCGCCTGGCATCGATGGCCGGACGCGCCGGGGAGGGCACAGCAGAGTTTATGTAACCTGGACATTACTGCACGGGGAAGGGATTTCGGGTCCAATCACCGTCCGTCCCCACCAAGGGTTCCCACCCAAACCGGACCTCAGTCAGCTTCCCTACTCCCCAAAGTGGGCACAAGTTCCGTGCAACAAGCCCTTGGCGTTTCTGCAGCGCTTTTCCGGCTGCTAAAAACTGCAAAAATAATAGCACCGACTGCGGGCGGGGCTCTGCACGCGTTTGCTTGTTACGAGTCTCCCGATCGCGCCCAGAGGCCGCCAGGTCTCTCCGCGAGGAGAGGGGACCCGCCCGGACTCAGTGCCCGCGCGCGCGGCTCCTCTTCTTCACAGGCTGCTTCTGGGACCGCGGCCACCGGTACCGGGCGGACCAGCCCTCGCCTGCGCCAGGCTTCCAATGCCTCAACTGGCTGGACGCGCAGAGCGGCCTGGCGTCGGCCCCCACGGCGGGTGAGTGATGGCCCCGGGCGGCGGGTGGGCAGCGTCGCGGCCGGAATCCCCGGACCACCGCGATCTCTCCGCTCCTAGGCGCGGGCAACCACAGCTACTGCAGGAATCCGGACCAGGACCCGCGCGGGCCCTGGTGCTACGTCAGTGGCGACGCCGGCGTCCCCGAGAAGCGGCTGTGCCAGGACCTGCGCTGCCCAGGTACCCGGGCCGTGGACCCTTCCGCCAGGCTGGGACGGGTGTAGCCCCCTTCACCCGCCGCGCACGTGTGGCCGTGGGATGCGTGCTGCTCCCGCCCCGCCCCCGCACCTTCTGATTGGCCAGGTTTGTCTCCAGGCCGCAGGGCCGAAAGCCCATTGGCCGCGGCCGCCGCCCGGAGTGAGCTCATTCTGGGCGAGCGCCTTGTAAACAACCGGAGGGGCGGGGCCCACCCCGGCCGCGCGCACCGCTCCCGCGTCCGCGCGCAGCCTCCGGGCAACACCCGGGCCGCGCCCAGGCTTGGCTTTTATGAGCTATTTATGGACACTGTGTTCTCCAAATGCACCTCTGGGACAAAAAGGCTTCTGAGGCCCAGTAGTTTCCTGAATGCAAGTCGCAGCTCATGGGTTTGGGCACCCAGAAGTCACCGCTACACATATGAATCCAAGTTTCTTAAGTGTCTACAGTGCAGACGTGTTCCTCTCGAGGCAGCAACACCGTTTTCTTAAGATTAAATGGAACACGCACGGGTTGGCACACTGTGGGTTCAATTAATGTGATCTCCCAGAGCCTCCTGGGGCGCTTCTTGGGGATCTCTTGAGGAAGGTGGACTCAGCTTGGAGCTAGGATTTGAATATAGGCGTGCATGGGAGGCAGGAGAAGGGCCCTTGTCTAAAGCTTCCCCGAATAATTTTGGCTCAGTGACGCTGCATCCTTTCCAGCCCCGGCCTTTCCTGGTCTTGCTTCCAACGTAGGGTTTGATTTCATTGTCTTTCTGGAGGGCACGCTAAGGTGAACCCCTTACTATCCCCCTAACACGCGTGCCTACTTCTGCTATGGAATTCTCAGAGAACTGTCTTTCATGAGAGCTGTTACCCACCTCCCTTCCAGAGACCCCATCCCAGGCGCCGCCAGCCCTCCTAACAGAAACGGAGAAGGCCTCTGAAGAGCCAGTGGAGGAGGAAGCTCAGGCGTTCCCTCCTGCGAAGGCCCTACCAGCGGGCAGTGAGGCGGCGGCTGTACAACCTGTGATCGGCATCAGCCAGCGCGTGCGGATGAACTCCAAGGAGAAGAAGGACTTGGGGACCCTCGGTAGGACCATCCCACTCCTTTCGCCTTGTGGATCTCATTTACTCATCATCCAAAATGTGGCTGATGGGACTTGGGTCTTCTTGGCAGGTTATGTGCTGGGCATCACCATGATGGTGGTCATCATCGCCATTGGAGTTGGCATCATCTTGGGCTACACGTATAAGAGGTCAGTAGCTTTGCCTTGTGGGTTCTCTTGAGTTGAAGGGGGAAAGGTGGTGACCCCCCGAGGGGCTTTCAGAAGCAGTGCATCATAAGGAAAGAGATTGCTGGTGGATTCGAACTGCATACCTGTGAGTTGCCAGTGCAGTTCCTTACCACTAAGTCACCAGAGCTGCTGAGGGGAAAGGTTGTTGATATTGTTATGTGCTGTCAAGTTGCCGGCGACCTGTAGCCACCCTTTGTACAACAGCTCTGAAGCCTGTCCTGTCCTGAGCCAGTCTCACTGACTCCCAACTGTATCAATCCATCTCTTCCAGTCAAATAAGATTTTTCTGGGGCATTCTCCTACCCCAGAGGAAGCCAGGTGAGGAATTGAGTTAAAATGAGTGTCACAGTCTGGAGGCTTCACTTTTCTTTGATGCCTTTACTCCTCCCCCAGAGCTTTATGAAGTAGTTGATCAAGTTTTCAGCCTTATGGATGAGGAAGCTGTTGTCAGTGAGGTGAAGTGTCCTACCCAAGGTCATGGTGCCTAGGAGTCACAGAAACTGGTTCAAGTCCAGCTCTTTTGATTCCAGGCTTCCTGACTAATCCAGGGTGCCTGGCATGGAAGTGGGTGGCGTGCTGCAGAAATCAGGCGGGCCATTCATTGTGGTGACCAGAAGTGCATCCTGTGAGGTAGGAACTTGCTGCTTGAAAAGGTCCCCAGCCAGCCTTTGTGCAGGAGTGAAAGGGTGCAGCTTCAAGCCGCATGGAACCTAGAATTAGACACAATAAGGGTGAAACCAAGTTTCTCCTTGGATTTTGAAACTCCGTCTCACATACTTCAGGCACATGGCCAGGAGGGACCAGCCCTTGGAGAAGGACATCATGCTCAGAAAGGTAGAGGGACAGTGCTGGAGAGGAAGACCCTGGATGAAACGGATTGACACAGTAACTGTGGCAGTGGGAGTAGGTGTGTCAGAGTCAGTGAGACTGGCTCAGGACAGGGCCGACTTCAGAGCTGCTGTGCATAAGGTTGCTATGAGTCGGAGGTGATAACAACAACAAGATCTCCTCTTGGAAGGAGGAGGAAATGATGGAGAACACAGACCATGAGTGATTTTTCCAGCCCTCGTCATGTTTAAGAAAGCCACAGAGGCTACCTGGGAAACTCAGGGACCGGGCTTGTGACTGGGACAGTGAGAGGAGGAGAGGTATTTAGAGAGATCCCTGAGACACTGTGGAGAGAAGGGTCCAAGAGTCTCAGAGTGACAATGCATGTAGACAGACCTTGGTGGCAGTCATTTGTCCAGCACTGGCTGACTCCAGAGAAACCATTGGCCATTCCTGGGTGCAATCAGGAGGTCTGTCGTCCAGCCTTGTATGTCTGTGATATTTCCTCCCATATGGTCTGAGAAGGCTTTCCGTAGGGGAAGAGACATGTGGATTGCATTTTTCAGTGTTGACTATGCCTGACCCTGGAGCAGCGTGTATATGTAAGGTCCTTAAAGTTGATGCACTCAGCCTCTCCATTTCACCCACGGAGCAGGGCAGTGTAGATATCATCATCATTCTTAAGAGTAATAATCATTCTCCTCATTGGACTTTTCTTCAAGCACTTCACCTGCTTTAACTCACTGAAAAGTCACACTTTAAGGTGAGATCAAAGGTGTTCTTATTCCCAGTTTGCAGGTGTGGAAACTGAGGTGAGGGGCCATGTATCTTGCTCCAGGTCACACAGCTCGCCTTTGATGGAGCTGATGTCTTAGCCCTGTCACTGTGTGATGTTGCTCAGGTTACTTCTATTTCCTATTCTAGAGGACTCCCCTGGGGTAAAGTCCTGTGGTTCACTTTGCATAGTGTGTTAAAATGAGTGCTAGACAAGTGCTCTCTTAGCCCAGTTCTGTGATTTTCAGTAATTCCAGGGAAGCGAAGCGATTGGCCTGAGAGAGTCCCCTGAACCCTCAGTCCATGGCAGTTGGCACCACTGGGATGGCAGAGGTGATGAGTCCAGACATACCTGCTTGTTTAATTTCTTTGTATGAGAGACTAGGGAGCTCTGGCAGCCTAGTGGCAAGAAGAAGCTGTGCTGCAATCCCAAAGGCATGTAATTCAAATCCACCAGCTGCTCCGTGGGAGAAGGATGGGTAATCACCTCCTGTGGTTAACTGTCTTTAAAAACCTGCCGGAGGGTCAGCTGTGGGTCAGTTTTGCCTCTACAGTACACAACAACAACAATACAAGAGACTGCGGAAACAATAGAATTCGTTCTTATGTACAGTCACGTTGGATCCAACTCATAGCTGACCTTCCAGTGGATTCTCAGGGGCAGTGAATTGCATGGCAGGAGACAGAGCAGCAGGTAGATTCGAGCCATGTGCCTTTGGATTAGGGTTACAGTCCTTTCCACGAAACCACCGGAATTTATAATCCATAGGCAGGCCCAAACCATGTGGCTGAGCCCTTTAAAGGCTTCTTCCTTCCTGGGCTGCTGGACCGCACTGGCCTCTGCTCTCTAATCGTGACAGTTTCCAGGCACCCAGGTGCTTGGAACGACTGCCTGTTGTTAATTCCAGGCTCTGCTCTGGTGCTCAGGGAGGAAGCCAGGCCTTTTCGCTTCTCGATTTGGTTTTCTGGGCATTCACCGAGTGCCCTCCGGCACTTCCTGTAAAGCCAGGAGCCAGTCACCCGACTCCCCAGTCACTAACCGCTAGACCACCCCTTTCTTCAACAACATGATCTGAGAACACGATGTCATTAACAACAGGAAGCTGCTGTGGGCTGGCAGCAAGCTCTCAGCTCTGGGCTCTCTCACGTGCAGGCTCTCTAACTCCCTCCCTGCCCCCAGATCAGAAAACGGTGTCTTGGGAAGAGCTGTCAGCTGAGTACAGATTGCATCATCTTCTGATGAGCCTCGGTTTCTCATCTGTTAGATGGGGATAGACTCCTCCCTAACTCGCCTGACCAAGGTCATTGTCAGGATTAAATCCGAGCAGTAGGACTCGGATCAGAGAACTGGCACAACAGCAGGTAGTGTTTATCACCTGCTTTCTTACCAAGTCAGGTCCTGTGAGTTCTCCCCAGATCTCACCTCAGCCTTGTGACCACTTGTGTGTGAGAAGCGCTGTCACCCCATTTTACAGGGAGTAGCTGAGACCTTGTTGTTGTTGTTGTTATGTGCCGTTGAGTGCGACTCATAGCGACCCTGTGTACAACAGCCCTAAACTCTGCTCTGTCCTATGCTAATCACATTGTCCCTGACACTCCCATCCTGATTATCCCAGTCACTGAATCAATCAACCTCATAGAGGACCTTCCCCTCCTGCGCTGTCCCTCCACCCTCCCAAGCACCAGTCTCTCCTCACAACATGTCCAAAGTATGTTAGAGGGAGCCTCAGAATCCTTGCCTCCAAGGAGCCACCTGGTTTAACCCTTTCCAGGATGACTCTGTTTGTTTTCGTAGCAGTCCATGGTACTCTCAATACTCTTCTCCAGCACCACAGCTCAAAGGCATCAATTCTTCTTCTATCCTCCTTGGTCATTGTCCAACTCTGATGCATAACAAGTGACTGCGAAGACCATGGCCTGTATCAGATGCACCTTAGTCTTCAGAGAGACACCATTGCTCTTCAGTACTTTGGAGAGGTCCCTAACCGCAGACTTTCCCTTGACAATGTGCCTTTTAATTTCCTGGCTACTGGTGCCAAGAGTGTTGACTGTGGAGCCAAGCAAACTAAAGCTGTGAACAATCTCAATCTCTTCACCATCCATCCTGATGCTGCCAATTGGCCCAGTGGTGAGAATCTTTGTCTTCTTGACATTGAGCCTCAGTCCATATTGGAAGCTGCAGTCCTTGACCCTCCGCAGCAGGTGCTTCAGGCTGAGACCTTAGGGGAGTTAAATACTCCGTCCCAGTCACACATCTTGGATGTGGTGCTTAAGGATTTAAAAGTCTTTAAAAAGTATCTTCAAAAAGTCCACTATTAAAGTGAGCTGTTGTGTGCCATCGAGTTGGAACCAATCCAGTACTGACCCTCCAATGGGTTTTTGGAGGCTGTAAATTGCACTGGAGGAGATTGCCCATCTTTCTCCCATAGCAGCTGGTGGATTCGAACCACTTACCTTTGTGTTGGCAGCACAGTTTCTTACCACTTAAGCCAGCAGAGCTCCCTCTGAGGTCCAGTGGCATTGCGTGAACATGTAAATTGGCTTTGGATGGCAAAGTAGGAAAAATGCAGAAACTTGGAAGGGGGAAGGAAATCCAAAAGAACCAGGATCCAGGCCCTGAACTGGCTTAAATTCTAGGTGACACTGACCAGTCATTTCTCTTCTCTGGGCCTCAGTTTTCCTATCTGTAAAATAGGTTAGGGACGGGGAGTTACACAGGATGATGCTCACAGTCAGAATATGTCCTAAAATGACATACTGCCTGGTGGTAGGCGAGCAGTTCTTTGGTTCGGACCCCAGCGATGCTGTTCACTTGAACAGATGATTTAATCTCTGCTCTTGCCTTCTCGTCTCTAAGCAGGTATCATGAGAGAGAGCACGTAGGTTTGTTGGGAGGATGAAATGAGGGTGTGGTTAGGACCTCAGGATGGTTTCACAGCCTAGAACAGCTCTGGGGGGCGGGGTTCTCCCTGCCTCACAGTGAGGCACCACCCTACGAGATAACAGTGGCTCAGGGGTCAGGACTAAAGTGAGGAAAGCTGCCTGAAAGAGGTGTCTCACCACCCTAGAAGGAGGAAGCAGGGGCAGGCTGCGGGGTCATCTGTGCCCAGTCTCTGTGGCCAGCTTGGCTCCACGTCCTGGCCTGGGAGCAGTCAGAGATAGAATTACCCCAAACCTCCAGCTCGCAGTGAAGTTGTGGCGAACGGATGGAACTTCCCCCTGGCTGGGAAGGACAGGCAGGCTCCAGGCTTCCTCTGGGGGCAGGTGGGGGACGACGGAGAGGCTGAGCCCCGCGAGAGCTTGGTCCTCCTTGTCTGGGTCACAGGTTCAGCCAGCCAGTCTGCGACTGGGCAGCGGCTCTGCCCGTAGCTCCTAAGGGACCTCTTATTTTCTGATAAAAAGGCAAGGGGAAAGCTGTAAGTCAACACCACTCCACCCACTTAGGAGAGGAGCTGAGTCAGTGAATAAGCCTTTTGTTCGTTCTTGGCTGCCAGATGAGAGAGCCTGGCTGCTCCCACAGGCGGTGAGTGGGAGCTGAGTAGCCCAATGGTCAGCACAGGCCTGGTGCCCCCTGGCCCCTCTCCTGTGTTTAAGAGCTGGGGTGACTGCTGTGTCTCCAGGCTTCCCAGGCACCATCAACGGGGGCTGGAGGGGGAACCAGAGCCAGCAGTACTTGGAGGTCTCTCCATGGATGAGGCTGTAATCCAGGCTGGCCCACACCTGCTTCCTCTCTCTCTGCTGTTTCTAAGCCTTAGTATGTTCCCCTCATACAAATGGGGGTCTTCCCCCCTAAAGCCTTGGGCATGCACAGCTTGATGGGGGAGGGAGCTGAGAAAAGCTGTAGCTCTGTAGTTGGACTCCAAACCCTGTCTACTCCTCTATCAAATGGGGATGCTATCTTGCAAAGTAAGCGTGATATTGAAAAGAGATAAAGCACATGGCCTTCAGCTAGACGTGTAGGTATCTCTTCAACCCCTGGGTAATGGCAAAGCCATTGTCTCAGCATGTTAGTAGGTATTCCAGACGTTTCCCGCCTTCTCTTCTCCCTCTAGCTTCTTAGAATTGTCAAGGAGCTTGGCAAAAGATGGTCACATACACCATTTCCTTTGTAAACAGACTTTTGGCTTGGGGAACTCTAAATAAAAGGAAAGCAGGACCCTCTTGAGCGTCTCCCTTCACAGGCAACATTGTAGATGCTGGCATTTTTATCATGGAGGCAGCTATGCCTGTAGAGTCCCCAGGGGCTGCTGTGTGTCTGGCCAGTCCCCTCCACACGGACAGCCCCCTCCACATGGACAGGCCCCTCCACTTCCTCTCTGTGGACACAGGGAGGGGGTGGAGGTCTCCTGCTCTGGGAGCTGACGGCGTTCGGTACAGACGCTAATGGCATGAAGAATGATGGGAGTCCCAGCGTAGCTCGGGGATGAGTTCACAAATTTGGCTGCTGTGAGCTCACCTTGAGAGCCGGGGGACCGGCACACTTCTGTGCGTGGGATCCGTCAGGGGCTCTGGAGACAAGAGCACTCATCTTTATGGTTCACAGATGAAGAGAAGAAGGGAGCTGAGGTCACATAAATAATTCCTGCCGGGGCCGGTCAGTAGAACTGTTTCCTTGGACGACCAGATGACGATAACATTGTTAGATGAGTCAAGATGTGTTCGGGGCGTATCATTAATAAGCACCTATTAGGGTGTTTCAGGCGGTGTTGCTGCTTTCCAGGCTCGTTCACATGCATTATCTTAATTGTAAGGCAGCTCGTACCCTCGTTTTACAGATGAGAAAACAAAGCTGCAAAGGGGCTGTTTCGCTTCAAGGGTCACACAGATAAATAGCTGCTGAGCAGGTTCTGGTACATACGTAAAGGAAACCGGATGATTTAAAGTTAGTTCTGAGGTCTCCACGTAAGCCCTCCCTGCCTCCAGCCCTCTAGTCGCCCCTCAAAGTCGTCTGCCTTTGTCACTGCCTTTTGCATCATGATGGATGCGTCGTCATTGCTCCAGCTCAGCTTCCCTGAGGAGAGCTTGCAGCCCTGGCTGTTTCTCAGCCCCCAGCCACCTGTTAGGGACCATCTCTGAGGCCGAGTCCACGTGGGCAGGGCTGGCTTGCTGGTGCTGTTCTTGGAGAATGCTGACCTGCGTCCAGGTCTGGCTGTGCAGGGTGCGTCCGATCTGCAGAGGATCAGATCACCCTACACGCCAGCTGGGCTGGGCCTCCCGCCCTGTGCGGAGCGAACTGTCAAAAGAGCAAACAGATCGGTCTTGGAGGAAGTGAAACCTTGTGTCACATACATGGGGCATGTTGTCAGGGGGTGCCAGTCCTTGGGGAAAAGCCGCATGCTGGCGGAGGGAGAGGGTCCTTCTTAGAGGGGAAGACCTTCCAGGGGATGGACTGACACAGTGACTGCACGGTGGTACTTGTGAGGATGGAGCAGGATGGGGCAAGGTTTAGAGACGTTCACAGGGTTGCAAGGAGTTGTAATCGGCTCGATACACATGTGCACACAAAATAGGAGAGAGAAAGACAGGCCGTCTCCTCCCATGTGATTTACAGCCTCTCAAAACCTGCTCCGAGTCAGCTCCAATTCAAAGGCAGTGAGTTTGACTTTTGAGTGGTGAGCGGAAAATGGGGAGTCTCCTCCCCATTTCTGCTGCCTCCTGAGAACCTGGAGGGTCAGCGGGGAGTCGGCTCTGACTTGAGGGAAACGAGGGCGAGACAGGAGAGGAAGTGACAGGGCGACAGCATGGAGTGAGGACTCCACATAAGACGACGACGAGGTCACACTGAACAACAGGCAGATCCACAGACAAGTGAAAATTCAGGTTTTACAGGATGGCCATCCTTTCCCATTGACGGAAGGGGTTGGGGACCTTCCCTGCCTCCAGGCTGGGCCCACACCTTGAGAACAGATGTTTTTCTGGGCACCTTTATGGGTAAGGGCTGACATGACGATAGTCCTCTGTGCCTTTTGCTTGCAACCTTGGGATAAAGGACTAAAACGCTTGATTCAAAAACGGCTTGCCTGAGCCTCCCCGGGTGTGAGCAGGGCCACGCTGCCTCATCTCGTTCTGTGTGAGGAAGCAGAGCCCGCGGTGCAGGAGCGCCTTGAGTTCGAGGCTGCCTGGCAGGATGTAGCCCCTGAAGTGGGGTTGGAGTCCCAGCCTGCCAGGACCATGGCCAGCCCTGTGCCCAGCCTGACCCATGCCCTCTTTCCACAGGGGGAAGGACTTGAAAGAGAAGCATGAACAGAAGGCCTGTGAGAGGGAGATGCAGCGAATCACCTTGCCCCTGTCTGCCTTCACCAACCCCACCTGTGAGATTGTGGACGAGAAGACCGTGGTGGTCCATGCTAGCCAGACCCCCGTCGACCTTCAGGAGGGCAGTGCCCCCCTCATGGACCAAGCTGGCACGCCAGGGGCCTGAGCCCCCTCATCCTGCGAGCAGGAACCCGTGAGACAATGGGTGCGAGACAACACCCTCCCACGCCTGGGAGCATCTACTCCTTTTTGTTGTGGTTCCAACCCTCCCTCCACTTTCTTCTGTTGAGTCCCAAGAGCAGACAGGAGTGATGGCTGTGAGCTGAGGGCCAGGCTGTGGAGGGACTGCCCATACCCCTCCTCCACCCTGTGGAGTGAGAGTTTGCCTGTGGCTAGTGCTGCCTCCAGGGGCTTCCAGGCCAGTGATGGACCAGGAGCTCCGGGCTCCTCTGCTTTATTTTCCAAGATGGCCTTGGTCTCTGCCTTCTCATTTCTTCCCCACGGGCTGGTGTGGCACACGCTGTTATACATAGTTCAGGTCATGCAGGTTGAGGGAAGGGGGTATTTTAAAAATGCAGGGGTTTGGTTTTGGTTTTGTTTTTTTAAAAAAACAAACTCACCCGTTGGGATAGGAACTCCCTCCTGACCTCTGAGAACCGGAAATGAGTTTGTACAGAAGCCAGAACTCTGGGTCCAGTGCGGGACCCCGCCTGCTGGCAGTGTGGTGCCGCCTGGGCCGCGGGCTGGGCCTGAGCACAGGGCCTCTTCCTGTTTAGAAAGGACAGGCAGGACCACACGAAGGATGAGGGGAGAGAAGGGCCACCCCTTGCCTTAGACTGCAGGGGCACAGAGAGCCCCACACTGCGTCTCCTCAGGCTGGGGACGGCGACCTCGCTGCATTTCACAGGGTAAGAGGCCCGCTGAGCGCTGCTTCTGAAAGGTTGACCTGGAAGCTAAACCAAGGCGGCCAGGTGATCAAGTGTGTTAGGGATCCCCCCGTGGGAGCCTGGCTTTGCAGGTGACCCTGTGCTCCCCAGGCCAGTGCCTTCCAGTGGGGTTGGGTCACAACCTTTAACTTTGCAAAACAATCACAGAGCCATTGGAAGGAACCGAAGGGTTCTCCAAGTCTTCTGGACACAGAACCGAGAAGGGACCATGATGGGAGCAGGGATAGAGCAAGTCTCTGGCACGGCCTGGAGGGGGGCCCCAGCATCTCCTCACTGCACTGTGTTTGGGCTCAGTGCCCCACTGTCCCACTTGGAGGCCTTGGCAGTGTGCCCCACCCAGTGCTTCCTCCCCAGAGTCCTTCCATTTCCGGTTGGGTGGGGTGGGGGAGCATGGCTCCCTCCTTCCTTGGAGCTGTTTGCTGAGGGACCCAGGCTTTGGGTGGTCCCTTGGTGGTTTGATGCCAGAGAAGACATTACTTACTGGTTTCTACTTTTCTAAAAATGCATTTCTCTGTCTACGTTTTATATACCTCATTCTGACACCTGTGTATAAAGTACAGGAAACTGCTCTGCATTTGACTTCTCTACATTAAAAAAAGGATGGCATATTGCCAGATCTTGGTGATGCTTGTTGAGCTGTGGGCCACCTTGTTGGGACCTGTGTGCGGTGGGCTCAGGCCTGCTCTCCTGCCCCTGGGCCTGGATCCGGAAGCCAGAGGCAGAAGCGGGTGAATGGTTTGGCCTCTTTGGGCTGCTGGTGTCCTCACCAGGGGTCCCTTTGGGTGAAGCTGCTGGGAGGACAATGTGCAGACAGCCCAATGGAGCAGCCACTTCCTGCTCTATCGTCTTTCCTGAGCTGGTGAAAACCAGAGCCTGGGCAGCCCTGTGGGGCTGGAGTCAGGGAAGCAGGTAGTGGTTCTATAGCCTTAGAGGAGAGATGGGTGTGCTTGGGGAGGGTTGCAGTGGAAAGCTGCCACGTCACTCTGCAAGAGGCACCCTAGGTACCGGTTCTCCTGACAGACTCGTCTTGGGCGTGCTTGGGGAAATCATTTGAGTGTATTGTTCCACACTCCATAACCAGCTAGCTTTGCCTGGTCAAGGCTAACCTCTCCACAACATCCCCCAGGTCGGGGGGGTGGGGGTGGGAAGAAAGGAGTTCGTAGACTAGTGGACTAGTGGGTAGGAGACTGAGTGTGTAAGAAAGCACAAGAGGTGGGGGGGTGACCTGCATTCATCTCACCCGTGAGAAAGGAGCCCTACCACCTGCGTCTCTGTCACACTGGTTTGCGTGATGCTGGAAGCTGTGTCCCTGGTACTTTAAATACCAGCAGGGTCACCCCAGGTGGACATGCTTCAACAGAACTTCCTAAGGCAGCCCAGGGAGCTTGACCTTGGGCAGAGGTGGCCTGAAGATCTCCCTCCGTGACTTAGCTAATGAAAACCTTGCGAGTTGCTCTAGGTTGAAAGGTGCTCAAAACACCGTGTGCGCAACACTTGGCTCAAGCAAGTGAAGGCGGCGTGGGATGAAGGCGACAGTCTGCGCACTTGTTCATGGAGTCACTGTGCAGTGAAAGGCAACTCGATGGGAGGAAGGCGGCCAGCGGCTCCTTGGGAGGAGCAAAAGGGGGCCCTGTATCTGCTGGCAGCAACGGGCCAACAGAGCCACATTCATCTTCTGGAGCCCATCACATTTTTCAACTCTGTAACATCCGTTATATTAACTGCTTAATTTATTTAGTCTGCTAATTTCATTTCGCTTGGCCCATCACTCCCACAGTTGCTGGGGATAACTGAGTCACAGCCACACAGCGCTAAACTCGGCTGCTTCTGGGCACGCAGGGTTCAGCCCCGTGACGAGCCTGCCAACTCTACACACGTGAACAGTATAAAGTCAGCTCTGCTCCGAGATGGCAGCTGGCACCCCACCTCATCAAAACTATGTACAGTATTTCACACATCACCCAACAGACAGAACGAGATAAAGACAGTATTAAACAACAACCACTCTCCTGGATCACGCTCATCCCTCCCACCCCCCTAAAAAAAAAAACAAAAACCCCAAACAAAAAACCCCTACCACACTGCATTACTATCCCAGGCCCATGCCCAATTTGTTAAATATTGTGCAAGCTTGCAGACACTTAGGAGGCAAATCTAGTTGTGCTGAAGAGCCCTGGAGCTCTGGAAGCCAAGGCGGAAGAGTGCCCCCCAAGGCTGTGGCCAGGAACCAGTGAGCTGGGCCAGGCAACCAGGGAGGTAGAAGTCAGCTGGCCAAGCTCAGGGAGCGATGCCCCTCTGTCTCAGCTTTGGGGCTCTGCCACCCCTTCTCCACCCTGCACCAGGGACAGGGAAGGGGAAGAACTGGCCGCTGCAAGGCTGAGGCCAGGGGAACACTATCTCCTCCTGCTACCAGGCCTTAGACCTTGTAATAGGCCACTCGCTCCACCACAGCCCACCAAGGTCTCAGCACAATGTCTGAAAACCTGGGGAGATGCTTCTGGACTTTGCCCAAGCAGCCCACCAGGCTAGGGGTGACAGCAGCCAGGAAACGGGTTTTCCAGAGGGCAGGGCCTCTTTCCTTCCAGCGCCCAGATGCCTTCTGCCTCTGTGGGTGATTGCCTGCAGCAGGCAGGAAGGACCTTTGCCCAGGGAGGCCAAGCCAGCCTCCAGCATTCGGTTTGAGAACATGAGGTGGAAGCAGCTCCCTCATCAATGGTCCTTGGGTTGGCTATGGCCATCCTCTGGGGCAGGAATAGAAACCAGTGCTCCCCACAATTCCAGCACAAAGAGTCTTCCAAATCCAGTTCTCCTCACCCTGTCCCACCGCAGGGGAAGGTGGGTTAGCACCACCATTACTGTCAGAGCGCCACCTGGCGGCCGGTCTCTAAGGTCCACAGTCCCATCTGAAGTCTCTGTGCACCAGCTTTACTGAGACTTTAGGGGCTGACAGGCCAGGACCCTGCCCAGCAGGTCCACATCATGCTGATTAGTGTAGGCAGGGGCCCCTCTCATGTCTCTGGAGGTGGGAGTTCCCACCTGGTTCCAAGTAACAGGTTCCTCCTGGCCAGGCTTGGTTTTTACTTCACAGCTTTCAGGCAAACGTGGGGTTTAGAGACTGTAAACAGGCTCGAACCCCCTGGAGATGTCTCTCCCTGGTGCGCGCCCACTTGCCTCCTGGGGAGGTAGTAGGAATGGCTTGTGCTGCTTCAAACAAGCTGCCGATGCACGATGCACAGGAAGCCACCGGACGGGGCACCGAGGGGGCATGCCGGCCGTGCCGGGCCAAGGCTAGGGCGGTGAGTCTCGGATGAGGCCATACTGCGTGCTCACGGTGTGGTCCAGCTCTTCCAGCTCTGCGGGCAGCGGGATGCCCAGGTCCCCCAGGTACAGGGACAGGGCCTCAAAGGAGTCCTCCAGTTTGGAGAATGCTGGTCTGGAGAGAGAAAAAGGCAACAGTTAGAGGCGGGGGGCGAGGGGTGGGAGCGCACGAGTTGGGGCCCTGGGCTTGGAGGGCACCAGGCTCCAGGGCTGGAGAGATCAAGACGTGAATGTGTCTTGGGCTCCTCCTACTTGTGCCGCACTGTGAACGGGGGAGTGTGTCACTGCCGTCTCCAGTCAGCTGTGAGGACTAGAAAACTCAGAAGGCGGGCTCAGTGAGTGTCTTCAGAACTCTTGTGTTTTTGAGAAAATACAATCACCAAAAGAGGGACTGGACTCTGCCTTTAGTCGCCCTTACCTGGAGCAAAACACACCCTTTGGCTCAACTTTCAGCCACAGAGACAAGCCTACACGGTCAGTAATAGCAGGGAGACATTCCTGAGATTAACGAACCAGTGAAGGCCAACAAGCAGCAGCATCTGCCGGAAGTTAAAGCTCAGATGGTGGGAAAGGGGAAGAGCAAGGGATGAATGAATGAATGGAAATGAGGATCGTGTGTGTGTGTGGGGGGGGTGGGGGGAAGATGTGGTTATTATACTGTGAGGACTGGAATTAATGTTGTAAAATATGATGTGTTACGAATGGCTGGACGGAAGACCAATCTACTTTGTCAACTTTCATTCAAATCACAACTTTTTAAAGAAGTGGGACTGGACTAAGTGAGATCTGGAAGATTCTCTACTCCTCCTGTTTCCGCACCGTGGGAGCTGCCGGAAGTGCACCACCTCGAGCTGGCAGTTCTAGGAGGAACAGGCAGGCACCGGGCTTGATGCTGTGGACCGGGTCAGCGGGACTGGACTCCTGGACTGCTGCGGCTTATTCCTCCTCTCCCATAGCTACGCTTCTCCTGGTGACACCTGCCCTGAGCCCCATTTAAAAAACTCCACGTGGCAACCCAAAGAGTCCTCTTTCCTGGACTGACTTATTTCCCTTCAGCATTTATCACCTAACATTCAGCTGGGAGACTGTCCATCCTTCTCCTGCGGAGCAGCTGGTGGATCTGAACCGTGTGTCTTTGGGACTGCAGTGTAGATTCTCATTTATTCTATTATTTATCATCTTGCTTTGCCAAGGTGTCAATGTCGTGAGGGCAAAATCTTTGTTTTGTTCACCACACTCTGGTGTTTCCCAGGTGGCACGGGCACAGTAAATATTTTTGGAATGAATTAAAGACACATTTAGAATGACTGAGAAGGGATATGAACAAACAAATATTGGGTCGCTCCACATTTCCTCCTCATTCTCTTACACTCCGTCACTGAGAGTGCAGAGCTTCGGAGGTGTGAGGATGGATGTTACATGACCTTTCAGCTTGACCTTGTAAATTCTACCAAACAACAGGGTGGAACTCTGCAAATCAGGTGCTTCAGGCCCATCCAGGGGACTGGACAACTTGCTAGTAACAGAAACAAGGTTCATGGCATTCTTATGGGGAGATAGGAACCATACAAACAACATGTATAGAATCCTAGAAAAAGGGATTGGTTTGTTTTGCTATCTACTAAGTTTAAAAGACAGCCAATCCCCAGGCAGAGGGGGACCTCATTACCCCAGGAAAGAAGAGTTAGGAGTGGAGCGTCTCCTGTAGACCTGGAGTTCTTGCACAGAGAACCTCAGGCCCAGGAGACAGAGCTGTAACAAGGCAGGCAGCAAATGATGGGTGCACAGCAGCAGCAAGAGTGGAAGCAGTGGGACAGCAGGACCCTGGAGACTGGCTCAGAGGCAGCTACAGGTGGGCCTGGCCACTCACGGAGCTAGGGCTGAGTGCATCCTGGCAGGAGGCTCACTGGCGGGAGTGTGATGCCCTTGGGCCCTTAATGGAGGAGGTGAAGAGCTTTGTGACACCTGCCCAAGCAGGAGGGAAGGCAGGCTGAGGGGCTGAGTCCAGAGAATGGCCTGCCTGTGGGAACACAGTGCTTGGAACAATCAACTAACAAGAGAAAAAGGGCAGTATTTGTCTAACGATAAACCTCAGAAGGCAGGGACCAGAAAGGATGAATGAGAATGGGGACATAAGGGGAAGTGGGATGGATGTAGTTACATGTGGGGAGTGTAGCTGGTATCAGGAAACATCACATGAGGAATTGCTGAATGGAAAACGAATTCTTAGAAAAAATGCAAAAATTATCCTGAAACAAAACCCTCTAACACTAGCTTTTCTTTCTTTTACTGTCATTTGAGTGAAAATTTACAAACCATAGGAGTTTTTAATTTAATCGTTCATTTTCTTTTAGAACATTAATTGCAATCAGTTAATGTTGTTAAGAAATTACAAAGCCCAATCATCCCTTTATGGGAGTATTTACAGATAGTATTGAAAGGATTTTTTAAAAAGCAATAATTAGCTAAAATAAAGATGCTAACTGTGGTATTCCTCCTAAGAGTAAAGAAAGGCTGGAATGCCTACATGATGCATACTATATGTGTTCAGACAGTATCTCAGTACAATCTCATGTCTTCAACAAAAATGACAAACAGGAAAACTGGCTTGTGACATGAAAAATGCAAGACAAAATATTGTCACCTATTCTGAAATGACAACCATGTAGAATATGTGCATGTGTGTATTTGAACATGGACAAGGACAATATGTAAGCATGAAAGTGCTTACTGTGTCGAAGGCAGGACATTCACGGGTGGTTTCTCTCCTTTTAAGAGAGAGCTGGGTCCCTGTGTGCCACGTCAAGGTCATGTGCTGCTATGCCCTTGTCTTCCCTCTCCAACCTGGCATGTCAGAGTCAGCGGACCAAGGCCAAGCACGGACCCCAGGACCACATGGGTCCAAGGGAAACGGGGTGACACCAACCTGCTTTCAGGCTCCAGTTTGCAGCAGATGGCAGCCAAAGGGAAGAAGGCCGGGGGACAGTCTGTGGGGACAAACTTCTCCCAGAAAAGTTTCACATTGAGGCCGAAGTCCAGTGTACGGGGCAGGCAATCAGGATCGGCGTATACCTGCCCGATGATCTGTGGGTGAGAAGATGGCCGGTTAGGAGCGGACAGAGGGGGTCACGGCACGTGAGGGGGCAGGGTGCTGAGGTGTGGGCAGGAAGGAAGGCAGGGAAGGGGGTGGGAGAGACCAAAGGTAGAGAGCTGCTGCCCTCTGCCCATCTCTCCAAATCCTGCTACCCCAGATTTGTCTCCTGACACAAAAATGCATCAGTTGTTCCATGTACACTTTAGTTGCACTGACTACTTTCTTTAAGTTGCACAACCATTTTTACTCCTTTTCCAAATTCTCTCTCCAGTATTATAACATACCTTTTTAAAATTATTTTTTCCCATTGTTGCATTTTCTTCCTCCTGATGATGTTGTGTGCCATCGAGGTGGAAACGACCCATAGCTGACTCTCTGAAGGGTTTTCAGAGGCAGTTCATCGCACAGGAAGAGACTGCCCATCCTTCTCCCACAGAGCAGCCGGTGGACTTGAACCACATACTTTGGGATTGCAGCACAGCTTCTTGCCACTAGACCACCAGAGTTCCCTCCTTATTATAAATACTACCTTTAATGAACTCTAAACAGGTTACCCCCTCCTTTCGGCTCCAAAAAAATCCAGAGCAAACTCACTTATTGTCTCTACTCATTGTGGCCCATAGGGCGGTAGAGAACTGCCCTCCGAGTGTAATGTTAAAGGAATCAGTCACCACACTCTCCTGTGCAGACGAACTGATGGGTTAGACACATTCAGGTACCATGTTGCACCCCACCAGCAGTGGACGAGAGCTCTGGCTGCTCCACACCAGCACCCAGTGTTTTCCTTTTCCTGGTCAATGCCCGCTCTTACAGGAGTGCGATGCCATCTCTCTGGTGTTTTGATTTGCCTTTCTGTACGGCCAACAACTGACCATTTTCCCAGGTGCTTATTAGCCATCTGAGTATCTCCCTCGGTGAAATGTCTGTTTCAAGGCCTTTGCCCACTTTTTTTTCCTCTTCTTTCCTTGTGTACCGCTGAATCGGATCTGACTGGCACAGGAGGGGAATGCTACTCCTTCTCCAGCAGAGCATCTGGTAGATTTGAACCGTGTGCCTTCAAGATTGCAGCTTCTTGCCACTAGGCCACCAGAGCTCCCTTCTTTGCCCCCTTTTGATCTGGCTGTGGTTGAGCTGTATTTTATTATATTGCATGAATTTTGAATATTATTGGAATACCTTTATTGGATACAGGCACTCTCTACTATTTGAGTATTTTATATCACTTGCTTTTTATGAAAGACTTACGTCAGTACCTGTTTTTGCTACTGGAAGAAAATGTGGCGATTTTTACCTCTCTGAAAAAAGGTGAAGAGTAAAACTAGCCTTTAGGTCTGTTTGTCACAAGAGGGCCATCACCAACTGCCTTCCCAAGGAACTACACATAAACTCTGCATCTCAACACCAGGCAGCAATAGCATCTATGTTACATGTATTTTATACATCTTAGTGTTATTTTAGGTTTTATTTGGCATATTATTTTGGGGGGACTGGGAAGGTGCAACAGTTTTTCCCATATAAAATGAATGGCAATTGTTTCTTCGCTGTCTGTATGCCATTTCAGCTTACCAAAGGTTCTATAGGAATGTGCTTTCAGCTTATTGTTGCTGTGTACTGTAGAGTCAGAACCAACCCATCGCTGACCCTCCAGCAGGTTTTCAGAGGCCGTTAATTGCATGGGAGGAGAATGCCCATCCTTCTCCTATGGGGCAGCTGGTGGCCTTGAACTGCGTGTCTTTGGGATTGCAGTGCTGCTTCTTGCCACTAGAGCGCTCTCCTTTTGGATAGGCGGGGGAACTTACACGTGGTTCCTATGTTAACATGTTACCACAAATGATGGCTATAACACAGTCTAAGCATGGTTGTCAATTTAAAAAGTGTGCGGCAACTTGTTAATAAATGCCTTTGAGCTGTGGTGCTGGAGAAGAGTACTGAATATACTATGAACTGCCAGGAGAACAAACAAGTTCATCCTACAGTGGGTGAAACCAGGCTGCTCCTTGGAGGCAAGGATTCTGAGGCTTTGCCTGACATACTTTGGACATGTTGCAAGAAGGCACCAGTCCTTGGGAGAGGGTCGTCATGCTTGGGAGGGTGGAGAGACAGCACAAGAGAGGAAGACGCTCGGTGAGATGGATTGATTCAGTTACTAGGGTAATGGGGGTAGGTGTGTCAGAGACAGTAAGGTTGGCACAGGATAGAGCAGGGTTCACAGCTGTTGTCATAGGGTGGCTATGAGTCGCAAGCAACTTGACACCACATAGCAACAGCCACATATTAATAAATATATTTTTACCATGATTAGGAAAAACCCCCAAAACAACCCAAAAATCTTTCCTTAATTGTTCTAATTGGCCCTTGTTCTTCTCCTCTCTCTTCCACGCAGATTTTGTTTGTGGGAATTACAGAAGCCTTTCGATATGTGTGTTCAACTGTCTGCTTAAGCTAGGCTGCTGCCCAATGGCTAAATTCCTGTGGGCTGGAATCAGATCAGGACTCACTCGGTATCCACAGGGCCTAGCAGACTCTGCCACATCCTGAAGAGGTTACTTCAACTTGTCGGTTCCCCAGGCAGGGGAGGTAGTGCAGCGGGGGCCTGGGCAAGAACGCATTGGGGCCAAGAGCAGGAATAGCAGCCATGTGAAAACCTTGTCTTTATGACTGGAGTTCTGAGCATCACTGTCCTTTTCTGAAACCAGCCGAGACATCTTCATGAGACCAGAGAAACTCAGGTGCATGAGCAACTGGGAACGCGTGTCACAAGCGATAAAATCCTAGTCCAGCTGTTTATGAACTGTGCTCCACAGAGTTCTCAATGACTGGTTTCTTGCAGATGGTGGAACCCCATTCCCGAGGCAGGCCAGCAATGATGCGCGGTCTGCTATGTCAGGCACGTCCCTGTGCCATGAGCTTACCTCACAAAGGACGATCCCAAAGGAGAAGACGTCCACAGTCTCATCGTAGCTCTTCCCTTTGGGAACACAGAAGAGGGTGGTAAGTCTCTAATTTGTTCTGCACGGTTTGAGGAGGCAGCCAAGAACCCAGGCTAGAACAGGGCCCAAGGGGATGCTTCTGAGCGGACATCACCATAACCTTCCCTCGGTCCCTCTGGCCAGGGGGAAACTGCACAGGTCAGCAGAGAAAAGCAGCATGCTCCCTCTGGCTCTACCATCAGCATGCTGTGAGTTGTGGCAAACTATTAACCTCTCTGGGCCTCAGACTCCAAAAAGAGGTTGAACCAGGTCATTGCTGAGTCCTCCAAATCATGTAAGTGTAGATTCCCCTCTAAGCACCTCCGGCAGGTTAGGGCATTACCCACCAGAGGGCGCCACACGTCAATGCTCAGCAAGGACAGAGAAGACAAAACCTGGAGCAAAGGGCCTGAGCGCTCTGCTACCTTGAGGCACAAATCCCACCGTCGTTATTTCAACCTCACTCTCCCCCTAAAATGGGACACGGGCCAGCTTCCAGGTCTGAACCTTGGAGTTCAGCCCTGAGCTATCAGGTCCTATCAGGACCGGCTTCCCTGAGTGGGGCCCGCTGGGCGCCTTGGGGCCCCAGCACTCACCGTTCAGCATCTCTGGGGCCATCCAGTAGGGGTTGCCCACCACCGTGTAGCGCTTCTTGCGGTCATTCTTGCGCAAGGTGCGCTTCTTGGAGGAAGCCTTCTCCACAGGGGGCTTTTTCCTCTCTTCCACTATGAGCCGCGACAGCCCGAAGTCGGCCACCACCACAGTCTTGTCCTGGCAGGACGAGGGCCAGGTCAGAGTCTGGGAGGGAGGGTCTCCAGCCTGGCCCTGGAGTGGAGGGGGATGAAGTGGCCAGCGACGGATGCACACCAGTCACCATGGAGCTGAGTGAGGCGTGTTCCACAGGGCTTTCAACACTGGCTCTTCAGAAGCAGGCGCTGCGTCTTTCTTCTGAGGCACTTGAATGGACTCAAACTGCCAACCTCTTGGCTAACTGCCAAGCACTTAGGCACCTGGGCTAGCCAACAAGGCAAAACTCTACCTGGCAGCTGAGGCTTGGCATTTGTGTTTCTAAACGTGGAATGTGTGTACACAGAGAATTCCTGGGGAGTATCAGCGTGTTCGTGGCAGAGACCTCAAGCCTGGAGGGATGAGGATCTGGGGCTTGGAGAGTGGGCTCAGAAGTGAGACAGGATTTCATCCACCCTGCCTTGTTTCCAGAAGGAAGTGGTTAGACTCATTGAAAAGAGAGAGAAAAAGACAGGATGCAGGAAGATGGACCTTGTGGGGAACTGGGGAAGATAAGCGTTCTGAATAGCTACAGGGCAGTCATCTGGAAAGGGATTAACACCGTTTGGGTGTGTTAAGAGGGCACAGCCCGAGCCAGCTGGTGGACACACAGGAGGCCGGGTCACAAGGCAATAAAGGAAACAACATTATAACAGCAGAGTTGCACAGAGGCACATGGAATTGCGAAACCTGGCTCCAAGCAGGCCCTGTAAGCCCACAGGCTCTGTGGCTTTGGACTGAGGCTTCAAGGAACACAGCTGCCAAATGGGGTCAGCAGCGAGCTGCCTCACAGGAGGAAACCAGGTAAAGTGGCAGGCCTCTGTGGTTAAGAACTCAGTTAAGGAGTTCCTGAAGTCCCTTCTAAGCAAATGACATCACAAGCTGCTACCCAGAGGAAGTGGAATCAAGTCAGTCTGTTTCTGGAAACTCTCAGAAGACAAATGAGGATTTAGGAAGCAGGAAACTAAAGACTGAGGACACTGGGGACACTTCTGGCCTGAAGCACGAGGGACAACGGGCTTTCTTCAGAACAAAGAAGCCAGGAGGGCTGGGCCTAGGGACGTACCAGCTTGACGAGGCAGTTGTGCGAGTTCAGGTCCCGGTGGATGATGCACATGGAGTGCAGATAGGCCTGGAAGAGAAGCAGGAGCTGAGCCAGCAGTCAGACACCAAGCAAATCTGACGCTAGACCTGGGGCCAAGAGCGTGGTCTTCTCCAGGCATCCCGCCAGCTTCAGAACCCAACCCAGGCTGCACAGCTCCAGCTCCGGCTCCCCGACTGCCCTCTTCTGGAGACCTCAACGCCACTGGACCTTTGCCCGCCATCCCACTCATTTCACTAAGCTCAGGCCATCTGCAGTCAGCACTCAGAGGGTTTCGTTCCCTGGTCCCATCTCCAGCTTTGCTCACCAGTTCCCTCTGTCAACCAGCTTCTCCACTCTAACTACACTGTGCTTCACAGTCTCCTGTCCTCACAGCCATCCTACTAAGTCAGAAACCCCAGACACTTCAGGAGATCAGATTCTGGCCTCCCACCCGCAGACTCTCCCACTCCACCCACCTCCTGACCACACGAGCCACAACCACACAACAGTTCTAGTGACAAAATCTTCTTGCTGACACATCCTTCATGTTAGTCTTTTTGCCTCCTGATTTATCAACTTGAAACCTAGCTATCTTAATCTACCCCAATCTGTTTCAGTGTTGTCGTTAAAGAACTGGGTGAAACCTCTGATTGGCCCAGGAGCCCAGCTCTGTCCCTGTCTAGTCTGTTTCTTATCTGGAAACCCAGGTTCCTAGGAGGAATGAGTATGCTCATGTGTGTTAATCCCTCAGCTCTGAGCCCAGCGTACAGAAAGCCCTCTGACCACCACTGTTAATACTGTCGCTGTTTTGTGTCATTCTTTATTTCCTCTTTTCTCCTCCCACACCTTTGATGCTGTCACACTCTCAACCTTAGGGCCTTCTCCAGGAACAGGAACCTCTATCCACTTCTGGCCCATCTTCTGGGGCTCAACTAATGCTCCTAGCCCCAGGAAGTCTCGAGTTCTTGGTGAGGTGGTGAGGGCTCTGCTTGTTCCGAGACACATTCACGACAGGACACCTTCATGACAGGACTGTGCAGGGCGCCTCATGCTACAGTTTGCTTCTGCCACATCTGTGTCATATGCCCTTGCAGACTTGGAACTCCTCAAGAGTTAGGGTTGTGAATTAAGAATGGTCAGCGGCAACTGCATCAAAGCAAATAGCAGCTCAATAAAAAGCCATTGCACGCAAGCTTCCAAGCCCTGGGTCTCTGCTTGTCTGTGCCTGTTCTGTCATCCTCAGCAGCACTGCTGGGGTGGGGACGGGACGGACCGATGGACTCACCATTCCAGAGGCGATGCCCTTGGCAAACCTGACCTTCTGCTGCCAGGAGAATGGGTCCTGCAGGATAGGAGAATGTCCATCAGAGGTGTTAGGTCTTGTCCCACTGTGGGCCTCCTGTGGCTCAATCAAGTCTTCCAGGGCACCCTCCCTACTGTGCCCAGTTCTACATGGCACATATGGAGGGGAGAATGAGGCAGCATCTCTGGCCATCGTGGTGCCATGGCAGTGGTGGCACAGCCATCGCACCGACAACCCCTCCACAGCCCTGGGGTCTGGCATACGTACCACGCTGCGCAGGAAATCCTTGAGCGTGCCTCCCTCGATGTACTCTGTGAGCAGGTTCAGCTTCTTATCCTTGTACAGCACCCCGATGAACTTGAGCACATTGGGGTGGTCCAGGCTGCGCATGACCTTCACCTGGTGGGGCAGGGGAAGACGTTGGGCCCGGGTGCTTCCATGATGCCGTCCTCACCCCTTCCGTGGGGGAGGCAGCTGGGCAAGTGCCACCACCTCCCACCTCCAGCTGGTATGACGTGGTGGAACGCTCGTTCAGGTGGGGGTCAAGAGCGTCATGTGGGTGGGGATCCCACCGCTCTAAGGCAGGCACCAGAGGGAACAGCAGGGAGCAAAGGCCTAGAGGGGCAGCACCCAGACGGGTGGAGCCAACTCAAGACATGGACAGGGAGCAAGCTGGGGAGGAAGGCTGGAAAGACGGTAAATGCTCGGGGAGGGGGGTGTCTGCTTCTCTTGGAGGTCCCAATCTGCAGGGCATTTAGGCGGCTGCATCAGGTTATACAAAGTCAAGTTTATTTCTACCTTCTCCAACCATGTTCCTTTTGTTATCGTGTCCCTGGCACCCAGCTCGTGTGTCTTTAGTACAAATAACTAGGCTGTAGTGTAGGGGAGGTGGGAGCTTGCCTCAGGAGCTCTTTATCAAGAGTCATTCCAAACCAACTCTTCTCTTTTTGTTTTTTTTTTTTCAATATCCATAAGCACTTTATTATAGATCTAGGAGAAGAGTGAGTACCCTCAACCACCTCTCCTCTTGAGACCATCTCGACCCCGACCCCCACGCCCCGTCTCACCTCAGTCAGGAAGGTCTTCTGGGTCTCCTCATCACACCGGATTAACTCCTTCATCACCATCACTTTGCCTGTAGCTTTGTGGGTCACCTGCAGGGAGGACAGGTGTCAATGATGCCGTGCCCAAAGGCAGCGAGTTCTGGAGAAGCATTTGTAGAAACCTAGCTGCTGGCCATCCCGTCCTCTGGAGACACTCTGAGCCTGAGGATACATACAGGCAGAGTTCCGAAGACAATGAAGACGCGGCATGGAGGCAACCAGGGACTCCAGTGGGAGCACACCCTCATCCCCAGAGAGCGAGCATGCGGAGCACGGTGAGAACCTGGGGGAGGAGGCCGAGCCAAGCGGGGACTTGGGGCTCGTGGTACAGGAGTGAGTCCTTTGGGTTTTCTGGGGGACAGAACATGCGCGTGGAGCTGGGTGGGTGGGCAAGCTCTTCAGCACATTGTTCCCCAAGCTGATATACACACTGCTTACCTGGCCCCCCCTCCCAGCACTCAGCAGAGGAGAGAAGAGAGAAAGAAAAAGGGGGAGAGAGAGAGAGACAGAAGTTAGTCCCTTCGACCGCTCATGACCGAGGGGAGCTTCTCCTATGTGCTCCCCACAGCCGGCCCAGCACCAAGAGGCCTGTGGCACCTAACAAATGCCCACTGACAGACTATGTGGGACCCTGGGCTCCAGGCTCAGCAAGCTCACTTCACCAGCCTTTTTTAGCCTGGAAGAAGGGGCAACTCCTCACCCTCTCAGCTAGCCTTCCACCTCCAAACTGGAAGGAGGCCTGGTGTTCCACGGGGGCAGAGGTGCGGCCACGCGAGGAGAACTCCCGGGAACAGGTGAGAGGCAGTGGGGCGCGAAACAGCGGAGCAGCCATGGCTTGTGCTCACCTTGATGGCTTGTCCGAAGAAGCCCTTCCCCAGGACCTCCCCGTGGATGAGGTCGCACGGCCGGAAGATCTGCTGTGAGTAGCTGCTGGAACAGCGCAGTGATTCAGAACGGCTGATGTCGCGGCAGAGCAGCAGGGGCTCCTTTGGGGAGCAGGGTCCAGGGGACTTGGAGATGCTGTTACTGCGCCTGAGGACAAGGAAAGGGGGCTAGGGGAGTCCTCAGATACCGCCAGGGGACCCCAGGGGCGGGCATCTCAGGGACATCCCACCCATTCCAGAGCGAGGTGTCAGGAGGCTGAGGAGGAAGGGGCTGTTATCACACAGATGTGCCACTTCGGTGTGGCAGATTACTGGCAGCTCAAAACCCCTTCAAACAGGAGCACCTTACTTCCCTCCTCAAACAACTGCCTAGCATTCACTAGCTCATACTGCTCGTTCTATGACAGCAGAGGAGATGGGCTTCCATGCCCGCTCGATTCAACGTACTGACTGGGCAGGAATGAATGCCAGCTTGCCACAACCACCACAGCTGCCAAGGAGTCAATGCCAACAGGGAGCTCTGGGTGGCCTGGTGGAAAGGAACTGCACTGTCAGCCCAAAGGCCCACGGTTTGAATCCACCTCAGGAGAAAGATGGGCCATCAACTCCTGTGTGATTTACTGCTTCTGAAAATCCCCTGGAGGCTCAGCTGTGAGTCAGCCCCGACTGAACAGCACACAATAACAACATGTGTGTCAGGGGAAAATCTGCTCTACATGATTTTTCAGTTGTTTTTTCAGAAGCCTTTCTTTGCCAGGCCTTTCTTCCTAGGAACTCCACGATAAACACACAACCTTTCAGTTAGCAGCCTTAGAACTGTTAACATTTGCAGCACCCAGGAACACTATCGGTGACCTAAAGAAACCCTCAAACTCACTGCTGTCGAGCTGGAACTGACGCAGAGCTGTAAACTGCACGGGAGGAGACTGCCCGTCTTTCTCCCATAAAGTTGCTGGTGGATTTGAACTGACAGAGAGGTGCTGTCAAAAACCAGCAGAAGGGATTTTTAGTGGTGTCTGCCCACCTTTGTGTCTGTCTGTATTAAGTATTTCTTTCTAACAGAGACTCTCAGTGGCATGGACTGGCTCAGCGGTGCATCAAGCGGCGAGGATCTGAGCTGGTCATACACAGAGTGGCAAGGACTCTGAACTGGTTGATGGCACCTATCAACAACATGCTTTCTTAATTAATAGTAATTAAGGCTCATAGCTGACCCTCCAGCAGGTTTTTGGAGGGAATAAACTGCACGGGAGGAGAATGCCCATCTTTCTCCTGCAGAGCAGCTTGGTGGATTTGAACTGTGAGCCTTCTGTGTGGCAGCGCAGCTCCTTACCACTGAGTCACCAGAGCTTCCAATTAATAATACTAAGCATGCATTTTTTTCCAGGAGGGTGCTTTGTGTGCATTAGTAACAGTAACAGTAAATGACTGTTGTTCTGACTTAGGGAAGAAGGGATAAGGAGGCTGATGCCCACAGCTCTGCAGGTGAACTGCCACCCTGGACACCTCTCTGGGTGGCAGGCTTCTGTCTTACTGGGCTGCCGGAGAACGCAGGCTGGCGGAATCGCAGCTTGTCGGGCCCAGCACACTTGTGCCCAGGACACCTGTCCGCTCTGCACACTGGGGTATTCAGGTGAGCTGCCTGCTCTCTTACATGACAACCCTTCAGAGCTGTGAGCAGCTCTCCCTTTTCCACGAATGCATCCCCAGGTCACTCTTGCCCTCTGCTGCTCCCCCTTCACACTACCACGCTCATCCACGCTACCAAGGCCAAGGGCAGCCAGGAAATGATGTGGGAGGACTATTTCCAGGAAATGCCAGCAGGAAGGCCTTGAGTGGCTTAAGCTGATAGGTCAAGAGGATGAAAAAAAAATTTAACATCTAGTGATACTGACAACATCTCCTGTTCACTGAGCACTGACACTGTGCTGGGCACAATCCTTGTGTGTCCTTTTTCCAAGAAAGTCACCTTTATCTTACAGCTCTGCTTTATCTTATAGCTCTGCTTCACAGATGCAAAAACTAAGGTCCAGGAAGACAATTTGTGCCGAGAGCTCAGCTCAAAGCTCAGGATGGGGCATCTGCCCTGAGGGGCCTGCTTTTGAGCCCTGCTCTGTAAGTCTCCCTCACAAGGCGCGCCCCAGGGACACTGCTCCCTTCCCCTGGGCCTGGTAGTAGACCTCAAGGTTTAACCGACTGCTCCCTCACAAGTCAGAAACAATGTACGTTCACGTTCTGTTTTATGGCCTGAGTCCTTGGACACGCTCGGTCAATTCTCCACAGGCCCTTATCTCCAGGCTCTGAGTCCCACACTTCCCCCAGAGGCCATGCTGCCACATCTCGTGTGGCTCAGGGGCTCAGTGGACAGAGGCTGACCTTTGGTTTCTACGGAAACCTGGCAGACAGCTGGGTCAGATCATGCACAGCCCCAGCAATGAATGATGATCCTCCTGGGCCGCGGGGGTGGCGGGCGCTGGGTCAGCACAATCCGCACAGCCAGCCCCTGCCAGCTGCTTCCCTCTCTAACTCCACGGGGAGGAGACAAGGTGGGGGTGGGATGTGGCACCTCAAGGAGCGTCTCCTCAGCGTGCCCTCCAGGTTCTCCTTGGTGTCCAGGGCGCTGAGGGTGGGCGCATGGCCAGTGGTCTGCATGTGGGGAGAGAGCCGTGCATCCAGCCGCAGCTGGTCCAGGCGCTGGGACACCGGGTCATGCTCAATCAGCAGCTGAAGCGTCTGGCTCGTCTGGCTAATGGTGTCCTTCACCTGGGGTCAAGAGCAGTGTGAGACCCTAAAGAAACCAGAACTGCCACCCAAACAGATATATGCACACCCATGTTTATTGCTGCATTGTTCACAACAGCAAAAAGTTGGAAACAACCCACCACGTGCTCATCAACAAATGAATGGAGAGAGACGCTGTGGTATATTCACACAATGGAATACTATGCTGCATTGAAAAACAAGGAACTCATGAAATATACAAAATGAGTGACCCTGGAGGACATTATGCTAAGTGAAATCTCTCAGTCACAAAAAAAACAAATACTGCATAATGCCACTGTTATAAAACAAGACTGACATGGGTTTAGGGGAAAAGTGGGGATAAATAATGTACACTTCAATGACATAGATGAGGGAAAGAAAAGCTTAAAAGGAACATGTTTGTGAAAAACAATATATTCAAATTTTGTAAATAAATCAGTATAAAGTAAAAAAAAATAGAAGGAACATAGGTTTAGGTATTACTTGAATGACAATAGAATAAGAGGTGCATAGCAAAGTGGACTGGGGAGGAGGGGGAAAATTGTGCAACAATTGTTTTTTAAAGAGAAAAACAAACTGGGGGGTAAAGAGGAAAATGTGCAACAATGAATGAATGGAAATCCTAGTTCTCTGTAAACTTTCGTTAAAAATCTCAACTTAAAAAAAGAAAAAGAAAAAAGAGCAGTGTGAGGCTGGCTCCTGGGCTGCCCCACACTAGGACCACCCACCCTGTTCCAGGTGATCCAGGGAGTTCCACAGCGCCCTGTGCCTGGCAGCCTTGCTGCCCTGAGTCCTTCTAGGCTGAGAGGTCACTAGTGGTCCCAGGGTGCCAAGAGTACAAAAAGGGAAAGGCCACAACTTAATCTCCCAACAGACCAACTCCACGTCCCACCCCACAAGACGGCCTGGATACTCACTCACCTCCTCCACTCGGAGCGTGCGCACAGGAGCCCCGTTGATTTCCAGGATGCGGTCCCCAGGGTGGATGGCATTGCGGTTGTTCGGGCTGATATGCATCCGGTTGACCCTGTATCGGACAGGAAGTTGGGCAGGATGAAGGTATCCATCCTAAAGACTTGGCTGGCCAATTTCATTCACCAGGCCTCTGGCCACCATTACCCAAGAGGCTCAGGCCACTCCTTCCCAGGGGAGCCCCATCTCAGTAAAGGGAATCGCCACTCATCCCGATGCCTGGGCTAGGAACTTGGACATCATCCACCCCCCGCTTAAGCTGTCTGTCTCACTGCCTCTCCCAGAATCCTGCTGTCTGAGAATCTGCCAGTCTGCCTATGGCTCACCAGTCTCGTGGTAGCTATCATCTTTCCTCTGAATCACTGCAAAAGCCTCCTGACTACTGTTCAGTTTACGCCTTTCCGTCGACCCTCAGCGCCAGCAATCCTAAAATCTTAGTCTGCTCCCTGCTTAAACCTCTCAATGGACCTCCCTGGGTCTTCACAATCCAGGCCCCCTCTGGCTACTCTTAACCACCTAACCAGACCAGCACAGACTCTGGCCTCTGGGAACATGCTGCTTCCTTAGTCCAGAATATAATTCCTCACTTCATCTAATGATAGTTTACAGTGGATCTCATCTCCTCCTGACCTTCCCAACCCTTGTGCTTCTCCTTATACTGAAGCATCAGGTCAATTCCCAGCACAGTAACAATGTAGAGAGTAAGCGCCACAGGTGGCTCGTGGTCAGCAAGAGCTGGATACTGAATCCTGCTCCGCTTGGGTCTGTCTTGACTGACCTGTCTTAAGACGATCTTGTCTTAAAAAAAAAAGACTATCTTGTCTTAATCTCTTCTGGGTCATGGAACTGATGTTCCCTGCCTTCCTCTGACATCCATTAAATCAATCAAACAACATTAATGAATATCTAATAACTAACGAATCATGCGTTAATTCCAGGTTGTGATCACACAGAACAAACCAGACAAAGTTCTTTCTGGAACGTACATTCTAATGGGAAGGGCCACTGAGAAACTAATACACGCAGGTCAAGTCAAAGAATGTTAAAGTGTAAGTATTTTCTGAGACCTGAAAGGTGAACAGATTCTGGTCCTGAGTATCAAGGCCCGGGTGTGACCACAACAGTGTGTTCCAGGACGAGGAGGACAGATGAGGATGAGGGGAGCTCTCGAGAGGCTTTCGGGTTCTGAGGCTCTTCTATGGACTCTGGCAGGGACCCCCTTCTCCAACAGCCCCAGGTTCCCCATGCACATGCCCCTCCCCAGGTCCTGCAAACACTCACTCTTTGACCTGTACGGTGGTGGCATAGTTAGAACAAGCACTTTCCACGGACACAGAGAAGCCTCGTTTGCCCTCGGTGGTGGCCGGCATGGAGATGAGGGTGACCGAGTAGGGCAGCTGGTCCTGGATGGACTCTGTGGAGAGTCTCTCAAACATGGGCGCCAGCACCACCTCATTATGGCATTTTCCACTGGCAAGAAGGACCACAAAGTGAGATGGGATTCTGGAGCCCCATCTGCATTCCCCCATCCCCGCTCAGCAACCACTATATATAGACCCAGCACCCCTCTCTGTGCCACGCTCCCTGCTGGCTTTCAGAATAAGGGGCTTGGGTCTTTGCACTGTGTTGGGGCTGGGGCTGGTGTCTTGATCACCATTCAGCAATGTGCACTGGTTAGGGGTGAGGTAGCCTGTGTGTCTCTGCCTGTGACCACTCTCTCCCCACGGCAAGCATACTGGGTGAGCTCTAAGGAGTCCCTGACTTTATTCCTTTGGGACCCTCCCTGGAGAGCAGTTTCTCTGCCATCTTTTCCCTCTGGGGAAGATTGCCATGAGATGGGAAGTATGGACAGAGGACAGAGAGATGCCAACTGTTTTGCTTACAGGTTACAGAGCTGGTCTGGGGCACTGCTGTGCTAGGAATCCAGGGTTCTCATCACCCCATGTTGCTCCTGTCCCTCTCCCCTGGCCGCTCTCGTGGGAAAGATGGACACAGGGTCACCTTCTTACCAGTAGAGAGTAGCGTGCTGCACCAGTGCGTACGCATCCCCATCCTCAATGATCACCTTGCAGCTCATACAGGCAAAGCATTCTGGGTGGTACTTGAACTCCCCAGCCACCTGTGAGAAGACGAGGGAGGGGACGCAGAGGGAAGAAAATGAGCTGCCAGGAAGGGACGGTAGCCAGGTGCTGATGCTGGCGCTGGAGGGAGGAAGGGGCAGGTAAGTGACCCTTGGTTATGTATCTGTCGACTCCAATCAAAATCCACCCCTTACACCCCACCCTAGAGCTGCCAGACAAAAAGCCACACTGGCACATTCTTTGTCATTTTTGAGATTGCAACAAGGTCCCAGAGTCGTCATCCCCACTAGAAAGGCTCATCGACTCTCCAACACAGGGTTGGCAAGTCTGCAACCCTATAAAGACTTCTGTCTAGAAGAGGCGTTGCCTGGAAGGTGGAGGGATGGTGAAGGAGAGGAAGACCCTCGGCCAGGTGGACTGACAACAGGGAGCAAAGAGCTCTAGTGTGTCAGAAATTGTGGGACTGACACAGGATAAGACAGAGGGTTCAGATCTATTGATTGTTTTTTTTT
>NW_006399901.1:2303640-2309759 GCF_000299155.1 Elephantulus edwardii | reverse complement strand
ATGATGATGATGATAATAAAAAATAGGTACTGAAGGTGAAACCCTCGTCAGCCAGCTCACTCCAGGATCTCTTTCTGATTCCCTAAATGTAATATTGGCACTTCATCCTCTTGACCTGTAATACTCCCCTATTCTACGCATCCTGTCTACCTACCTACCTGCCCACCCATTCCCAACATCATGACGGCTTTGCGGGAGGAATTTCACCTTTGCACCCCAGAGGAGCTCAGCACACATCTGTTAAGTGAATAATCGAGAGGGGGGACCCCTGAACTGACTGAAGGGGACAGGCCAAGGGGAACAGCCGGTTTGACCAATGGACTCTGATGACCAGGAGGGGGTAGAGAAGAAAGGACTTACTCACCATCACGGGCCCCGTCATCAGCAGGGAGCAGCCATGGCAGAACTCCCCGAACTTCCCCCAGTAGTCCTTGTGGCAGTAGAGCTTGCCATCCTTCTCATAGTACCAGTTGGTAAGGGAGTCCTGGCACTCTGAACACCTGAAGGGCAGGACAAACACAGAGGAACCCTCCTGAATTCCTGGGACTGGAGCGCATAGACAGACAGACAGTCCTCTATCTGACCCAAAGCCAAGCCTGGGAAGAGTCACTGCTCAACGCAGTTGGCCCAGGGGACACCTGTGTGGAGCGACCAAGGCCACTAAAAGCATGGCTGTGTTGTGAGCTTCTGTTGGTACCAGTTTCTTAACCAATTTGGGCTATTGAGCCCTCTAAAGGCCAAAGGGACTTCCTTAGAAGAATGTACGTGCAAAGAAAATGTGTATCTATGTGCCGTCAGGAAATCAAAAGATGAATTACATTGGAAAATCTCCAGGGACCTCTCCAGAGTACTGAAAAGCAACAATGTCAGTCCAGAGACTAAGGGTGTGCCTAATCCAGGCCACGCTCTTCGCAATTACTTGCTATGCATCAGAGAGCTGGACAATGACTAAGGATGACAGAAGAAGAATCGATACCTTTGAGCTGTGGTGCTGGAGAAGAGTCCTGAACATACCATGGACCACCAAGAAAATCAATAGGTCTGTCTTGGAGAGAGTGAAACCAAGTTTCTCATTGGAGGCTATGATTTTGAAGCTCTGTCTCACATACTTTGGGCATGTGGCCAGGAGGGACCAGTCCTTGGAGAAGGACATCATGCTCGGAAGGGTGGAGGGTCAGCGACATAGAGGAAGACCTTCAACAAGATGGACTGCCACAGTGACTGCAGCTCAAGTGGGGCTCAAGTGTGTCAGAGATGGTGAGGCTGGCACAGGCTAGGACAGGGCTCACTTCTGCTGCTCACAGGCCACTATTAGTCATACCTTATTTTATGGCACCTAACAACAACAACAACAACAACAATCTTTGACAGCACTGCTGATGTAAGTAGATTTCATAATGATGTTGTTGGGCCATCAATTCATTACAACCCCTTGCAGCCCTATGAACAATGGCTCTGAACCTTGCTCTATCCTGAGCCAACCTCACTGTCTCTGACATATCTAATCCCAATGCCACAGACACTGCGTCACTCAATCATATCTAAGGCTGTCCCCTTCTTCACTGACCTTTCCAACCATGAAGCCTTGCTCCAAGGACTGGCCTCTGCTGACAACATGCCCAAAGTATGTGAGATGGAAGTTTCTAAATCTTTGCCTCCAAGGAGCAACCTGATTTCATTCTTTCCAAGACAGACCTGTCTGTTTTCTTGGCAATCCATAGCATGTTCAATACTCTTGTATTATTGTTATGTGCTGTCAAGTTCAGTACAACTCAAAGTGACCCTATGAACAATAGATCTGAACTTTGCTGTGTCTTGAGCCAACCTCACCTCTCTGACACGTGAACCCACATTCTCCAGCTTGTTGCCCATATTTTAAGTCCATGTTAATCCTAAAGAAGCAATCAGACAAGGGCAAAATGTGAATCACTGTATAAAACTACTGGTCCTGGCTCTTCCAAAGTTAATGCTACAGGAAGAAAACAAAGGAACAAAGATTCAAAAAAGTATAGAGATACAAGAAAGCAAATATAAGACTTAAGCCTTGGATTTAATTGGGGGAGGACCACAGCTGTTAGCATAAATTTTTTTAAACAATTGAGAGAATTTTAATTTGGACTATTTATTATGAAATTACTGTCAATTCTCTTAATGTGATGATGTTTCAGTTATGTAGGAGAATTCTCAGGAGAAACATGTTAAAGTATTTAATGGCAAAGACTCAAGTTACACAGCTTACTTTTAAGTAGCCCAGGAAAAGAGAAAAATAAAACCCAAAACAACAAAATACCACTCACAAACGAGAAAATTTAGCAAACAATGAATTAAAGGCATGCAGAGGATCTCTGAAATATCTTTTAAACTATTTGGTAGATTTGAAAATAGTCACAATAAAATGTTGGGATGCTCGAGGCCACTTTCTACCTAAATAAATTAGCTGGGGTAGGGTGAGGTGGGTGGAAGGAAAGATATGGGCGAATACAGAGGTCCTTTAAAAAAATTACCTACATGATACCAAGTTTCAAACAACTGCTTTCAAACCAAGATGAGAACTGTAAGAGGGCAGGGCAGCTAGATGAATGGAAATGGAGTAACCAGAATGGAAACAGACTGTCTACGCATTGCAAAGAATGTACTCAATGCCATTCGACAACCTGGGTAGAGACTGGTGAATGGGAACCTAAATTTCTGTGTAAAACTTTACTGAAAACATTACTGTTAGGTGCTGTGAAGTCATGTATAACCCATAGTGACCCTATGAACAACAGATCTGAATCCTGTCCATCCTGTATCAGCCTCACACTTCCTGACACACTACAGCCCATGGCAGCAGTCACTGTGTCAATCCACTTGGTTAAGGGGCTTCCTGTTCTTCACCAAACTTCAGCCCTTCTGAGCATCATGTCCCTCTCCACAGGATACAGTAGGAGGGAAATTTTAGGAGGGAAAAACAAAGACTGTATTAGCATTGCCCACGACGGAAATGTGAGGACTGTGGCTCTTGCTGGACAGTCACCTGGTTGGGAAGCTCTATTTCTCAGTCAGGCTGGGTGTGTTCTTGGGCCAGGTCTACACAGACAACCTACTCCTCATTTTGAGTCTTTCAGCAGAGTTAAGAATGTCCTGGGCTGCCCACTCAGTAAAACGTCTTTCTTTATAGTGAGCAGACTCTGTGCTCTTGTTGCAAGTTCTTCTGAGAGGCAGTTTGAAGCTGGAAATACCTGAGGTGGCTTCAGACGCTGCCACTTACTAGTGGTGTGGTTCACTTCTCTGACTTAGCTTCCTCATCTGTAAAACGGACTGCTGTGAACCATATGAAACTGTTATTGCTGTTGTTAGGTGCTGTAGAGTCAGTTCTGACTCGTACAAACTTATGCACAGAACTAAACACTGCTAGGAACTGTGATGCTGTTGTTATGTGCCTTCGAGTTGCCTGCTATTCATAGTGACCTTATGTACGGCAGCTCTGAAGCCTGCCCCGTCCTGAGCCAGTCCCACTGACTCTGACACATCTACCCCTCATTGCCCCAGTTACTATATCAATCTATCTCATCTGGGGTCTTCCTCTCCTGCACTGTCCCTCCACCCTTCCGAGCATGATGTCCTTCTCCAAGGACTGGTCTCTCTTGGCCATGTGCCGGAAGTCTGGGAGACAGAGCTTCAAAATCCTAGCCTCCAAGGAGAAACTCAGTTTCATCCTCTCCAAGACAGACCTATCTGTTTTCTTGGCAGTGCAAGGTATGTTCAAGACTCTTCTCCAGGATCACCACTCAAACGCATCAATTTTTCTTCTTCTTCTTCTGTCATCCTTTGTCATTGTCCAGCTCTCTGATTAGGCACACCTTAGTCTCTATACTGACATCACTGCTTTTCAGTACTCTGGAAAAGTCTCTGACTCAAAGTTATTATGTTCAAACCCACTGCTGCAGCCACTGTGTCAATATCTTATTCCAGTCTTCTTTATGCTGTCCTTCTGTTTTACTGAGCATGACATGATTTAGGGGGGGACTGGTCTCTCCTGATGCCGGGTGAGAGGAAGCCTTGCCATCTTTGATCATAAGCAGCATTTGGCTATACTTCATCCAAGGCAAAGTTGCTTGTTCCTCTGGAAGCTCATGGTATATTCAATATTTTTTGCCATTGCCATGATACAAAGACTTCAACTCCTCTTTGGTTTCTGGCTTTCAAATGCTTCTGACTGAGATTACCCTAGCTTGGGTAGGGCCCACCTTAATCTTCAAAGTGACCTCTTTGCTCTTTTAACTTTAAAGAGGTTCACTGAGGCAGCTTTCAATACGCTGTCTCATTTCTTGACTGTTGCTTCTTGGACATTGACTGTGTAACCAAGGAAAACTAAATTTTTGGGAAGGTGAGTATTTTCTCCATTTACAATGTAAATTATTGGTACAGGTGCAAGGATTTCAGTGTTTCCTTTTTATTAAGGTGTAATCCATATTAGAGGCTGTAGTACTTTCAGTAATTGCTTCAAGTCTTTGCTTTCACAGAGCAAAGCTGTGTTTCAAGGAGCCTTCCTACTATTCTGATGCTACATTACCCTTCATTTAGGCTAGCTTCTCTATTTGTTCAGCATATAGATGACTTAAGGTGAAAGAATCCAGCTCTAATACACACCTTTCCAGATTTTAAATCATGAGCTATTCTCTTGCTCTATTTAAATGATTATCAATGTACAAGTTCTATATGAGCAGAGAAATGTTCTGGAATTTTCATTCTTCAGAATGTAATCCATAACCCATTTATAGCCCAAACAGTTTGCACAATGAATTAGAGGTAAATATTTTTCTTGTATTCTCTGCATTTGGCCAAGATTCATGTGGTATCAGCAAGGATAGTCTTCATTCCATGTTCTCTGCTGATTTGAGCTAGAATTTCTGGCAGACCTCTGCTTCTCCAATTGTTTTTAAATTACTTTCAGCAAGATTTAACTTGCATGTGACTTTTGTCACTTGCAGTGACTGTGTGTATTGTTTCTTTTTTTTTGTCATTTCTTGTGTTCTTCTACATTTATCTTTAGTATTGCAACTTCATGCTTGAATTTTTCTCTTCCTTTTTTTTTTCAGCTTGAGAAATGTCCACTCTTTCCTTTTGGTTTAAAATCAGAAAAGGTGTGTACTAGAGCTGGATCCTTTCACCACACATCATCTATATACTGAAGAAAAAATTAGAGAAGTTGGACCACATGAAGAGTAAGGGAGCATCAGAATAGTAGGAAGGCTCCTTAAAACACAGCTTTGCTTGGTCAAAGACAAGACTTGAAGCAATTACTGATGGTGACCAAATGCTACAGCCTCTAATATAGATTACATAAATTAATATAAAAGAAACACTGACATCATCATACCGGCACTACTTTCAACTGTAAATGGAGAACATATTCACCTTCTCAAAACTAGTTTTCTTTGGATCCATAGTCGATGGTTTTTGCACATTCCAGCACAGTATTTTACTTTTTGTTCCTGAGCTATGCTTTGAAATCTTCTGTTCAGCTCTCTGATATCACTGGTTCTACTAGTCACATCTGCTTCTCTATCTACATTCTAGAGCAAGTTCCAGAGTCTATTCCTCTCACTTCTTTGAGGTTCCCCCCCCTTTTCTTTCTTTCCTGTCTTTTTAATGACCTTTTCTTCATGAATGGTGTCCATGATATCATCCCTCAACTCATCTGGTCTTTTTTATTCATGTTCAATCCATTCAAGGCCATTCCTTAGATAGTTTCTAAATTCTTGTAGAATATACTCAACTTTAGCTTTTAGCTCTTGTGAACTTGTTTCAATTTTCTTTAGTTTTAGTCTAAATTTGTAGATGAGCAATGGACGGTTTGTTTCAGTTTATCCCTAGCCTGGTTCTGACTGATACGGAGCTTCTCATTAGATGTCGTCGATTTGATTTGTTTTCCAGCTGGTGAGCTCCATATGTACAGTTGTTTATGCTATTTAAAAAAGGCGTTTGTAGTGAGTATGTCCCTTGATCATACAAAATCCTATAAGGAAAAATTCTAAAAACGTATTGCGATGGGAAAGTCTGCGGTTAGGGACCTCTCTAAAGTACTCAAGAGCAACAGTGTCTCTCTGGAGACTAAGGTGCGCCTGATACAGGCC
>NW_006399901.1:2279802-2303060 GCF_000299155.1 Elephantulus edwardii | reverse complement strand
CCCTCTATGAGGTGGATTGATTCAGTGACTGGGGTAATCGGGATGGGTGTGTCAGAGGCAATGAGATTGGCACAGGATAGAGCAGGGTTTAGGGCTGCTGTACATAGGGTTGCTATGAGTCGCAAACGACTCGACGGCACATAACAACAACAACAACACCCCACTATAGTTTCCATCCCCCAGGTCATATTTTCCAACTATCTATCCATCTTTTACTTTTCCATTTTTACATTACAACCACCAGTAATTATCAACACATCTTGATTGCATGCTTGATTAATTCTGGACTGCAGAAGTTGGCAGAAATTCTCATGACATCATCTCTGACTTTAGTTATTTGTGCTAAATCTGGGTAATAGCTAAATTAACAGATTTTCCTTGCATGGGTATGGATATTACCCTATCACAGACAACAGCATCGTAATTCAGGATAGATCCTGAAATGCTCTTTTTGATGGCATTCTTATTTGTCATCTCTGGGTGAATCATTATGATTCTCTGTTTCAAAATGGCCAATTATCAGTCCATTTCAGCTAATGCTTAGCACATGGATCTTATTGCATTCCATTCCCAAATTCCTGAGATTTATATTTTATACGTTTCACATTCCAGTTATTAATGGATGTTTGCTGTGGTTGCTTCTCATTCTGAGCTATTAATGTTGTTGTTATTATGTACTGTTAAGTCACCTGCAACTCGCTGCAACCCTATGTACAACAGCCCTGAAACCTGCTCTATCCTGAGCCAACCTTATTATCTCTGACACGTCTTCCCTCATTACCAGTCACTGAATCAATTCGTCTCATCAAGGGTCTTCCTCTTGTGTTTTGCCCCACCACTATTCCAAGCATGCTGTACCTCTCCAAGGACTGATCCCTCCTTGCAACATGTCCAGTGAAGCTTAACAAGTCAATCATTGTCTCCAAGGGGCAGCCTGGTTTCACCCTCTCTAGGAGGAACCTGTTTTTTTCTCCTGGCAGACCATGGTTTATTCAAGACTCTTCTCCAGCACCACATCTCAAAGGCATCAATTATCTTTGTATCATCTGTAGTCATTGGTCAGCTTTCTGATGCATAGCAAGTAATTGTGAAGACTATGGCCTGGATCACCTTAGTCTCCACACTGACATCACTGCTCTTCAGTACTCTGGAGAGGTTCCCTGACAGCAGATTTTCCCAAGTTATTCGTCTTTTTTTTTTAGTGGCACAAATCAAGTTACAGAGGTAAGGTGGTTCCATTGCCATCCTTACTCTAACTTAATTCTTTTTTTTTAAAATTTAAATTTGTTATTAATTTCAGTGAAAATTTACAGAGGCTTTGGATTTCCATTCATTCATTGTTGTAGATTTGTCCCCCCCCAAGCCCGCTCCCCCCCAGCAGACATTACCCTCTTGGAAAAGTAAAAGAAAGGATTCTTTCATTATTTTACAAACCCTCCCCCAGGTCCACTCCACCATGTAGCCATCGCTCTAGACTCCTGTCATGACAGAAATACCTAACCACATATCTCTTTTAAACAGATTTCTCCCTTCTCTGTTTCAGAGCAGCATACATTATTGAACCCATCTTACTCAGTCTCTCCCCAACCCCAAGGACAGTCCCATTCTACAACAGTGGCACCATGCAATATTTGTCCCTTTGTGACTGGGACATTTCACTCAGCATAATGTTCTCCAGAGTCAACCATTTTGAGTAATATTGCATGAGTTCCTTGTTTTTTAATGCAGCATAGTATTCCATTGTGCGAATATACCACAGCTTCTCTAGCCATTCGTTTGTTGATGGGCACTTAGGTTGTTTCCAACTCCTTGCTATTGTGAACAAAGCTGCAATAAACATGGGTGTGCATATATCCGCTTGGGTGTCAGTTATGGTCTCTTCTGGGTATATTCCCAGTAGTGGTATTGCGGGGTCAAATGGTATCTCTAGTTGCAACTTTTTGAGAAAGCGCCATACCGCTTTCCACAGGGGTTGCACCATTTTACACTCCCACCAACAGTGAATCAGGGTTCTAGTTTCTCCACAACCTCGCCAGCATTTATTGCTTGCTGTTCTGTTAAATTTTGCTATTTTGACTGGGGTGAGATGATATCTCATAGTTGTTTTAATTTGCATCTCTCTTAGGGCTAGGGATTTTGAGCATTTCTTCATGTGCTTGTTAGCCATCTGAATGTCATCTTCGGTGAAGTGCCTGTTCATATCCTGTGCCCATTTTTCTACTGGATTCTTTACCTTTATCTTGTTGTGGTGCTCAAGTATTTCATAAATTCTGGATATAAGTCCCTTATCTGATATGTTATTACCGAATACTTTTTCCCAGTCAGTGGCCTCCCTTTTTACCCTGTTGGAGAAGTTTTTGGATGTGCATAGGGATTTGAGTCTTAGAAGATCCCATTCATCTACGTTATCTTCTCCTGGTTGTAGATGCTATTCGTCTTTTTTATTTCCTGGAGTGTTGATTGTGGAACCAAGCAAACTAAAGCTGTTAACAATCTCAATCTCTTCACCATGTACCATGACGCTGCCAACTGGCCCAGTGGTGAGAATCTTAGTTTTCTTGATGTTGAGCTTCAATCTACATTTAAGGCTGCAGTCCTTGATCTTCTGCAGCAAGCGCTTCAGGTCAGAGGAGCCAATAATGAAAGATCTTTTACTCCATCTCCTTTGAGGGGCTAGCTCTTTCCTCGCCTTATTTTGAGTGCCTTCCCACCTGAGGTCTCCTCTTCTGGAATCAAAACAGCAATGCTCTGCTGCTATTCACCGCTTTTCTGTTTTCTTTTGCCTATTTTCCCCAAGTGGATAACCAGTCCTCCTGCCTCATCTATCTTAGGCTGGAAGCTCGGCTGAGATCTGTCTACTAAGGGTGACCATGCTGCTATTTCAAATATTAGTGGTATGACTTCCAGCAACACCACAACACACAAACCAATCTATGAGAGATAAGTGATGATGTTGTTATGTGCCACTGGGCTAGAATCAACCAACTCATAGCTGACCCTCCAGTGGGTTTTCAGAGGCAGTAAATTTCATGGGAGGAGATTATCCATCATTCTCCCATGTACCAGCTAGTAGATTTGAATCATGTGCCTCTGGGTTGGCAGCATAACTCTTTACCCACTAGGCCACCAGAGTTACTATTAAGGCCAGTTTATAGTAGGCATTCAATAACCGCCAAGAAAACACATAGGTCTGTCTTGGAGAGGGCGAAACAAAGTTTCTCTTGAGATGCTAGGATTTTGAAGCTCCGTCTCACATACTTTGGGCATTTGGCCAGGAGGCCAAATGTTGGGGAAGGGCATCATGCTTGGAAGGGTGGTGGGAGAGCACAGAAGAGGAAGACCCCAGAGGAGATGAGGCAGAGGAGATGGAGACCACACAGTAACTGGGACAATGGGGGCTGGTGTGTCAAAGTCAGTGAGGATGGCTCAGGACAGGACAGGCTACATAGGGTCACTATGAGTTCGAGGCGACTTAATGGCACACAACAACAACAACAACAACAATTAAAGATGATGATGGCAATGGCAGCTCACATTTTGGTCACTTACTGACATTCACTAGGTAGCTCTGGACCACTAGTCTAATAGCTTTTCCTCATGGACAAAACGGATGTTATTTCACAGAGCTAGTATTTACATAATTCGAATACACTGTTTACCAGGCCAGATTCTTCCAATTTCCTCACTCCCCCACTCATTAAATTATATACTCCATGACTGATCCCCCCACCCTCTGCACATCCTCATCCCTCTGTTTCCACCCTCCCCCAGAGTAAGTCTTTTGCAAATTATGGAAGGCAAAACAATCGCACTAGTATGGCAACATGGTAGGAACGGTAGATAGAAAATAAACTCATGGCCACCAATCCTGCTCTCACGAGAGCTTAGCTGGGAAAGAGTCTAAGGAAAATGTTAATTACCCATCAAGGTGAACAGCCAATGATTACTACCGTCCACGCTGCATAGGGCATAACAGGGGGACGGAGTGTACAGAGCAGCAGTGGAAAAGCGGAAGCTGATCTAGTGGGTTCAGAGAAAGAACTCTGGGGGTCCCTTTCTCTTTGGAGTATCAAATTACCCAAGATGTTCTACAACACCCACTGATGGCAGCGCTGCTGGCCACTCCCACCTTGTTTTATTAGATGCTCAAACTTCAGGGCCTTGAGCACTTGATCCGGTGGGATAGTACGGATATGAAGTGCCTGGTACTGTGTAGTGACAGCCATACATCATAGGAAGTGGGAGCCAACTCTGTGTCACCCAAACTCCTCTCAAAGTAAAAGGCATCACATGACAAGTCTTAAAAGAAATAAACGAAAATTTTTTACAAATAATAAAAGACATATTGGATAAACTCTGAATTTAAGTTCTGGGACCAGCTTCCTTCTGGGTTCAGTTTCCTCATCTGTTAAATTATGGGATTAGAATACACCCTAGACGCCTCTAACTCTGGATACCTGACATTTTTTCTCACTCAGTCCTTCCCCCTCCCCTCCCCGCAGCCAGCTCTAATCCATCAGGCTTCCTCTGCTAAATCCAGTCAATACTGATTTCTTGATTCTTAAGCCTCATGTTAAAAGTCCCTCACTCTCTGGACACACACACACACACACACACACACACACACACACACTCACACACACACACACCCACCCCTACCTCTCCAGCCTGGATTTATTCCTAGCCTTCTCCAAACTGCACTTTATTTGATCCAAGTAAGGTCTAGTTTTGCCTGGTCAAGAACTGCACTGTATTTTATTACAGAGTCATTCATTAGTGTCTGATCACCTATGGACCCAGAATACCCCACAACAGACATACTGGTCACAGAAGCAATGTCATACATGTCTACTGTGTTTGCTGAAATCTCAAAAACAAATAACAAACCCTGAGACTTGAATCTGGTAGACCACTCTCTCCTTAAGCCACGATCTCAAGGCACACCATGGCCAGAGCTGAAAACGCCAATTACTTCATTTCTGATCCGTGTCTGCTCTGAAGTCAAACAAGTTCCCCCTTCTTCACCTACTGAATAACTGACCCTTTAGGCACAGCTCAGATGTCAGGCTCTCTGCTACCTTTTATTCTCTCAACTACCTCCTGGTCACATGGTGAAAATCAATCCTCTGAAGGAAAATGCTTTACAGTTTTGAGAACGGGCTCAAATCTCCTGATTTGCTCAAGGTTACACAGAATGCAGGGGGCAAAGTCAGGCCCAGAAAGATTCCGAGTCATTGATATTTTAAAATCTTTCCTTCATAATTAGAAGTTGGGATGTTGTTGCTGTTGTTACATGACATCGAGTCACTGCTGCTCATAAAATGCTGTATTTTTCAACAGTAGAAACATTTGTGTGGCAGCAACTGGCAAGAGGTGAGGGGCTGTGGCTCTTTCAGATGAGGAGCTTTCTGATTGGCCACAGTCCTCAGCATTCCCAATCGTCTCCTTGACATCTAGGCCAAGCATCGATTGTGATCTACCATAGCCATATCGCTAACAGAAGAAAACTGATAAAGATAAAACATGTGGGCCATTTCGTTTTGTCTTTTATCTTTGTTATGTTATTTTTGCCAATCCAAAGATGTTGTTGTTGTTGTTGTTATGTGCCGTCGAGTCGCTTGCTGCTCTGAGAAAGATGAGAAATCTCTTCCCATGCAGTTTATTTGCTCTGAAAACCCACTGGACAGTCGGCTATGGGTCAGTTCTGACTAGACGGTACTCAACAACACCACACTCTATTTTTAGGTTGTCCACTTAGCCCCTCAGACAATTTGAGTTTGCAACCTTGGGAACCAAGGTAAAAACTCTTGGAAACAGATGATCCAAGGCTCAAATCTCAGTGCCACCACTTACCACCTAAGTGACCTTGGTCAAGTTGCATCACCTCTTATTTGTGAAAGGTTAACATTAACACTACTTTTGAGGGTACCATTGTTGTTATGTGTAATCCAATTGGAACTGACTCATAGCTGACCCTCCAGTGGATTTTTCAGAGGCTGTAAAATGCATGGGAGGAGATTGCTCACCCTGCAGATTAGCTGGTAGATTTGAACCACATGTCTTTGGGTTGGCCACAGAACTTTTTACCACGACAACTCCCTTCAGGGTAGTTGTTATGTGCCATCAAATCAGAACAGACTCATAGCGGCCCCTCCACTGGGTTTCCAAAGGCAGTAAATCGCATAGGAAGAGACTGCCCATCCTTCTCTTTTGGAACAGCCAGTGCATTTGAACCGTGTGCCTTTGGGTTGGCAGTATAACTTCTTATCACCAGGCCACCAGAGTTTACGGTAGCAGTAAGGAGTAAACGCTGTTCTCAATGACTGTAGGGTAGCTTGCAGAGGGCTAGTCATAGAAGTAAAGAGTTTTTGCTTCTTCCCTCTATCTTCTGGTCCCCACTGTTCTCCTTCACCATGCTGTGGGTTCCTGGATCGGTTTATTCTTGGTAGACTCGGTACCTAGCAAAGGGCCTGGCAGCATAGGCCTTCAGCAAATGGTAAACTTTGAGGGTAGGCAAGACCCACAGGGCGGTGGTGTTCTATGACTCATGGTCACCAGGCCTTGCCCTTCTTCTGTCAGCAGTGGAAGAAAAGCTGGTGCAGCCATAGAATGCGCCCCACTGCAGGCCGGGGCCCTCTTACACCCTAGCAATGGTATGTGCGCCGCAGGGCACAGGAGCACCAGTACACGTCCTTCTTTCCATTGCCAATAAATATTCTGCTTTTGTTTGCTGCAAGTAGGCCCAGCCAGGCCTCCGAGGAGGGGTGGGAGAGGAACGAGTGCAGGCATGCAGCACAGAGCCACGTCAGCCTGCTGGGATGAGCACCTGGCTGGAGAGAGTGACACCACCAACGTGTACATCTGTGACAAGGAATGCCTTTGAAGGGCATGGTCAGTTACACGGCCAAAGTTTACAGCCATAGGCATTTTCAAAGAACAGGAAGGCAAGCAGCTATCTGTTCTGGCTGTGGGTTCCCAGGCTCTGTTTTGGTCATAAGCCACTGGCGAAGTTGCCACAGGTAACTTTGTTTTTAGCGTTAACAACTGTTTGAATGACAAAACATATTCCAGGCATAGTATGAAGCACCTTGCATGTATTTATTTTTTTTATTATTATCATTAAATTTTATTAATTTTAATGAACATTTACAGAGATTTTGGGTTTTCATTCATTCATTGTTGCACTATTTTCTCTACCCTCCTCCCCAGTTCGTTCTTCTTTTACCCCCCCCCTTGAAGCATGTATTTCTTGCACATATTTCTAAGCCTAATTGCAGCCCGGAGGATGAGAGACACCCAAGCATTGAGGACTCTCCTTCATAGGGTCGCTATGAGTCACCTGCGACTCGACAGCACTTAACAACAACAATTGCAGCCCTGTAGCATGGCAGTATTATCCCTATTTCACAGATCACATGACTGATAGCAAAATCATTTTTGCACCATTGCCTGTCATCATGAATTGCTCCATCTCCAAAAAGTATGTGTCAAGTTGGCGGGGGTCATGATTCTCAGTGATTTGGCCGTTAACATTACAAGGGAATCATTCCCCAGGATGTGATCCTATGTGGTCAGCCACTCACATTGTAAAGAGAGTTTCCCTGGAGCATGGGCTGTATTACTTTCCATATCAAATGGAAGAGAAAGAGGTATCAGACTACAAAGAAAGAAGAGCTGAGGTCCTCTGATGAGAACCACCCAGATCCAGGTGAAGACTGTTGCTAAGATACTTGGGAATCTCTAAGCAACACCAGAACCAGGATGCTGAGAGGAGATGAGGCCCTTCTTCCTAAAGTTTCCAGGGAGAGGAAAATCGTCTTACAGGAGTTGGTACCCTGAATTTGTGTTTTACTGACTATGCAAAAGCATTCAACTGTGTGGATCATAATCAATTATGGATGACATTAAGAACTTGAAGCTCAAAGACTATATAGTCTTCAGTACAGATCATACCTCAGTATGTAGGAAAAAATCCTCTTAACTGGACAAATAAATAAAATATTATATATAAAGAAAAGAATGATGTTGTTAAAGATTTCGTTTTACGAGGCTCCACAATCAGTTCTCACGGAAGCAGCACTCAGGTAACAAAATCATTTGACTGAAAAATCAATGGGCTTTGTAAATATTCACTCAAATCACAATTTTTAAAAATAATCAAACAATACACTGGGCAAATCTGCTGCCAAGGACCTCTCTAAAGTGCTTAAAGAGCAAGGATATCAGCTTAAAGACTATGGTTCACCAGATCCAAATCATGGTATTTTTAATGGCTTCATATGCATGTGAAAGTTTGACAATGAATAAGGAAGATTGAAGAAGAATTGCTGTCTTTGAATTGTGGTGCTGGCGAAGACTACTGAAAATATTACAGGATGCCAAAAGAACAAATAAATCTGTTTTAGCCAGGATGTTCCATGGAGGCAAGGATAATAATGAGACTTTGTATCATATACTTCAGGCATGTTTAGAAGGAGCCAGTCCCTGGAGAAGGACATCATGCTTGGCAAAGTAGAAGGTCAGTGAAGGAGAGGCAGACTCTTTAATGAGAGGAGCTGACAGTGACCACAATACAGGTTTAACCACAGCAGAAAGGACGAGGATATCATAGGACCAAGCTGGTTTTTGCTGTGCTGTGCACAGGCACTTGACTTGATGGCATCTAACAACAATAACAAGCCTCTTAAATGGAAAGAGGTAGGTTTCTGTTTGCACAGTGTAGTGGGTCTATTGTTCAAAACAGCCTTCCTGGCCCATCACCATTGCCCTTTATTTGTCACATGATTGGGCAAGAACAAGTAAGAGAATGTGTTAGTCTACCCAGCAGAGTACTGGCTAGCTTTGTCATTCCATCAAGTTTAAAGTGAGCAGGTTTAATGGCAGATAATTGGAGAATCTCAATTACTAGCATAAAAGCAGCAGAGAATGCAGCATTTGTCCTCTCAAGTCAGTGATTCTTGAGCCTCTCTACAGGAGAGCAGCAGTAGCTGCAAGCAGAAAACCGGAAACCTGACAAAAGACAGAGCTGACCTTGAGACTACTGCCCTATGGAACCGGAGCTAGGAGCCTTCTCCTAAGCTGGTAAGAGGACTTGGGGGAAGATGCCATAACTAAAATGACCAAGAAAGCTTGTAACACAGGTCTAAAAAGCTACAAGGCTAAAAGGCCTGAGAGGACACTTCTGAAGCAGTCCTAACTTAGAAATTGTGTCCTGGTGTCAACCTGAATTGTAACATGTTAACTTCCCTAACAAACCTCATAATCATGAGTGTGGTCCTATGAGGTCTGTATAGCTACTGCAATGGATTTTGGACTCAGTACAGCAGTAGGACTGGTGTGGAATTAGTAGAAATAGAGAGCGGAGCATGGGAGGGACATGTCTGACCTCATGGGAATTGGTATATGTTGTGGATGCTGTTGGCCAGGGAGGTTCCCTCTTGCGCGTTCATAGAGGTCAGGCTCAGCTGTTCCTAGGCTCTGCTTGCTCTTTTTGGTTTGTCAAAGGTGTCCATTTACAGTTTTTGTTCTAACAGCACTAGATAACCAAGATATTGCCTAAGTGATTGCGCCTGGCTTGGGCTTAGAACCTGAACCTATGTGGGCTTGATTAGGAAGTTATTTCCAGTCTGAAGGAAGTTGTACTGCTCACCTAAAGGCTTATCTCGCCGGTGGATCAAATGTACCCGTGGCTTGGAGGGAAAAAGATGGACAATCTCCTTTGGTGTGGTTTACAGATTTAAAAAAATCCATTGGAGGGTCAGCTATGAGTCAGTTCCGATGGGATGCCTAAGAGTTTACACTGCTTCTGTGATAAGGACAGCTCACCCAGCTGCGTCTCAGCATTTTCATTTGTGAAAAGAACGGGAACTCGAGTCCTTCTGAGTATTAACATTTCATGATGTTTCTCCTTAAGCCTGACTGTGTTAATGACACAGTTAGTTTTCTCCTCCATCCCACAGCAGTCTTTGCTCTTTTAAAAGAGGAATTCAAACCACAGTGAAATGTAAGAACGACAGCAAAGTCTGGTCTCATATTCTCAGAGGTAACGGCCACACTATGACTTTCCCAGAGCTAAGGCTCTTTTCCGACTTCCAGGTTTTGAAGGCTTTGAGTAAAAGTCATAGCCTGCCCTTGCTGTATGTAGGTCCCAGGGCGTCTTGACTCGGAGAAGGTACAGCCGAAGTATGAGCCCAGGACCATGGCATCAGTCACCACGCTCTGCTGAGGAGCCAAAGGGAATGAAGCTGAAACTCTCCCGCTGGAGCAGATCACCAAGAGGTCGATACATGCTGAGGGTTCACTCATGGATGACCTCCCAACACACTGCACAGTGAACAGAATCCTATGGTCAGCTCGGCTCAGTGGGCCGGCTCAAGGCCAAACAGATCTTTTGAGTCAGAAAATACACAGGGTTTGATTGGGTTGTGTGTTGTTGCATTTTTGTTTTTTTAGGGAGGGGCACATGGGGAAGAGAGATTAATTTGTTGAGATTCTCATAAATAACTCACTTAAGACTTCTGCCCTCCTCAATCATTTACTAAGCTTGGATAGTTACTTCCTGGCTCTGATACTCCATTGTTTCAACTGTCCAGTGGTGATGATAAAATCTCACAGGGCTATGAGAATGAGATTATACACACATGCCTTACTCATAACAGATGTCCAGTTGGTCCTGTGTTTAATTTAGGAACTCTAAGTGCCAATGAGCTAGGAGAACAAACAGGTTTGTCCTAGAGAGGGTGAAACTAGGCCGCTCCTTGGAGGCAAGGATTCTGAAGCTCCATCACACATACTTTGGGCATAGTGCAAGGAAGGATCAGTCCTTGGAGAGAGACATCATGCTTGGGAGGGTGGAGGGTCAGTGCAAGAGAGGAAGACCCTCGATGAGATGGTTTTATTTAGTGACTGGGGTTATGGGGGTAGGTGTGTCAGAGACAATAAGTCTGACATAGGATAGAGCAGGGTACAGAGCTGTTTGTTGTACATAGCATCACTATGAGTCACAAGCAACTCGACAGCACATAACAACAAGGGCAAATGTAGACAGAGTCCTTTCCCTCCTGGGTCCAGTAAATATTTATTTCTTGGTCCAGAATGAAATGGATTTCTGTAGGGAGACAGGAAGATCTTTTCTTTCTCTAATCAATTGATTCTCTAAAAATCAATTGATTCAAATCAACGGTGTGGTGGGGATGTTCAAGGACGAGCAGGCAAGATGCTGTACTGGAAGAAGCCAAGTGAGAGAAGGTATTGGCCCAACAGCCCTCATGCACATCTAGAAGCTTCCTTCCCAGTATTTGCAAGTAAATTTTGACCTTATCGGGTAGGAAGCTCTGGTGGCCAAGCGAGTAAGGAGTTGCGCTGTCAACCCCAAGGCAAGCAGTTTGAATACATCAGCTGCTTCTCAGGAGAAAGATGAGCTACCTTCTCCTGGGAGATTTGTAGCCTTGGGAAACCTGCTGCAGGGCCAGCTATGAGTCACTTCTAACTCAACTGCAGTGAGTTCTTTTGTTTATGGGGAAAAGGACCCTACACAGCCGTTTTTACCGACTTACACACGTTAAAGAGCATGGTGAGGGGGTTAACTGACACTCATCTTTAGCCCCTTCCATGAGCAGGATGTTGGGAGAAAGGTCTCTTCTCTTTGAGCAGCCTCTTGCCTCTGAGCTCTAATTGGGCTGATTGGGAGAAGGGGCAGCTGCTCCTGACACAGCTCAAGACCCCAAAGACTGGGGAACTCTCCCTCAAGGCTCAAAAGGGGAAACAGAACCTAGAGACCCTAGTCCAACCTTAGTCTACCACCAAAGACCCCTTTGTCAATTCTCCTTCTACAGACTCTGTGGAAGGAAAGTTTGTCAACCAACCTCTAATTATTATGGAATATGTTGTTAATCTGTTGGGGAAAATGAACCAAGCACATAACTAGCCCCTGACCAAAAAGAAATAAGTTAGCAGGGTAAGGTGATTCACCAAAAGCCAGGAAGTCTTTTATTTTATTCCAAGTAACTTGTGCAATTTAAGGTAGGACCTCCATGATTCCAGGAAGAAAAAAAAAAGAGGGGCCCACGTGCTTCTCAGAGCCACGAAGCTGGAAACCATTCACCTGATCCAAGCCCTTACAGATGAGCAAAGAATCTCAGAGGACTTAAGTCAGCTGTCAAAGGCACTGCTATCCTAGGCAGGGTTCAGGGTAATCTCTCCCTTTAAATATGGGTTGCTGGAGAATACAAAGATGCACCTGTTTTTTCTTCAAGAGATAATGTGCAAACCACGATTATGAAATCAATGTTAGGCAGTAAGGGAAATTCTATAAAAAGAAAAATCCTTTGAACATCTCAAACAAAAAGTCACCTCCTCATTCACCTCTTTTGTCAATCCCAGTTGGAGCTTTCTTCTTCCTTGGGGGCACTGAAGGTGCTGGGAACTGGGGGGAAAGGGGGGGCAGGGACGGACACACACATGCGGGACAGGATACGCAGAGAAGAGGAAGACAAGAGTTCTGTAGAGTGCGGTCTGTCAGGCAGGAGCGTGTCGGGCACAGAAATTACCTCCTTCTCTGCTTCCCTCTTCCCTCCCTCACACGCCTGATCATGTCCCCATGGAATCTGGCTGCGTCACTTTCTTTGGAATCAATGCCCTAGAAAGCCTGTAGACTTTCTACTCCCTCAGAGGTGTGGGGTCAAGGGCTGACTTACGGTCTAGAAGCTTAGCACCCAAATTTATTTTGCAGAGGAGGAAACTGAGGTCCCTTTTAAAGACAGCCCCCTGAGAGAAGAGAAGGCTGCTGCCTTTCTGGCCAAGCGGTGCTGGCTGTGAATGGTTGGACGCCTACCTGGAAGAACAGTGAACAGGGGCGACTGTGCTTTTTCTCCCAATGGGGAGCAGAGCTCTTTGCTACTGGCTGTCTCCTCAGAAGTGGCTTTAGGAATGTGGTCACTCATTTAGGGGAGGGCAGAGGGTCCCAGGTCAGTCATCAGTCTCCCACCCACTCCAGCTGGGCCTCCCCCTCTCACTCCAGTTAGGCAAGCAGAGCTGGGGGAGGGGAGCTGTCAAGACAAAGGACAGCCAGAACTGGGCGTCAGGGGCACCCTAGTCCTAAAAGGTTTAGGCTGAGAGTCCAAGATCTGATCTTGCTTGGGCTCTTAAGAAGCCCTGCCCCCAAAGGAAAGAAGGGACACAGCATTCCTGGCCCCCAAGGGAACAATCCCTCCCTGAAGTGGCCTTTCCAGGATTAAGCGCGAGCTGGATTAACGTGAGGCCCTGACCCAGGCCAGTGCCTCCCTACTTGGCATCTTGACACCCCAGAGTAGAGCCTAACTCCTCAATTTAACATCCACTGCCCCTGACTCTTCAATGGAGAACTTCTGCCATTTCTTTGACATGCCAGGCATGCTGTGGTGCCCCCGCCCCCCGTTTTACTGTCTTAGTTGAATGGGCAATGCCACTGAGGGGGATCCCAGCACCCCATTCCCCTTGTCTTCCTCCAAAGGTGATAGAAACTCAGAAAGACAGAGGAAGCAGTCACGTTACCCAGGCTGGAGCTGGCTGCCTCATCTGTAAAATCAGTGATTAAAGGACTGAGCGGCTAGCAGGACACCTGGTCAGTCAGGATCAGCTTTCTCCCCACTGCCCCCTACAACCCACGTGCCTCTCACCACTCTACCAGTAACCGCTAGGAAATCTCTGCTTCTGCTCCGGCCCCGCCAGCATCCCAGCAGCCAGATCTGGGCATGGGGCAGGGCTGGGGAAGCCAGAAGGGAAAACCAAGACCACTGATGAGGGGGAGGCAGCCTGAGGAACAACAGGCTGTTCCCAAAGAATGAAAACAAGCCCCACCCCAGCCAGGAATGGCTCCACTGGGCCCCCCCAGGGCCAGAAACCCCCTGGGGAGTTTCTATGGAGTGGGGTGGGGCAAACAGCAGAGAAAGGTAGGTTGGGGGGGGGAATGTCTCCTCACCTCCCTCCAGGGAGGGCCCACCAAAGGGGCCCCAAGAACACTCTGGCTTGGAGGCTGAGGAGACAGGAGGGCTGGCCCCCCTCTGGAACTGGTAGGCACTTAAGTCAAATGCTAAGTCCTGGCAATACTCGCTGGCTCTTTCCTCAGCAAGAGACCCACCTGGGCTTTCAGAAGCCCTTCAAGCCCAGAGTAAACACATTAACCATGAATGAAAAAGACATTTACAGAGCGCCTACTGTGTGCCAGGCGGTTCACACCCAGGCCCTGCTAACATCCACATTGTTTGGCAAAACCTGCTTGTCCTGCTTGTTGGGACGAATTCCTGGGCAGGCGTATGGCCTGAAGGTGAGGCTCCCTGGAAGAATAGCGCTCTTTGCCTCCACCAGGAAGCAGCACACCACCAGGAAGCAGTACATCATCAGCAAGACGAGTCAGCAGCATCTTTGAGAAGCTCTTCCAGGCCTGTCTGGGATGCATGGGACCCAGAGCTCCCAGAACCCCCCCTTGGGCATACCACCGTCCCCAGAACCCTATGTAAAGTTCTCTGTCAGGCCAGCTTGGTGTGGCAACAATCTTGGCTGGCTTGTGCCTGGCCAACCTGCTGGCTCAAGAGAGGAGGCCACGAATTGGGCGAGGCCAGGAACTGGGGTGAGGGGGAAGGCGGGCTGAAGCCCAACTCACCTAAAGGGATCTCTGGAGGTGAAGTACGCTGGCACAGACAAGTAACTCCCCATCTTCTTCCCGCACCGGAACAACAGACGCAGCCGCAAACCCGACCCGGTGCGCCTCGGGCTGACCACACAAGGCCACCATGACAGGCCCGGGGCTCCTGGCACCTCTGGCTGAGGGCGGGCTGCCCGGCGCTCACCTCTCCCTCTAGAGCCGCCGCAGCAATGGGAGGGCGCTGGGCCACTCAGCCCCCAGCAGATGCCCACAGGGACTCATGGCTGGGGCGGCTTCTCCCCAGCTCTCGGCAGCCTGAGCAGCCCCTGGGGAGGGACTCCGAGGCGGGCGCTGCACCTCTCGCGGGCGGAGGGGTGCTGCGCTCACGGGGACATTCCTGGGCAGGGGCCGGTGACCAGCTCAGAGCGGCGGGGCTGTCAAGTTAGCTTTCTTCTCCAGTCCCACCCCCGAGGGAGGGAGGAGGAAGAGGAGGGGCTCCTCGCGAAACCGAGGTGTGTGGTTGGAGCAGCTATTAGGAAACAGACCTAGCAGCCGAGGGGTGGAGCTGGGCTGGAGGGAGGCTGCAGGCAGGCGCTGCAGACAATGACTGGACTGGCTAAGCGTCCATCCCCGCGGCTCCACAGCTGCGCCCAGGCGTCCCCTCGCCTGGCCAAGATGAAGGGCACAGTCCCTCTGCTTGGAGGTGGGAAGAAAGTGCAGGACGGGAGCTCCGGGTCGAGCCACACCCCTAAAAGGGGCAGGAGAGGCAGGTCCAGAGTTGCCCTGGGCTCCTGGCGGACACCTGCTCTGTCCTGGCACAAGCCTTTCCCTTCCCTCTGCCTCGCTGACAACAGCCCAGGAGCTGGCCGGTGAGGCCACCACTTCCACCTTGGGGTAGGGCCCACCAGAGGAGAAAACAGGCCCAGAGTGTTAAACGGCATTTATGTCTCCATGTGCTAAGCAGTGTATAGGCACCCTTACTCTCCTTGTTAAGTGCCATCAAGTGACCCTATGAACAATGGACTTGAACCTTGCCCTATCCTGTGCCATCCTACCTTTCCAAGCATGATGTCCTTCTCCAAGGACCGGCCCCTCCTAACAATCCGCCCAAAGTCTTTACTCTCCTAGGTAGGAATTCTTCCCACCATATAAATGAAGAAAGGAAGGTACACAGAGGTTGGGTAACTTGTCCAACACCAAAAGACTAGTCAGTGGCAAGGCTGGGATTCAAATCGCAGCTGTGGGACTCCAGGACTGCAGTGCACAGCCCAGAGCTTCATTTTGTCTCTTCAAGGGGGGATACTTGCCCAAAGCCCTTCAGCAAGTAGCTGCTCTCTCTCATTCATTCATTCCCAGAATGGCACCCATTAGTACTAGTGGGCAGTGGCACCTTTCCTCCTCTGATCAAGGTGATTATGCTTCTCAAATTGAAACATGGGTTATGATTCAGGACAAGGCCCATGCTGGACATGCCACTGGTCTAGGCCAGGGCGCCTGTGGCAATGCTGGACCAAGAACCTGAACAGGGGCTCGCCTGAAGAAGTCAGCTGTGGGGGCTATCAGATTCGACCGCAGGGAAGCCCCATGCCCCTTTTCACAGGATCACACTGGGAAAAGCCAGACTAGAGACAAGCAAGTAGGTCCAGATCTCACCTCTCTCTGCCATTAGGAATGTGCTCCTCTCTACCAGCTCTAACTGTGGAAAAACAGTGGAAAAGTCTGTGGTAGAGGTGGTGGTGGCTGTGTATACCAGGGAGCCTTAGAGCACTGAACATCCCATGGATGGCCAAGAGAATAAACAGCTATGTCTTGGAGAGGGTGCAGCTCTCTTTGGAGGCAGGAATGATGAGGCTTCACCTCACATACTTTGGGCATGTTGCTAGTAGGGGCTATTCCTTGGAGAAGGACATGATGGTGGGAAGGGTGGAGGGTTGGTGAAGGAGAGGAAGACCCTCAACTCTGTAGATAGATACAGTGACTGCTGCAATGGGCAGTGTGTGAGGAAGTGTGAGGATGACACAGGATAGAACAGGGTTCAGATCTTTTGTTCATAGGGTCACTATGAGTCATGCTCAACTAGACGGCACCTAACAACAATAACAATAACAACTTTTCCTATTCCTCCACTGGCTGGGTGCAGGAACATTCCAAGTGATCAGATTTTGATCTGCCCCCTATTACTAAGTTTACATCTATTGAGAACTGAATAGGTTCCAGGCTCTGCATCTGTTGTTGTTATATTTAATTTAGCAACCTATGGCCTAAGAGGGAATTCTGGTGGCTTAGTGGTAAGAGGTGTGCTGTCAATACAAAGGAATGCAGTTCAAATCCACCAGCTGCTCTTGGGGGTAAAGATGAACAATCTCCTCCTGTGAGATTTACTGCCTTAGAAAAGGCGCTGGAGGATCAGCTGTGAGTCATTCACAGCAACACAGATAGTTGCTATCATCCTCATTGGACTGATATGGAAACTGAGGTTCAGAGGGCTTACATCACTTGTCTACAGACAAACAGCCAGTAGTGGTTGGTCCTGGGTTTCAAACCCAGTAAGAATGACTCTCGATGTGGCGTTAGCAGACTCTCTGTAATAGACCATACACTCAATATTCATGCTTTGCAGGTGCTTAGTCTGCTGTTTTAACTACTCAATTCCACTCCATTGGTACAAAAATAGTCTTAAGCAAAACATCAACAAATGGTCATGGCCACCTATGTTCCAAGAAAGCTTTAGTTATGGCACTGAAACTGCAAATCAATGTAATTTTCATGTGTCCCAAATTCTTTTCTTTCTCTCCTTGCCCAACCATTTAAAAGCATTAAGAATCGCAGGCCCTATGAAAACAGGCAGAGTGGCCACAGTTTGACAAATCCTGCTCTAGATCCAGCTCAGCCACTCTGTTTGTTCACTGCCTCTCACAGGAAAAGAACAGCTCTTGGGAATCTGTGTAGAACTCAGCCATCCCTTCCTGTCGCCAAACAGTGCGCCCTCACGCAGCCAGCCGCAATGCACCACAGCTTTATTCCACAGACCTATGACTGATCCCTTTTAGCAGATGAAGCACAGAGGGGTTAAATCATTTCCCTGAGGTCACTTAGCTGTCTAAGGGAGAGAGAGAGCCAGGATTCGAACCCAGCCTATGTATACTAGGCAATACCACGTTAGACTAGAGGCCAGGCTGGCTCAGAGCCAGACTGTCTGGGTTTGAGTGCAACAATCCACCGCACGTACGGCCTTTGGCACAGAGTCTGGAACACATTAAGGGTTGATAAATGTTGGCTGTTAATATCATTAAGACTATTGTTGCTAGACTATGGGCTAACTATGTGGCCTTCAGCAAGTCTCTGCCTCTGTCTGGGCCTTGGTTAGGTTTCTAAATACCTTCCAGCTTCCACATTTTTCAGCCCTATGAGATCACAGAGGGCTCCCTATTTTCCTAGGGTCTCAAGTTCAGCTGAAACTCCTAAGAAGATCAAGATCTCGGCCTCGGGGTTCACATGAGTGCCACGGAGGAAACTAGCAGATTGAAGTGTGTGTGTGGGAGCAACAAGTAGGATATGGCCAGGCCGCCAAGCTAGAGAGCAAGGCGTTCTCTTTCTCCCAGCGGGCCAACTATTTCTCACCAAAAATCTATTAAGTTCTCTTGTAATTCAATCAGGCAAGAAAGGGAGGGGGGCCCAAATTACGTCTGGAACTAGCAAATTATCTGCTAATTGCACCCTCTGATTTCCATCTGATGAACAGAGTGCAGATGGAAGAAAACGCAAGCCACAAAGAGACTAGGGCCGGGGAGCCCGTGAGCATAACTCCTCTTGACATTTCACACAGCTCTGCTGGAACAGCGGCTGTGCAGTGAGTCGGTGTCTAGGAATGCAGGAGGCTGCAGGCGTCCCCCCTCCTACAAAGGCCCTGGTGGGTGGGTGAGTGGGTAGGGCCTTCTCAATGCCATGAAAATGGCCTCCTCCTGGACGTGGGAGAGCTTTCTCCCCATGTCATGAGCTGGAGCAGAAGCCCCTCCCAGGTGGAATCCATCTGACCCTCGATAAATCCAGACTTCAAGAGGAACCTTTGAAGGGTTGACCACCAGATGTGATAAGCTGTTGGCTGCTCAGACCCGGGTGTGTGGTTCCTCAGAGTCAACTTCAAAGGGCCCGAACCACCCAGAATTGGGAGGTGAAAGGTCACACTGAAGGATCTATCCCCCTCCTGTCCTTGGGTGGAAGCTGAGCAGCTGGGAGAGAATTCAGCAGTTACAGCGCTCAGGATAAAACGGCAAGAGAGGCGTTAATCTCCTGCACATTTCATAAACTGGAAACCTGGCAGGAGCCAAGCCAGCTGAGCCTCAGAACTAGCTGTGACATCAGCCTTCAAGGTGTCAAGTTCCTAGTGAGCCCCTCTAGAGAAGAGTGGTGAATGATTACCTCCACCTCATCCAGGAGGAAGATGCTGATCAATGAACCTGAAGCCCAAGGAGCTGTGTCCATGTGGAGCCCTCTATGGGCTTGGAGGATTTAAAACAGCAAACAGTGGGCATGGCCACCGTGGCTACTGACCATTTTCCTCCCTCTTCCAACCCATCTTCACTACAGTATGTGGTCATCTTCCTGAAATAAAGGTCCCATCAATTCCACTGTGAGGCATTTTTCCTGGAAACCTATTGTTACTAATATCTGAAGACCGATATTCAAGGATGCTCAGGGAGCCACACAGCCATCAATACTCAAATGAGAACATTAACACTGCTGCGACCAAGCTGATTATGGTTCGTGGTGACCCTCCATGGGAACTCCGAGGCTGTAAACTTTGAAGGGAGGAGACTCTCTGCCCAGCTTTCTTTGGAAGAACACCTGCTGGGTTCCAACTGCTGGCCTAAAATGACCCTAGGGCTTCAAGAGAAGCGGGCTAGATAAAATGACCATCGGGACAATGAAGAGGGAGAATGAAGTAGATTGTAAGTATAAAGACAGAAGTTACTCCCAGAAAAAATGGTAATTTCACCTCACTGTTCGAAAAGTGTAGCATATAATCCTTAAAGAACAGCTGAAAAACTATCTTCTGAGGGTTGTATCTTTTTCCTTTGTAGTGAGACAATGATAGTACCTCATTCACTTGCTACCATTTTGGCATTCTTTACATTTTTCTAACTTATTGTTGCTGTTGTTATGTCCCATCGAGTTCCTTGCAACTCACAGTGACCCTATGTACAATAGCTCTGAACCCCGCTCTATCCTGTGAAAACTTTACTGTCTCTGCCACACCTACCCCATTACTCCAGTCACTGAGTCAATCCATCTCATTGAGGGTCTTCTCTCTTGCGCTGTCCCTCCGCCCTTCCAAGCATGATGTCCCTCTCCAAGGACTGGTCCCTCTCTATCCAAAGTATGTCAGATGAAGCCTCAGAATCCTTGCCTCCAAGGAGCAGCCTGGTATCACCCTCTCTAGGACAAATCTGTTCTCCTAGCAGTCCATGGTATAGTCCAAACTCTTCTCCAGCACCACAACTCAAAGGCATCATTTCACTATCATCCCTAATCACTGTTCAGCTCTCTGATGCATAGCAAGTAATTGTAAGGACTATGGCCTGGATCGGTACACCTTAGTTTCCAGACTGATGTCACTGCTCTTCAGTACTCTGTAGATGTCACTGACAGCTGACTTTCCCAATGAAATTCTAACATATACTACTTTTTAAAGTGATAAATGAACAAAAAAAAGACGATTTGAAGCAAACACCACCTCACTTTTTTTTTCAAAGGACAAATTCTGCAATGCACTCAGGTCCCTGGGCTTGCTCTTTATCTCCCCGTCTGGCCTCCATCATGACACCCCACCCATGGCTCACTCCATTTCCTGGCCACCGGTCACCAGCAGCCCTCTGTGCTCGGCTCTCGCAGCCCCATCCTCAGCCTGCTCCCTCTCCAGCCGTGTTGTCCTCCTCAGTCCAGCAGAGCATTTTCTCCTCCAAGAGGGTTTCCCTAACCTGCTGCCAAGCACCCCTGCCTCTGTGAGCTACACGGGAAGGGCACAAGCTCCATCTATTCACTGCCAGTCCAAAGAGCTGGTACTGGGACTGCCAGAGCCTACCACAGACCTTGCCCACACCACGCATACATAAATGCTAGTAAATATGTAGCAGGAGAAGGATGGGCAATCTCCTCCCATGCTATTAAATGCCTCTAAAATCCCGACGGAGAGTCAGCTATGGATCGGTTCTGACTCTATGGTACACAACAATAACAATAAATACGTGATTCAGGACTCCCCTTATGGGCAATTACTGTACTAGAACAGTAATGGTAACTAACGTTTTGAAAACATTCTTCTGTTTAGAAAGAGCTTTTCACCTTCATCATCTGGTTTATCCCATGCAACAACTTCTTTCTCTCATAAGGCAGCTGATGGATTCGAACCACATATTTCAGCATTGGCAGCACAATTTCTTACCAGTAAGCTACCAGACCGCCCTCTCTGCAATGACTTCTTAAGAAGTGCCTGTATGTAGCACAGACAAGGAAATGGAAGCCTACAGCTGTTAGGCAATTGATCACTGTGGTGAAGAGCTGTTGTGGTTGTTATGTTCTGTTGAGTTGCCTGTGACTCATAGTGACCCGATGTACAATAGCCCTAAATCCTGCTCTATCCTGTGACAGCTTACTCTCATAGACAATAAGACATACCTACCCCATTATCCTAGTCATTGAATCCATCTCATTGAAGGTCTTCCTCTCTTGCACTGTCCCTCCACCCTCCCAAGACTGATGTCCCTCTTCAAGGACTTGCCCAAACATGCCCAAAGTATGTCAGACAAAGCTTCAGAATCCTTGCTTCCAAGGAGCAGCCTGGTCTCACCCTCTCTAGGATGACTCTGCTTGTTCTCTTAACAGTCCATGGTATAGTCAATATTCTTCTCCAGCACCACAGTTTAAAGGCATCAATTCTCCTTCTATCATCCCTAGTCATGGTCCAGCTTTCTGATGTACAGCAAGTAATTGCAAAGACTATGGCGTGGATCGGGTACCCCTTAGTCTCCAGATTAAAAGCTGGATTTGTGGTTTTTAAATTCCATGTCATTTCCCAACATGCTCACTGGCAAGGCACTTATGGATCCTGCCTCTACAACACTGCTGTAAGGTGCCATCAAGATGAGTATGACTCAAAGTGGCCCTATGAACATCAGATCTGAAGCCGGCCCTACCCTGTGCCATCCTCATCATCTCTGCCACACTAGAGCCCATCGTTACAGTCACTGTCAATCCCTCTCTTTGAGGATCTTTGTCTCCTTTGCATATAAGGACTCAACAGGTATGTGTGTTGAGCTCTTGCTTCTGATTTTTCTAGATTTCCTGCCCACATTCTCACTGCCAGGGTATCACAACAGAGTTTATCAAATCCTCTGTAGAAACCAAGAAAGGGGACAATATTAGTAACTCAGTGTAAATAAGAAGTCGAGTTGAAATGTTATCTGTTGCTTGATGTCGAGTCAGATTCACCTCCTGGCACCTCTATGTATAATGGAAGGAAATACGGCCCGATCTTGCACTACCTTCAAGTCTAACTGTTGTTACGCACTATCTTGTCAGAATGGAGTCATAGCTGACCCTCCAGCAGGTTTTCAGAGGCAGTTAATCAGATGGGAGGAGACTGCCCATCTTTCTCCTGCGGAGCAGCTGGTGGATTTGAACCACATACCTTCAAGTTGGCAGTGCAGCTCCTTACCACTAGGCCATCAGAGTTCCCGTCAAGCCTAATTGCTAGTGGATAGGTCCCATCAAGTTGAATATGACTCACAGCAACCCTATGAACAACAGTCTTGTCCTTTCCTGTGCTAAACTCATCACCTGACCCACTTGAGCCCATTGCTACAGTCACTATGTCAATCCATTTCATCAAGGGTCCTCATCTTCTTCAGTGACCCCATATCTTTTCAAGCATGACGTCCCTCTCCAATGAACAGCCTCTCCTAGCAACATGCCCAAGGTATGTGAGACGAAAGCTTTGCCAGCTTTGCCTCAGAGCATTCTGGCTGCACTTTCTCCATGATATATCAGTTCTTTTTACAGTCCACGGGATAGTCAGTACTCTTCTCTAACATCACAGCTCACAGGCATCAAGTCTTCATCTGTCATCTTTATTCAGTGTCCAGCTCTAATTAGTAATGATTAATTCATTGCTGCTGAATTTCTGGGGTCAGGTGCTTTTTCTATATGCCCACTATCCTTCTATTCCTTCACCCACCCAGCACTTCATGAAACTGAAGCAAAAGAATTGTAAATTTCCTCTTTCCAAAAACTGGGCTTTATAGCCATTTGCATTTTTATTTGGCTTAATAGATTCCTAGAACAGTACCAAGCATAAAGCAGGTGTGGAATGAATAATCATTATACTTGAAGCATCATCTCATTCTTGAAGTTCTTCTCAAAAATTACTAAGAGTTCTTGCATATATGAAGGTGACTGAAATGGCAAGTAATAATTTATGCAAATAACATGTGTACCATACATTCTTTTTTGCCAGCCTCACAACCCCCCTTTCCTAAACACACGGTGTATGTTAAATGTGGTAACATTATTTATCTGCAAAAAAGATAGAGGGTGGTGCTTCTTTTTTTTAGGGGCTTTTTAATACACATACGAGGACATA
>NW_006399901.1:2271577-2275737 GCF_000299155.1 Elephantulus edwardii | reverse complement strand
GGAGGGACAACCTCCTCCTGTACCAGTCAGATCTGATTTGACGGTACACTCACACAAAAATAATAAAATAAAAATTTTTTTTAAAAAAGAAAGGAAAATATAAAAAAGTAAATAAATGATTCACTTTCAAATAAAAAAAATCATTGTTCCTGCATGCTGTATGAGTATTTCATCATGTGAAAAAAAAATAGCAGTTGGTATATGCATAGTTTTTGTTGTTAGGTGCCACTGACTCGACTAGGTCTCAGAGCAACCTTATAAACAACAGATCTGACCCCTGCTCTCTGCTGCCCCACCCTCATCATCTCTGAAATGCTCGAGCCCACTGGTACAGTCACGGTGTCAATCCATCTTTCTGAGGGCCTTTCTCTCTTCACCTTTCCCAGCCTGGTGCCCGTTTCCAAGGACTGGCCCCTCCAGACAACATGCCAGTTTATGAGATGAACCTTCTCCATCCTTGCCTCTAAGGAGCACTTGGTTGTACTTACTCTAAGACAGACAATTTTAGAAGAAGCAAAATCAAATATGCAGGTATAGGTTAACCTCAGCATGCTTATTTGAAAAAGAAATATTCATCTAATAAAAAACCTAAGCCTGCTGACTGAGTGACTAATTGCAGAACCTGTGATCCTGGCCTCTTTGCCAAATGAGCTAACACATGCAAAGCAGTCAGGGTAGTGCCTGGCACATAGCTAACGTGTCAATAAACAGAAGTGATTACCATTTTTCAAAAAAAGGTTACTAACAGTTCTGTCACCACGCCAATTCAATTCCCCACCCCCATCCCCACTCATTTACAGGATTTTGAGAATTCATTTCCCCTGGTCTAAAAATCTGCAACCTTTTCATCACCTGTAGACATCGTGGGATTCAGTTCCTTCCACCGTACTTTCAAGTTCATGAGCTGTAAAACGGGGACTGGGCTAAATCTTTAAGGACCTTTCATTCCAGACACCACTTTTTACATTGTGTTCTTTCCATGATACTGAATTCCAATTCTGGCATTTGTTAACACTGTACTACATTCATTCTAGAAGCAGTTAACAGCTCTTTCTCATTCAAGTAAGCACTGACGTGAGTCAGTTCTGTGAGCCAGACACTGAGCTGGCTCTGAACACACTGGGTTCTCGCACCCTGTGAGGCAGGGACTGTCACCATCTCACTTATGAGAGAACTAAATCATGAAGAGTTGTTGTTTGAGGCCATAGAGCTGGAAGGTAAGCCCAGTCTTTTGAACTCTAGATTCCAAGATCTGAAAGCTATCTTTCAGGACTATATTTACACCTGTTCTTTGATTTACAAGGAGCCCTGACAGCATAGTTTATAAAGTATCAGACTGCTACCTGAAAGGTCAGAAGTTTGAATCCACTGGTTGCTCTGATGGAGCAAGATAGGCAGCCTCCTCCATTAAGATTAACAACCTTGGCAAAACTAGGGAGCGGCCATGCAGTCCCACTTGACTACATGGCAGTCGGTTTGGTTTTTGGTTGATTTTCTTTATAGCGGTGTTTCTCAAAGTGTAATCTAAGCAATAGCAGTACCAGGCTGTCCTGAGATACTGGCTGAAAATCATCAGAATCTTAAGGAACGTGAACAAGAATCTGCTCTTCACCAAGCCCCAGGGTTTCTGACAAAATCTGATGTCTGAAAACCATGCCTTGATTCTTTCTAAGTGCCCGGTAGTGTAGCTCATAGAGACAGGCCCTACTAGCCCAAAGCGTGTACCTTTCCACTGGTGGCACCTTTGGAAAAAGCTGGGCAATCTCCTCCCACGTGATTTACAGCCTCAGCAAGACGCTGGAGGGTCAGCCGTGAGTCAGTTCTGACTGGCCGGCAGTGAGCTCATTCCTATTCACACTGACTCTGACAGGCAGGTGGGGTAGGCCAGCTCCCTATCCTCCACCGATTACACACAAGGAAGTGAGGACACAGAAAACTGTCCATCTAATTCTGTATCCAGTTAAATAAGGGGGCGGGGGGAAACCCACCAAAATCTTTTATTGTAGTTTAGGCGAAAGCTCCAGGAACAAAAGAATTTCCACCCATTTTATTTTGTGATATTTGTTCCAATTTTCTCAATGTAGAAGCAAGTCTCCACTTCTTCCTTGGATTCCCTGGCTCCATTCTCCCATCTTTCCTGCCATTTGAACTTTGGTTTTGGGGTAAATGGCACCCTTTGGGACTTGTATGGCTGACTGATCTGAGAAGCACATTCCTCTGTTCACTTTATCGACCTGTCTACTTCTGGTGCCTTAGTGTTGTAAGGAGGTGGGTGCACTGTGACTCAAAGGCATGCAGTTCAAATCCATTAGCTGCTCCTTGGGAGAAAGACGGACAATCTCATGTGCAATTTACCACCTCTGTTAAACCAAATGGAAGGTGAGCTATGAGTCAGTTCTGACTCAATGGCACATAACAACATTGTTTGGCTGAAAGGTCATCTCTAGGCATGGGTACAGTTCTGGGTTTGAAAGGTATCTAAGGGTCACTGTTTCAGGGGCTCCATTAGTCTTTATCAGATAGCAAGTGTGGTCAAAATCACACAACATCCTTTTTCACATGGTGTATAATGAACATAAAGAGATGCATGAGGGTATCTGACAAGGCACAAAGTGAAGCATGTTGTTGTTGTTGTGTCAGAGAACCAACCTGTGGGTTTTCAGCCGGTGGCCTTGAACTGCCTTCCTTCGGGACTGCAGTCCAGCTTCTTGCCATTAGGCCACCAGAGCTCCCCAGTGAAGCATGAAGAGATTAATGTAGAGGGAGAAGCACGCTCCTCGGCAGAGCTAACAGAGCAGGTAGATCTGGGGAGGCGCCTCCATGGAGGACAGGGTGTGCCTCTGAATTTAAAAGGTTGATGGCCAGGCAGACAAGACGCATTTCAGCATGACGGAGCAGCATGTGCAAATGTAATGAAGCATAAAGGGAATGCTGCGCTTGGGTAACAGTAAGCAGCGATCAGGTCTACAAGCTGCAGTATAGGTGGCATGTAGGGAGTGGCTGAGAAGAGGTGGGGGAAGCCCTGAGGCAGATCACCGAAGGTCAAGTCTACCAGACTAAAGAGCAGCCCATGGAAAGTAAAGAGCTATCAGAGGTTTTATGTAAGCAAAAGTCTCAAGGAGTAAGTGAACGTAAAACATTCAGTTGCCAACTTATCTCCCTGAATGAGATGTCCTGCAAATCTGTCCCCTGATCTCTGCAGGTTGAGGTGTATACACCAGGAGCAGACAAGTCTCCATATTCTGGCCACATCTCTACTGGGGTGTTTGTCTCTGACTGTCTGTGGGGCCCACTGCATGTGTGTAGGATCGTAACCTCTGTAGACAATCACTGAACTGCTGCTCTTTGATAGTGACAGAGAAAATTCCAGGTCTAATGTTGACTGGGTGTCATTGAGCCCACTAAGACTCAAAGTGACCCTATTATGAACAACAGATCTGAACCTTGTCCTATCCTGTGCCACCTTCACGATCTCTGGTAGGTTTGAGCCCACTGTTACAGTCACTGTGTTAATCTACCTTGTACAGGGTCTTCTTCTCTTTCTCTGACCCTTCACGTTTCCCAGCACAGTGTCTCCTTCCACAGACTGGCCCCTCCTGACAACATGCTCAAAGTATGGGAGACAAAGTTTCACCCTCCTTGCCTCTAAGGAGAATCCTGGTTGCACTTCCTCCAAGACAACTGCTATCTTCTCTCCACCTATCATGATGTTGCCCATTGGCCTAGTGGTGAGGATATTGTTTTCTTGATGTCACGATGTAATCCACATTGAAGACTGTTGTCTTTGAACTTCTGGAGCAAATGCTTCAAGTCCTCTTCACTTTTAGTAAGTTTCAAGACCTCTTCAATTTCAGCATTGTGTCATCTGCATAATGCAGGTTTGTTGATGAATCTTCCTCTAATCCTAATGTCACATTCTTCTTCATATAGCCCAATTTCTTTAATTGCTGGCCCAGCATACAGACTAAATAGGTGGAAGGGGTGGGGAATAAAACCCTAATGCACATTTCCTGATTTTAAATCATGCAGCATATCCTTGTTCCATTTGGACAACAGTTTTTTGGTCTGTGTATCAGTGTCTACGGAAGATTATCCAAAAACAACTGGAACAGCACATCAACAGAGAACTGCCAGAAGTCCAGGCTGGGTTTAGAAGGGAT
>NW_006399901.1:2245296-2270387 GCF_000299155.1 Elephantulus edwardii | reverse complement strand
CAACATCAGTGTCAAATGCTCTGTTTACATAGATGCTCTTCTAATGCCTGCATAGGACATCTGAGAAAAGCTGCCTACAATACAGAGAAAACAGGAACACTTGCCATGGCCAACCAGAAACTTGCTCTGTGGTCTTAAGTAAGTCATTATACTTCTCTGGGTGCCAATTTCCTCCTCTGTCAAAAGAGGGTGCTAGATGCACAAAGAAAATGTCACATGTACTAGTGTCAGTGATGAAATGAAGGGCTGTCTGGTTGACCACCAAGACTTTGTCCAGGCAGGAATCACCTTAGTGAAGGATCCTAACCACAGTCTGGTTTTGACCTTATAGTTTCAGAAACAGGACTTGATAGTACCCTGAGAGGCACACAGACATCGTATAAAATGTAACAGTCCAACCTCACTATATAGTAGTTTCTCTGTCCATTTAAGAATTCACAAGAGAATTCAGAGCACCTACATCCTCATACTTTTTCCTGTTATCAAGGGCTCCAAGAAGAAGCGTTGCTCTGTGAGCCTCGACTTTAGCACCCACGAGAGAAATTTCATCCTGGCAGTGGTGTGTGCTCTGGCCAAACCAGTCCTGCCTACAACAAAGAACCCCCACCCTGTGACGAACCGAGATGCAGTATCTTTATCTGGACACACTACTAATTTTATCTCACCCAACTTCCACTTTCTGTTCTGCTAGTCACTCATTATTTACTCTGTTGTTGTTGTTGTTATATGCCATCGAGTTCCCTTTGACTCATAGCGACCCTATGTACAAAAGCCCTAAACCCTGCTCTGTCCTGTGCCAATTTTATTTGTCTCTGACACACCTACCCCCATTACCCCAGTCACTGACTCAATCCATCTCATTGAGGGTCTTCCTCTCTTGCGCTGTACCTCCACCTTCCCAAGTATGACATCCCTCTCTAAGGACTGATCCCGCCTTGTAACAGGCCCAGGGTATGTCAGACAAAGCTTCAAAATCTTTGCCTCCAACAAGGAGCAGCTGGCTTCACCCTCTCCATTGGTTATAAAATAATTTTTTACTGAGAAATTTTCACTTTCTAATAATCACCATTTTATATTTAATTCGGTCCTCAGGAGACATTTACCACCCTAATAGCTAATAACAATCTACTATTACTCAAGACCCTGTCCCAGTGCTTAGCATTATCACTCAGTGATACACTTGGAGGTAGGCAGTTTTAGTATCTTCATTTTTCAGACGAGGAAATGAAGCAAGGTAAGGTTAAGTCACATGCACAAAGTTTTGTCCTTGTTGTTATCTGTCATCAGGTTGGAAGCGACTCATAGCTAACCCTTCAGCAGGTTTTCAGAGGCAGTAAAGCACATAGGAGACAGTCCATTTTAGCTCACAGCTGACCCCCTGGTGGGTTTTCAGAGGCAGAAAAACACACAGGAGGAGATTGTCCCTCTTTCTCCTGCAGAGCTGTTGGTGGATTCAAAACACGGACCTTTGGGTTGGTGCTGCAATTCCTTACCCATTAGGTTATCAGAGCTCCCTAAGAAATAGCAGAACCAAGATTTGATATCATCAAGTCATCTGGTTCTAAAGCCTAGAGTCTTAGCTAGTACACAATACTCGTCCAATCCATGGTCTTTACAATTACTTGCCGTGCACCTGGAAGTTGGACAGTGACTACAGAGAACAGAAGAGCTGTGGTGCTGGAGAAGAGTACTGAATATCCCACGGACTGTCAAAAGAACAAACAGCTATGTCTTGGATAAAGTGCAACTCGGGTGCTCTTTGGACGCAAGGATGGTGAAGCTTCGTCACACATACTTTGGGCATGTGATTCAAAACAGCCTCACATACTTTTGGGTGTGTAGTCAGCTTGACGAGAGAAGGATGGACAATCTCCTTCCATGTGATTAAATGGCTCTGTAAACCCACTGAAGGGTCAACTACAGGTCAGTTCTGACACAACAGTACCCAAAACACACACACACACACAGAGCCAACTCGATGGCACACACACAGACAGACAGAGCCAACTCGATGGCACGTAAGACGACACCATCACCACCACCCCCCAATATTACTCTCACTGTGTGCACATTAATTTAATTTAATGAGGACAAACTTCATTTCCATGTTCTTGAGAGTTGCTCACTGCCCAGGTACTATGTATTCTATTTTTTTTACTTTATACTTAATGGGCAAATTTATCTAAAACCAGGTTTCAGTGCTTTCTAAAGTTAAAAAATTAAATTAAAAAGCCCCTCCATTTATGGTTGGGATTGAAATTCTTCATATATCAGAAAAATTCACAACAGGTTTGGGCCAGAGTGGCTGAACTGTCTCTTACCTCTACTGACGCACGCGTGCTCTCTCTTGAGAAGTTACCCTGGGTGTTTTCCTGTTTGGGCTCTACCGACAGAGAAGCAGAACTCAAGACCTGCTGCTGGACTGGGCTCCTGTCTTCTCATTGTGAGGTGGCTTCTCAGGGGGCAAAAGGCAAAGCTTTAACATCTCACTTCGACACCCAAAGAAAATTTGCCAACATGGCCAATGACCGGAACCAATTCCTCCCTGCCACTTACAGTAACCACAGCATCGACAGCTGTAAGGGAAGGATGTGGGGAGGGGGAAGGGCAAGGAAAGGCCTCACTTACATCATATCGTCACTATTGGTGACCTCTGGAAATGCATTCAACAAATTCCCTCTCCATGCCAACTGTGTGCTCATGTGCTCAGCGAGAACACAGTGAGGGGCCAAAGGTACGATGCCTTATAACTCAGTTGTACTTACAAAATAGTGGCAGTCTCTGACCTCATGAAATTACAAACCACCAAAAAAAGTTTTAAGAAAAGCATAAAACAGGGGGACCTGACCTATTCTTCAAAGGTTAAGAGAACTCTTTTGCGGAAATATCCAGGTAAAGATCTGAAGAGTAGATATTGTTTACAATTATTTTTACCTCACTGATTAGGCAGTGAGAGAGGCATCCTGGGAATCAACAAAAATCTTTTCAAGAGAGAAAGAGGTGTGTTTTGAGCCCTGTGAAGAACAGTAACCTGAAGTACAAAGAAGAGGAGGCTGTAGAGATGAAGGGAGACAGGGAATTCTGTACACTACTCTGCTCTTCATACAAGAACACGGAGAAGTTATGAAGTATAAAAGGAATGAGAAATGCGATAAACTGTATATATATTGTGTGTCAACACACACACACAATTAAACACGCTTCACTTATCAACAGGGTTAAGTTCCAAACATCAGGTTTTTATGCACAGCTCAACACGTGAAAATGGAGGATGACCACATCACGGAATATTCCCTGGACACATAACTTTAACCATTACAGCTAGCATCTCTCACCTCACACCATGACAGTCATTGCTATTAAGTGCTGTCCAGTTGAGTAGGATTCATAGTGACCCTATGAACAACAGATCTGAATCCGGTCCTATCCTGTGCCATCCTCACAATTTCTGACACACTTAAGCCCACTGTCATTAGTCACCATGACAACTCACCTGGGTAAGGGTCTTTCTCTCTTTTGCTGTTCCTCTACCTTCCCAAGCATGAAGTCCTTCTCCAAGGAATAACCTCTCCTAGTAACATGTCTAAAAGTAGGTCATACAAAGCTTTAGCACCTATGTCTCCAAGGAGCACCACGGCTCAACTTCTCCAAGACATATTTGCTTTTTGGCAGTCCATGGGACCTTCAGCACTCTTCTCCAACACCACAGCTCAAAGGCATCAATGCTTCTCTGTCATCCTCAGTCACTGCCCAGCTCTTAGCAGCACAGCAAGTGACTAAAAAGACCATGGCCTGAAAGAGATGCACCTCAAATAATGTCCTCAAACGGACATCATTACTCCTCAATAATTTGGAGAGATCCCTGACTACCAACTTCCCCTGTGCAATATATCTCCTGCTCTCCTGACTGCTGGTACCAAGTATATTGATTGGAGATCCAAGTAAGATGAAGTCGTTACTCCAATATATATGTCATTATTGCACAAAATAGTCACATACTAGATTTTTTTACTATTCTAACAAATGTAAAATCAGAGAATGAGATAGTTGGTAAATAAAGAGTTGATGTATAAACTTAAGTATATTTTGTACATTCAGGCAGTCCTGGGTTACAAATGGATCATTTAATAACCAAGCCCTATAAAGCCTATATATAAAAAATGTGAGATGCACACAATGGCTCATAAAAACAAGTGGGCAAAGCAAGCTCTGGTGGCCTAGTGGCAAGAAGATACACTGCAATTTCAGAGGTGCACGGTTCAAATCCACAGATACTCTGCTGGAGAAAGAGGGGCAATCTCCTCCTGTACCAGTCAGATATGATTTGACGGTACACACAAAAAGTAATGAAATAAAATAAAAATTTAAAAAAAATCCATAAAAAAACAAGTGGGCACTACTTTGTGACATACATCAAGACCCAACTACTGTTGTTGCAATTAGGGGCAAGTGAGTCTGTTTCAAGTCATAGCAACCTATGGACAAAAGAACAAAACACAGTTCAGCACTGTGCTATCTTGACAAGGTCCACTGTGTTGGAGCTAATTGCTATGGCCACCAGGCCAATGAATCTCACAGAGAATATTCCTCTTTTTTCATTGGCCCTCTACCAAGCAGGATGTCCTTTCCCAAGGACTTAGCCTCTCCAGATGACATGCTCAAAGTATGGGAGACAAGTCTCATCATCCCTGCTTCTAATGAACATTCTGATTGCATTTCTTCCAAAACAGATTTGTTCTTTTGCCCATCTATTGTATATCCAATATTCTTACAATTCAAAGGCATCAAGAATTCTTTAGTCTTCCTTATTCACTGTCCTACCGCTCTATGCCTACAAGGCGAATGAAATGAACATGGTTTTGGTCAGGTACACCTTAGTCTTCAAAGTGACATCCGTGCTCTTTAGTACTTCAAAGAGGTTCTTTGCAGCAGATTTGTTCAATGAAAATTGTAAGCTTTATTTCTGGACTGCTGCTTCCATGGGCATTGATTGTTGATCTAAGTAAAATGAAGCCCTTGACAACTTTTCTTTAATTGACTCACTTTTGAAAATTTCTGTTTTATATTGAGGTGTAATCTATATGGAAATTGAGGTTTTTATCTTTATATCTTCTTTGCTTTCCTCAAACAAGGCTGTATCATCTGCATATCACATTTCGTTAATGAGTAGAAGGACTCTTCTACAATCCTAATGCTGCATTTTTCTTCATAGAGCCCAGATTTTTAAACTCTTTAATTCAGATTGAATAAATGTGGTGAGAGGATAAAATTGTGATGTGCACATTCCTGGTTTTAAATCATGCAGTATTCCATTGTGGTATTAGGATAACTGCTTCTCAGTCTATGCAGGAATTTGGTCTACGTACAGGTTAACTAAGTGTCCTGGAATTTTTATTCTTCTCAACGTTATACATAATTTGTCATGATTCATAATCAAATACTTTTGCACAGTCAATTAAACACAGGTAAACATCTTTCTAGTATACTCTGCTTTCAGCTCAAATCCATTTGCTGCCAGCACTAATAACTCTCATTTCCTGGCCTCTTCCAAATCCAGTTTGAACTTCTGGTAGTTTCCTAGTTTACTGCTCTACTTGATTCTCAATCCCTAAATTTTATTTGCAAGTCATAGTAATGACATTCTTTTATAATTTCCTCTTCTGTTTGGTTACCTTTCTTAGGAATGGACACAAAGGTAGATCCCTTTGAGTCGGCTGGTTAAGCAGCTGCCTTGCAAACATCTTGGCACAGACAAGTGAGTACATCCAGTCCTATACTCATTAGTTGAAGCAACTCAATTGCTACCCCAACCACTGATGGAGTCTTGTATTTCGCCAGTGCCTTCACTCTTGTTTGTTTTTGTTCTTTCAGTCCAGTGCTTCCTGAATTTTCTGATACCTTCTGAAATGACTGAGTGTTGTCCAACTCTTCCATACAGCATCTTTTCTCTATGCCTTCTGATGATTCCTGTGTCATCCAACAATTTGTCTTGTGAATATTTCACTCTCCAACCTGAGGCTTCAATTTTCCCTTCAAGATCTTTTCAGTGTGAGAAATGCTCAGCATATTACCCATGGTCTTCTAGTTCTTCGCACAGTTCATTACTCTTTGTCTTCTTGAGCTGCTCTTTGAAATCTGTTTATAAGCTCACTTATATCATCGTTTCTTCTTTAGCTTCTTTACATTTAGAACAAGTTCCAGAGTCTTTTTTTCAATGTTCATTTTTGGCTTTTTTCTTTATTTTCTGCCTTTTACATGACCCTTTGTTTGACTTCCTTGTTGTCACCCCATAATTCTTCTGGTTTTCATTTATTAGAATTCAATGTATCATTAAGATAATATCCAAGGGAGCTCTGGAGGCCTGATGGCAAGAAGCTGTGCTGCAATTCTGAAGGTGCATGGCTTGAATCCACCAGATGTTCTGCTGGAGAAGGAAGAGCAGTCTCCTTCTGTGTCAGCTGGATCAGACTCGACAGTACACAACAAGAAAAAAAAAAGATAATATCCAAAGACATATTTAGTGGGATCTAAATCTAGGTGGGAAATACTCTGGTCATATTTTGGCTCTTGTGCACTTGTTTTAATGTTCTCCAGCTTTCACATCAGCTTCAATATTAGCAATTGATGGTCTGTTCCACAACAGGCTCTTGGTCTTATTTTGACTTCTCCAGAATCTCTCCATCATCTTCACAGACGTAGTTGATAGGCTGTTGAAAAGTCTTCTTCCAGTCCTAATGCTACATTCTTCTTCATCTTCCTATGCAAGTCTTTGTTCATGATTGTTCAAAAATGTCTGCAATAAATAAACTGTTGGTTGTACAAAACTGTATCTTATGCTCTCCAGACTTGTTTCTATTACCAAGACCGTATCTTCTAACTACCAATCCTTTCCATCTTTGTTTCCAAATTTTGCATTTGAATCACTAAAAATTATGAATGTATCTTGATTACACATTTGATAAATTTCAGAATGCATGTATTACATTGACAGGGAAATGCCAGGAATCCAAAATGGATTCAGAGAGGTCACAGAATGAGGGATACCACTGCTGAGATTAGCTGGATCTTTGTCAAAAGCAGAGAATGCCAAAAAGATGTTTATTTGTGTTTTACCGATTATGCAAAGGTATTCAACTGTGGGGATAATAAATGATGATAATACTGAAAAGAACTGACACTCCGGTACACTTGATTGTGCTTCTGTGGAACCCGTGCACAGACCAAGGAGCAGCTGTGAGGGTGGGAAAAGGGCATGCTGCATGGCTTCAAATTAAGAAAGCCGTGGTGTTAGTGCTGTATCCTCTCTCCATACCTGTTCAACACGTAATGCTGAACAAATTATCCAAGAAGCTGCACTACATGAAGAAAAATGTGGCATCAGGATTGGAGGAGACTCATCAACTGCCTGCAATATGCAGATGACACTCTGCTTTGCTTGCTAAAAGTGAAGAGGTCTTGAAGCATTTGCTAACAAAGATCACAGCCTTCAGTATGGGTTATACCTCAACAGCAAGAAAACAAACAACTCCACAAGTGCAGAGATTGTGAGACTCCATAGGATTTGGTATTCATTGTCTGTTACAGTTTTCTGTGAATCAGAATCAACTTGACAGCACCTAACAACATCAATGCTGAGGGTATGGATCTTTATGCACTATATTTCCTTTTCGACAACTTCCATTCCCCTATTCATGCTCTGTACGCTTCACATGCCAGTTATTAATGGATGTGGTTTCTCACTTTGAGTCGTGCCACATCAGCAAATGAAGGGTCCATCAAGAAATGAAGGTTCTAAAAGCTTTATTCCTTACATTAGGAAAGTTTACCCAGGGAGCTCTGGTGGCTTAACAGTAAGGAATTCTACTGCCAATCCAAAGATATGTGGTTCATATTCACCAGATGGTATACAGGAGAAAGATGGGCCATCTCCTCAGTGTAAGTGCCTCAGAAACCGTGCTGGAGGATCAGGTAGGGGTTGGTTCTGACTCAACAGTACACAACAACAACGACGACAACAACAGCAATCTTGAGGAGGAGGCTCTTCTCCAGCTTTTATTTTGAGTGTTTTCCAATCAGTATGGCTCATCTTCCAGTTCTACATCAGACAATATTCGGGTGCTGTACAAATTATTGTTCTAATATGTTGAATATGTTTTAGTGTATCTAGAATGTTTCTTCAATGGTTTTAAGAATAGAAATGTACAATATATTGTATACAATAAGGGAAACATTTTATTTTTACATAAGTGTAAATTCATCTTAAAGACTCAGTGAAGAAGTGAACACATTTGGAATCTGGAGACTGACTGGCTGGCTGTATAAACACACACACACACACACACACACACACACACACACACTGGGGATGCAGTATTTTGAGGACTAAATCATGTCATCTAAGCAAAGCTTCCAATACAATGGTAAATAAATATCACTCTTTGATCCCTGAATCCAACCCCACCTCTCCCTTCCCCTCTCTTCATTTCTGCTTGGACAGAAGCTGCCAAGCTTCCATGTGGTCTTAGTTATTTACGTCCAAAGACTGGAGGAGGATCAAGGCTCATGAATGATCACATGCTGCTATATCCTAGGAGTCCCAGTTGGGTCATGTTCAAGTGCTTTGCTAGAGACGAGGAAAGCCTAGGAGGGGCCCTTCTCTTCTGCTGGAAAGGAGGCTCCAGCTAATCTTAATGACCTACTGGTGCCTGTTTCCACAGAGACCAACTGAGCAAAAATCTTCCATAGAATGCTGTAGGTAGAATGAGAAATGTGGGTCAGGAAGTGCAGCAACATCAACAGTGTAACAGCAGATGGCAGGGTTGCTCCGATGACATCAGGAGAAATTGAACAGCACTTTTAAGGACATTTTAGAGTTTATAAAGCCTTTGAGCCAATATCTTTCAACATTATCTGACACCACCAGTATGTGGCAGGTGGAGTCAATATTTTGATCCCATAATACAGAGGAGGATACGAGAATCTCAGAGAAGTTAAATGAATTGCCTATATTCTGGAAGGCAAAGCCTATATTCTGTTAGGCTGTCCTAAACAAGGAGCTGGAATACCTGGGCTCAAATCCCAGCTAGGCTACTTAAAAGTTCTGTGACTTTCTCAAACAACCTCCACTTGCCTATCTGTAAACTAGGTAATGCCAGTACATCTAGTGAATTGTTTTTATAAGGATTAAATGAGATTATGAGTGTGAAATGCTTAGGACAGTGTCTGGCATATAACAAACACGCAATTAAATGGCACCAATTACTATAATTATGATTCCAGCAAGCTTGCCGAGTTGGGGGTGGGGTGAGAAAACAAGTATGGCTTTCAGCATCACAGAAACCATGCTGCTGCCAGCCAGCTCACTGCATCTCAGTCTCGGGCTGCGGTGTGTGTCAAGTTCTTTGGCAGCCTTCCTGGGCTCACACATTTTGTGGCAATGGTCTGTTACCTGATAAAGTGACAAAAACCTATCTGCTTGAGGCCCCAATCCCGGGTTCATTGTTGTTATGTACTATATGTAGGGTCAGAACCAACCTATAGCTGACCCTCCAGTGGGTTTTCAGAGGCAGTTAATCACACGGGAGGAGAGACTGCCCATCCTTTTCCCAAGGAACTTTGAGGTGGCCTTGAATCGCATGTCTTTGGGACTGCAGTGCGGCTTCTTGACACTAGGCCACGAGACTTTTTCCAAAAGAGAGAGCTCAAGATAGCTTGTGTACACAAATTTGAGAAAGGAGGCTTGGAACAGCTTCCAAGAACCTTAAATGGGGGTTTCTCTCTGACAACAACGTTAGCTACAGACCCTGCTCAGATCATAAAACCCACTGGCGCAGCCTTTTGCTCCTCCTCAGCCCAACACCAGGAGGGAGCCCTGGTAGCACCATGGATTGATTAAGCAGTAGCTGTCCACTAAAAGGTCATCAGTTCAAATTCACCAGTCACTCAGTGCGAGAATGATGAGGTAGTCTGCTTCTATACAAAATTTACAGCCTTGGAACTCCCATGGGACAATTCTACTCAGTCCTACAGAGTTTTTAAGAGCTGAAATAGACTCATGGTGGTGAATTTGGTTTTGGTTCTGACCAAACACTTCCAATGAGAACAAAGAGAACCACGTCAGAAAACCCACTGAGGCTCTTCAGGTGTACAGATGTGTCAAAAGGCCAGGTGACCACTTAAATCTGCATTCTTTAGACTCAGTTACAAACAATGGGTACTCTAGCCACCCCAATGAGAAGCAATCAGTTTAGACAGCATCAGAGAATAGTCCCAACTCTTTAATCAAGAGACATATTGCATTGGGCAAGTCTGCAATCAGGAATCTCTCCAAAATACAAAAGAGCAATGATGTCAGTTTGAAGACTAAGGAGTGGCTGATTCAGTCCATAGTCTTGTCAATCACTTGCTACACAATGGAGGGCTGAACAATGAATAAAGATGACAGAAGAATTGAAGACTTTGAGATGCAATGCTAAAGAAGAGTACTGAACATCCCATGGAAAGCCACAAGATCAAACAGATTTCTTGGAGACAGTGTAGCCAGAATACTCCTTGGAGGCAAAGATGGCGAAGTTTTATCTCTCATACTCTGGACATGCTGCTAAGAAAGGCTACTCCTTGGAAAGAGACATCATGCTTGGAAATGGGGAGGGTCAGTGGAAAAGAGGAAGACCCTCAACGAAGATGGATTGACAGTGACTGCAGCAATGCGCTCAAGTGTGCCAGAGATGATGAGGATGGCACAGGAAAGGACAGGCCTCAGGGCTATTGATCACAGGGTTGCTATGAGGTGTACTTGACTTTGCAGCAATTAATGATAAGTTAGAGTCAATGGTTCTGCTTAAGTAACAAGAAAGTCAGAGAAGGATCTTCAAAGTTCAAACAAGTCTGTCAGGAAGGCTAGGGAGAGGAGACGAAAGGGCTAGCTAGCCACCAGGCCAGGAGAACAAAAGGACCCTGGCGAGGTGCCCAAATGCAGCAGCACAGTTCAGGCCTGGGTTACTTCCAGGAGGTCTGTCAGCTGACCAGCACTGTACTGTCCTAGGCTCGACATCAGCGGTTTCCAATTGTACTGGCCACCTGAAAATTGGGCGGAAGGCTGTCAGAGAAGGAGGAATCTGAGCTGAACCTCAGCTATTCTTCCATTCAATATCCAGCCCCACCCTGTGACTAGGAAAACAAAGGTGTGGGGGCAGGGGAGCAGGAAAACCATTTCCTTTATTGTAACTGTAGCCCAGCTGGACACCATCAAGGCTGGAAGTGGGCCATGAAGGATTTGTTCCTTCATGGAATTGGAAGGGTCCAGTTTCCAGGAGGCTACAAGCAGATGCTCTCTCCACATTCAACAGTCACAGGCGAACTGGGAGGACCTTGCAGGCTGATGACCCAAGCCCCTCCTAACCCAAGTAACTTCTGTCTTTAACAATCCTGAGGATCTGTCTCCAATTTGGACTAAAGTCAAACTGTGGCCCCAAACCAGACATTCTCCCCAGGGCAAACTACCAGGCTCCACCTGAGGATATCATGGCATCCACCTGGGCTTTCAGAGGGAAGGTTCAGGAGTTAGGGGAAGTGTTCCGTCAACAGTCTGCCCATGGGACAATGGTGCTGACAGAGCGAATGCCCTCCTCCTGTAGGTATGGTTTTTGCTTTAATTGTGCCAGGGAAGTTCAAAGCTGCTTTTGATCTCTGCTGGCTCTGCATTAGATGACCAAAGAGTATTGTTGTTATGCGCTGTCAAGTCGCTTGCGACTCATAGCAACCTACAACAGCCCTGAAAACTGCTCTATCCTGTGCCAACTTTACTGTGTCTGACACACCTACCCTACAGAGTACAGTAAGAGAAACAAATGTAGGTGCATAAAGACATCGAATCCACAAACTAGGCAATCTCTCTCGTGCAATTAACTGCCTCTGAAAACTCTGTGAGGGGTTAGCTATGGGTCGGTTCTGACTCCACAGTATACAACAGGAAGGAAGACAACTACTATTATGGATTTTCTAGGTTTCGAGTAGAAGTTTCTGGATTAAGCATTTGACTAGGAGCTAAGTAAGGTATTTATTGGTGATTCAAACTGACCCAGAGGTTCCTTAAACCTGGTTATGTGAGTCCAAAGGTCATAGCCTCGAATACCCTATGGAGCATTCTACTTTACATACATGGGTTCTGAATCAGAATTAACTTGATGGCAGCCAACGTGTTTCAGATTCTATGCTAGGCAGCTTATATAGGCTATCTCAATTAATCCTCCCCAACAACCTCTTGGGATGAATATTATTATCAGCCTTACTTCATATATGAGGTGCCCAAAAGTCACCAAAGCTGCAAAGCTAGAATCTGAAAATAGACAGTCTCATTCCATACCCCAGATAAGAGTCTTATCTACCATGGTAACATGCAGGTGACTGATGAGTCTTCCCTCCATCCCGATGCTACATTCTTCACCTGCTTTGCAAACAATATAATCCACCTTCTCAACTGTTTTCCTCAGAATACAGATTGAAAGTTATGGACAAGGGTCACAAACTCGATGCACATCTTCTGGTTTTTGGCCTAGTGGCATGAGGCTGTGCTGCAATCCAAAAGGCATGCAGTTCAAGGCCACCAGCTGCTCCAGGGGAGAAAGATGGGCAATCTCCTTCTGTATGATTAACTGCCTCTGAAAATCTGCTAGAGGGTCAGCTATGGGTCAGTTCTGACTCTATGGTACACAACAACAACCACTACCACCACCATATGAAAGGATAGTACAGCAAAAGGCTAAGAGTTTAAATTTATCCAAAAGTACAGCATAATAGTCCTGGAGATTTCTTTCCAAAAGGTCACAGGTGCTGAGAACTCTAGGGAATATAGGTCTATTCAGAAGCACATGAGGGTGCCATGCGTCCTTTAAATGAATGTATGTTCATGTCACACGCACGCGCGCGTGCGCACACACACACGGCTCTCTAGCAAGCTAACATCTGACCAGACCAACAAATACCCAAGACTAAGTTCAGCTTCTGCCATTCACAGCCTATTGTGAAACACTGAGCTGTCCTTCCTGTTTCCTTGCTGTGATGAGATCACATCATACATAATCCTTAATTCTAAGAAAAGCTAGACATTCCAATAACTAGCTAGTTTTGCTTTGCCCTGACTTACTTTAGATAGGGGAAAAAAATCATAGGAACAGGAAAACACTAAAAATAAATATGATCGTATGGGTTGGATATCAAGGCAGGACCAACCCAGAGAGTGGTTTCCTGATCCTGCCCACTAGCCTTAGCTGTAAAATGAAAGGGTTAAACAAAGTTTGGCCTATAAGGTCTCTTACAGCTCCCGTCATACTAAACTGCATGCAAAGGCAGAACTTCCCTGGGAATAATGGAAGGAAGAACCAAGGCAACAAGATCCTCAGGGAACATCTGAGGGCTTTGGATCTGAGCTGAAAAGAGCAGAATAATGGTGATTCTGTGCCAAGTCTCCTCTCAGAGGCCAGAATCTCGCCCCATCTCCCAGGGAGCAGAGGCAAAAGCTGAAAGGTCAAGTCAAACTGTTAGCACGGGGGATGCTTTGGAACAAGCTATGTGTGGGAGCTGGAATCCAAGGTGCGTGGGGCCTGTCTCCAGTTCTGTCTGTGTCAGGAGACAAGTCCACTGGGGACAGACATGCTCACCGAGCGGTGGTGTTGAACAGCTTCTTTCATTATGCTGATGATGAGCCAGGCACTGTTCTTCATACCAGAAAATACAAACACAAGCGCCTACCCTTGAAGATTCCAGTAGTGCGGGGGTTAGGGATAACCTTTCTGTGGGTGCCTACCACGTGGTGGGCACACTGCATGGACTATCTCACTCAACCTTAACAAGTCTGAGAGCTTAGCAGCAGCACCTTCTTCCCACCTCACAAGGAAATGGAGTCTTAGACAGCAGAACAAATGTGATTAAAAACTGTGTTCTCTTCAAAACATTATTGTTGCTGTTAGGTGCTGTCGAGACAACTCTAACCCATAGAGACCCTGTGAGCAGCAGATCTGTATTCTGATCTGTCCTGTGTATTTTCATTATCTCATCAAGCTACCTCGAAACAAAAATCTAAGGGCTAGACAATAAAATTAGTAACAAAAAGCAGAAACCCAGGGAAGCACCTTTGGTAAAAAAACAACTGGCTACATAGAGCCCTTGAAGTATAGCATACAGATGTGGGAGAGTCACCTTTACGGAGGTTGGCTTGCTTACCCACATAACAAGGGCTGTGGGCAGCCCTGAGCAAACCTCCTCCCAGTCCCGTGACCCCGCCTCCAGTTGCACGAGTCCATTTGTGGCTCCTCCCCCTTGAGATCTCCCCCTCTCGCTGCCCCTCCCCCAACCGGGCCAATGGGAGGCCACGCCAGAGGTTTTCCCATGGGTTCTTCATTGGAGGATTCTTTCTTCTCGCTTACACTGAAATGCTCAAGCTTATTTTTCTGTGTTTTCTAGAACACAAACTAGGTGCTTACTGGAAAAAGACTTACCTAAAGCAAGAGCTATGCCAGGCTTCATTGATGGTCCTGTACCTCCTCTGGCTGGAAGCTACGTGGTCCCCACAGCCTGGACACCTCCACGTATCTTCATCTGTACACAAACCAAGAGGGTTATTGTGCTTATTGATATATCTTCCTCTCTCCTTCAATAAGCTGTAAGTATTAGGAGGCTAGAGCTTATTCTTAATTGTGCTAAAATAATTATTATTCCAACCAATAAACTAACATGTTGTTATATGCTGTCAAGTCTCTTGTGACTCACAGTGACCCTATGTACAACAGGCCTGAAACCTTCTCTATCCTGTGCCTACCTTATTGCCTCTGACACACCCATTACTCCAGTTACTGAATCAATCCATCTCATCAAGGGTCTTCCTCTCTTGCACTGTCCCTCCACCCTCGCAAGCATGATGTCCCTCCCCAAGGACTGGTCCCTACATGCAACATGCCCAAAATACACCAGACAAAGCTTCAGAATCCTTTACTCCCAGGAATAATCTGGTTTCACCCTCTCCAGAACAAACCTGTTTGTTCTCCTAGCAGTCCATGGTATATTCAACACTCTTCTCCAGCACCACAGCTCAAAGGCATCAATTCTCTATCACCCTTAGTCATAGTTCAGCCTTCTGATGCATAGCAAATAATTGCAAAGACTATCATCCCAATCAATAAATTAACATTAGATCTTAAAAAAAAACCCACCAAAAAACACCAAAGAGGGTAAGGCCTAAAGTTACAGCGGGTATAGGGGCAAGATTCTTACCATACAAAATAGAGTCATAGAATCTCAGACTGAGACTCATCTGACTGTCAGAGGGCCAATTCCCTTCTCCACACCATCTCTGGTTCAGCACTTCTCCAGCCCCTGTTTACCAAGCCAAGGCCAGAGAATTCATGACTTTAACAATAGTCTCTTCCCATTTTTTTCTACTGAGACAAAATCTGCCTTTTCTCAGAGCTTTATGCTTGTTTATCGCTCTGAGTAGAAGAAATGAGCAGTTTCTCTCTTTTCATTGTCAGCTCTTCAGATGACCATTCCTAGCTAGTCCCCAATCCTAAAATAATTATCTTTCCTTGGTTAAACTTCTAAAGTCTATTACTCTTCCTCAAAAAGTTCTGTTTTCAGACTTTTCATCATCTGGTTTAGGAGCTCATTCATTTAACTATAATAGGAACTCTCGATGCAAAGCTAAGCTCTACACTTAGGAGTGCTGGGTAACAGCATCCTTGACCTCAGGGAGCTCTTCTTCAAGCAGCAAGTCCACTGGAAAAGGACCATTCTTTTCAGCTGTCATTGTTAAGAGTACCTAGAGGTGGACTAGTAATAAGAAACTGCGCTGCAATCACAAAGACATACAGTTCAGATCCACCAGCTGCTCAGCAGAGGAGGGGCAATCTCCTCCCATGTGATTAGCCTCTGAAAACCCGCTGGAGGGTCAGCTATGTTCCAACTCAATGATATACAACCGCAGAGAATAGCAAACTGTCGTTTTTCACTTCAATGCTATTTCAGAGGTAGAAGCAAAGCGCTATTTTAGTTCAGAGAAAGAATAATTATGGATATAGAAAGGAACGAACAAACATTTATGAAGTGTCAGGATTAGAGGAAGACTTATCAATAACCTGTGTTATGCAGATAATACAATCTGAATTGCCTAAAGTGAAGACTTAAAACCCTTGCTGGAAAAAAACAACACCCAACAAACAAACAAACAAAAAACCCTTGCTGCAGAGGCTCAAAGCCTTCAGTATGGATTACATCTGGATATTAAGAAAACAAAAAATCCCCGACTGCACCAATGGCCATGAGAGGCAAAGGAAGGAGATGAGTTGGGATCCCAGGGGTGAGTGTGTCCTACTATCAATGAATTTATGAACTGCAATGTAGATAAATTACAATTAACTGTTTAATGCTTGCTACTAATTAATTAATCCATATGCTATGATGGATTTATCAATTGCAACATAGAAAAATTGCAATTTATTATTACAATGAATTAATGAATCAATAAATTATAATTGGCTTTTGTAAAAAAAAAAAAGGAAGAAAGAAAACAAAAAATTCTCATCACTGGGCCAAGAGGCAACATCACAAGAGATGGCGAAAAGACTGAAGTGGTTAACAATTTCATCTTAACTTGGATCCAAAATCAATACCCAGCAATCAAGAAATCAAAAGACATATTGACGTGCTACACCGGGAAAATCTGCTGTCAAGAACCTCTTCAAAGTGCTAAAGAGCAACGATGTTAGTTTAAAGACTAAGGTGTGCCTGTTCAAAAAACACAGTACTTAATATCCCATGGACTGCCAAGAGAATAACCAACTATGTATTGGAGAAGGTGCATTTTGAGAGCTCACTGAGCATGTTGTCAGGAGCAGTCAAGCCTTGGATAAAGACATCCTGCTTGGAAAGGTGGAGGGTCAGCAAAAGAGAGGAAGACCCTCAGCAAGAGACTGACACACTGACTGTATCAAAGGGCCCCAGTATATCAGATGGTGAGGATGAGACAATAGGGCAGGGTTCAGGACCATTATTCATAGAGTTGCTATGAGTTCATAGTTTACTTGATGGTGCTCAACAACAACAATATACCAAGAATTGTGTTGCAAATTACCAATCTTACTTCCCTTTTTTTATTTTTTTATTTTGTCTGTGTGTACCGTCAAATTGGATCTGACTGGCACAGGAGGAGATTGCCCCTCCTTCTCCAGCAGAGCATTTGGTGGATTTGAACAGCACACCTCTGGGATTGCAGTGCAGCTTCTTGCCACTTAGGCCACCAGAGCTCTCTTATTTAATTCTTTATTAATAAATAATATCAATAATCTTAATAATCTTCACTATTTTTTAAAAATCTCAACTAACTCTTAATTGATTAAATAAGACTCAATCTTATTTAATTCTTAAAGACAATCCTAACTAGTATTAGCATATGTCAACATGAGGAATGCTTTGAAACTTGGTATTATTATACTCCTTTACTGGATGAGGAAACTAAAATTTAGAGGCAGGCATGGGAGAAGGGGAGTAGGTCAAGGTAGCCTTAAACTCAGGTGTGGCTCATTCTAAAGCCCAAGTACTTTCCACTCTACCATACTGTTGTAAAGTGTTATTAAGAGCAGGTTTTCCAAGATTATGAATCGTAAGGAAGGAGACTGACCATCTTGTGGAGCAGCTAATGGATTTGAACAGTCGGCTTTTAGTTTAGCAGTGTAATTCCTTCCCACTAAGCCACCAGAGGCCCCTCTCACCATATTGATTCCTGATAACTCCAACTAGGAGAATCAGGAAAGTCTTTGGAGAGAAAGCTGATACTCAAGTGGAGTCCATGACAGAGGGGGAAGACTTATCAAAGACAGAAAAGATGGGAAAGGGCCGTACACAGGTCAAAAGGCGAGTCCTCCAGGAAAAGGGAGGTGCTTGGATCAAAACACAAGCCTCTTCGCATGGTGCAGATGCCAACTTCTTGAAACAAAGAAGCCAGCTAAAATCAAACCGTGGTACCTGACTTAGCCCTGGAAAGTGGGGCAGGCTGCTTAAAAGATTCTCTTGTGTACATGATGTATGCAGCTTTGTTCTTTGTGGGTGACTCCAGACTGGCCACAGACACAGTGACAGTCACCAAACCCTGCTTCCCAGGCACACTGGCCATGAATAGACAATGCACAGCTCAAGGTACTTCAAGATCGCTCAGCAGCATCCTGGGTTGGCTGGTACACATATGCTGGTGGAGAGTCCAGAAAGCTAGTAGGCTTGGAGACATCCTGCAAGAGGCCACTTCTCCTCTAGCTCCACAGTGACAAGATGCATTCCTCCTGGATCTGAATCTCTCAAACTCTCAAGAGAAAGCTTTTCAGCTTTGGGTTTTCAGAGTGGACAAAGTGAGACACCATCCTCATAGACTCCCACGTAGAAAGCCTGAGAGAGCCTTACTCAAACTAACTTCAGGTCCAGTTACAGACAATGGAGGAGATAATAAACTAGTGTTTGAATGAACCTATCACCACACACAGCCATCCAAACTGAAACTCCCCAGTTCGGGAGGTACTTGCCTGCAGCATTTCTGAGACTCTTACATAAAAGGCTTTGAGTCAGTTTATGAGCTGCCGCACCCCAGTCTACCCCCAATCTCACTGCAGACACACCTTATTTCTTGTTTTTATGTTTTTAACCCGAAAGGAATATTCTCTAACCTGACCACCCGCTTAGTCAACAATGCAACATCTTTGCTCTCACAGACTTCTGGCTGTTTCCAAATCATAAAAAGGATCAGGACTTTCCAGTGTGAAGATATTCAAGATAACTTGGTATTGCCACATTCTCCAGAGCCTGCCCTGCTTTCTCTTAAGAAACTCAGTCATTGAAGTAACACCTAGTTAGCCTCTGGCATCTGCTGGGCACTATGAGTAAAAAACCAAGACCCTCTGCTCTCTCTTCTTACATCTTCTCCATCTAAATATTTTTTTAAACAAAATTTTTATTTTATACTGGTTTGTATACATTGTTTTTCACGCCGGATCATTCCAATTTCCTTTACCCATGCCTCCCTTCCTCTACCCATCAAATTGTGTGACCCTATGATTGCCCATCCTCACCCCTCTGCTCCTAACCTTCACCCTGTGGATCCTCATACATGTTTTACTAGTTCTCTTTCTATTTCTACAACAATGGTCTTGTGTAGTATTTGTCCTTATGAGACTGAGTTAGTTCACTCAGCATAATGCTCTCCTGAGTTAGGCTGTAATTTTCAAAATGCCATCAAATTATTAAGCCGATCTACCTGGCTCTGCCTTCTCCATTTCACTCAATTCCTCTGTCCTTTGCCTCAGCCCTAGTTCAGATCCTTGGCGTCTTTGTCTACTGCACAATCTTAGCTGGGCTATTATCAGTTCCAGGTCAGACTTGCTGGTGCCTCCACAACAAAGGCAAAGCTAATCTGGATCCTGTCCTCTCTGTCCCACCTCCCAGATGATCTGCGCTTTCATTTGTTAACCCCCAGACAGAGAGACAGACAAGACACACACACACACACACACACATTCTCTCTCTCATCCACTTTTTCACCTGTCCCATTCCACTGGCTTCTCCCCACTGTCAATATTTGAATAAGTTCAAATTTTTCTCAATAAAACCCCCTTGGACCTCATTTTCTCCTCCAGCCACCACTGTGGCTTGTTCCTTTGCAGCTGCAGTGAGAAAGCTGTCTACACATCACTGCCCTCATTTCCTCACTTCCCACTTGCCACACAACCCACTGCAATCTGGCCTCCGCCCCCACCATTTCTCTGAAACTGTCTCACCCAGGTCAACAGTGACTGTTTATTGTTCAACTCAATGGACACGCTTCAGCCATTCTCTCAGCAAATATTTACTGCATGCCAATGACACGTCTACCACAGGGCGAAGGAAAGAGCAGCCAGAGAGAGAAAGGAAACACACAGTAGATATTAAACAATAGCATAATTATTTCATTATAATTGGGACATGCTTCTAACTAGGAAAATGCAGTAAGAGGAATTCTTTCTTTCAGGAAGTAATTTTTTTTAAATGGAACAAAATGTTGCTCAGCTCTGTACCATCCCTGTGCTTGGCTGTGAACTGGACTCTTGTGATCCCCAGAGCATTCACTGGATGAGCTTCAGAAGATTGCCAAGCTTTTCCTCTTCATCTGTGTTTAAAAGCTCTGCTAAAACTTATTCCATGACATGACTGCACTTGAGTTGCACAGGCCAGGAATCAAACCCTGATCTACCAACGCAAGATAAGACTTCAACATTCTTGGCACCAGCAGCCAGGAAAGGAAAAAAACGAGTTGAATTAGGAAGGTCTGCTGTCAGGGACCTCTCCAGAGTACTTAAGCTTTGCTAAACTGCCACTAAAGATTGAGGTACACCTATCCAAGCCCTGATCTTTGCAATTACTTGCTATACATCAGAGAGCTGGACAATAAATAAGGATTACAGAAAAATAATTGGTGCAAAAAGCTGCACTGCAATCCCAGAAGTGAGCAGTTCAAATCCACCAGATTCTCTGCTGAAGGACGGACAGTCTCCTCCTGTACCAGTCAGATTCGATTTGACTGTACACACACAAAAGAATAATTAAAAAAAATTTAAAAAAGAAGAATTGGTGCCTTTGAGTTGTAGCGCTCGAGAAGAGTATTGAACATACCATGGACTGCCAAGAATACAGATTTGTCCCGGAGAGGGTTAAAATAAGTTGCTCTCTGGTCGCAAGGATTTTGAAGCTCTATCTCACATATTTTGGACATGTTGTCAGGAGGAACCAGTGCTTGGAGAAGGAATCATGCTTGGAAGGTTGGAGGGACAGTGCAGTAGAGGAAGACCCTGGATGAGAAGGATTGACACAGTGACTTGGATAATGGGATCAGTTGTGTCAGAGACAGTGAGATTGGCTCAAGATAGGACAGGGTTTGGAGCTATTGTGTAGGGTCACTATGGGTCGCTGGTGACTCAAAAGCACATACAACAACAAGCCCTGCTAAATGACTAGGAGCAGCAAATCTAATCTCTGGCCTATTACAATCCCCAAATGAGCATTTTTTGAAGAGGAAAATGGCCTTCTACAAGGCGGCCTCAGAGAAGTTTTGATCCCCTAAAAACAGCTTCTCTAGTACCACACTGATCTATTTTCTCGTCCAACCACACATTACAGGGAGCTCCTGGTGGCCTCATGTGTAGGTATTTCATTGCCAACCAAAGACAGGTGGTTTGAATCTACCTGCTGCTCCTTGAGAGAAAGAGGGCAATCTCCTCTCCTGTGATTTACAACCTCTAAATACCTGCTGGAGGGTCAGCTGGGAGTCAGTTCTACATATTCCAGTTTGTACATCCTGACATTCACCCCCTCAAGCTTTTCTTTATATTAATTAATTTCCCTTAATTAAAACTCTATCCTAGGGAGCTCTGGTGGCCTAGTGGAAGACACTGCACTGCAATCTCAGAGGTATGCGGTTCAAATCCACTAGATGCTATGCTGGAGAAGGAGGGGGCAATCTCCTCCTGTACCAGTCGGATCTGATTTGACGGTACACGTAAAAATAATACAATAAAAATTTAATAAAAAAACCAAACAAAACTCTATCCTTTTTTGATGGTCCCCTCAGGCAAGCAATGTTTGTTTCCACTGTATCTACATGAGTTTCAGATTATTTTTCCAGAATTAGAGTGAACTGTGCATGTTTCAGTCTTCTTTAGCATCCCCACCTATCTCTGAGGGGCAAGGATCTCATCTTGAGCACCTTCCTATCTCCAGGCCCTTGGTGCTGAATTTTTTGTGTGGCAAATCCATCGGAAAGGTGTGTCAATTCTAAAGGTAGCCCCAAAGAGAAGTTCCTCTGGCCAGCACAGGTAATCCCCCTGGAGTAAGTGGCCTAGCTCCTAAGACAACGGTTGCTGTTAGTTGCTGTCAAATTACTCTTTGAGTCATAGTGACCCCGTGTGATAGAGCAGAACTTCCCCTCAGGGAGCAAGCTGTCAGATCTTTCTCCCATGGAGCTGCAGGATGCTTCAAACATCCAATCTTTTGGTGAGCTGCTGATCACTTAACGACCATGCCATGAGGGTTCCTTCCAGACTGAATATCAATGAGCAAAACCTTACATAGATGCATAGGCATTAATTAGTCTGTTACACAGTCACTGCCTTTGTTAGAAAGCAACTAAACCAGGAAATTTGCTCAGAGTCCTTGGGATTCCAAGCCAGCTCTTTAGTAAACAACTGGAGGCCTCTTCAGCTCCTTTGTATTCCAGAGAGCTGGTGTTCCTAACTCTCCTGCAACCTTTACTTTGGGAAACGTAAGAGAAAGATAATGAAGTGAAGTCTTAAGAGATTTTGACTCTGGAAGACCATGGGGAGACTAATCCTGAGTCTAATCAGTCTGCCTACAAATTCTTCCTTCAAAAAAGATCTCATTTTACAGGCTGTTCCCTTTATTCCTGGACAATGTTTACCTCTCTTATTTGCAGATTTCCTAACAGTGGCTACTAATCATTAGATTCCAGGAAAGGAGTGTGACTAATAGCAGTTTCGAACTAAGGGTGCTCAATCATAAGAAAACTATGCCTGTTATTACTAGAATTTGTTGTTCTAAACAGGTGGCAGATGTGCAAAGAAAACTGGGTGAGAATTGTTAACAAATGCCTCATTACAAAGTCCTCACCTTCAGGATCATTTGAATGCTGGTCTGATTTATACCTGTTCATAAATGTATTTCTCTCCTAACTTAACTGGTGATGTGACTAGCATATCAGTGAATTCATGGGGGCAGGCAGTAGGAGGGCAGAATGGCACAGTGGTTGTTATTAGGTGCCACTGAATCATAGCAACCCAAGAACAACTCTCTGTGTCCTGCCCTTTCCTGTGCAAGCCTCATTATCCCCGATACATTTGAGGCCACTGATGCAGTCACTGGGTTAATTCATCTCGTTGAAGGTCTTCCTCTCTTTCGCTAACCCTCTCTATCTTTCCAAGCATGCTGTCCCTTTTCCAAGAAAGAGTCTTTCCTAAGAACATGCCCAAAGTATGTGAGACAACGCTTCCCCATCCTTTCCCCTAGGAGCTCTCTGGCTGCACTTTCTCCAAGAAATCGCCAAGATGGTATGGGGTTAGACGGGCTTTTAAAAATCTTCTCATCTGAATTACTGTCATGACAGGGGTCCAGAACGAAGGTTCTGGACTCCAAGCGGACTTGGAGGGAGGGACTGTATTACAATGAAAGAATTTTTCTTTTACTTTTCAAAGAGAAGAACCAACTGGTGGGGAGGGGAGGGCAGGGAGAAAAGTGCAACAATGAATGAATGGAAACCCAAAGTCTCTGTAAACTTTCATATAAATTGGTAATCATCATCATCATCATCTTCTAATCTATTCCAACCATTTAATTCCCACTTAAATTTTATTTAGTTATTGGTAATATACAGAGATTGAGACTGTTAACAGCTTTAGTTTGCTTGGAACTACAATCAACACTCTTGGTACCAGCAGCCAGGAAACCAAAAGATAAAATGCACTGGGAAAGTCGGCTATCAGAGAGAGACCTCTCCAGAGTACTGAAGAACAACGATGTCAATCTGAAGACTAAAGTGCATCTGATCCAGGCCAGTCTTCACAGTTACATGCTTTGCATCAGAAAGCTGGACAATGACTAGGGATTATAGAAAGAGAATTGATGCCTTTGAGCTTTGGTGCTCTAGAACAATACTGAATATACCATGGATTGCTAGGAAAACAAACAGGTTCATCCTAGAGAGGATGAAACCAGGCTGCTCCTTGGAGGCAAGAATTCTGAGGCTTCGTCTGACATACTCTGGGCATGTTGCAAGTAGAGACCAGCCCTTGGAGGGGACGTCAAGGTTGAGAGGGTGGAGGGACAGCACAAGAGAGGAAGACCCTTGAGGAGATGGACTGATTCAGTGGCTAGGGTAATGGGGGTAGGTGTGTCAGAGACAGTAAAGTTGGCACAGGATACAGAGAAGGGTTCAGAGCTGTCGTACACAGAGTCGCTATGAATCGCAAGCAACTCAACAGCACATAACAACAACAATATACAAAACAAAGCATACATCAACTATTTCTACATACAAATTCAGTGGCATTGATGACAGTCTTTCAGTTATAAAACCATTCTTTTCTGGGTTGTTCTTTCCACATTAGCATAAACCCACTGCCTCCTAAGGTTCCTACATAATCTTCTGAATTGCTGTTGTCAATTTGTTCTCATATAGTTCTTTATTTTAAATATTTTCTCCTATATAGTTCTTTTTTCCTCCTTTTTTAAATTGATATTTTAATGAAAGTTTATCAAGAACTTGGATTTCTGTCCATTCGTTGTTGCACATTTTCCTCCCTGACCCCGCCCAGTTGGCTTTTTACTTTGGAAAATTTTTTTTTCATTGTTATACAGTCCCCTGCCGTCAGTCCACTTTACTATGCAGCTCTTATTCTGGATTCTTGTCATGCCAATACCTAATCATATATTCCTTTTATACAGTTCTCTTCCTTCTGTTTCAATGCTGTTTACATTATTTATCCCCTCTTAGTTTCCCCATCAACCCCCATGTCAGTCCTGTTTTGTAAGTGGCATTATGCAGTATTGGCTTTTTGTGACTGAGATATTTCACTCAGCATAATGTCCTCCAGGTTCACCCATTTTGTGTATTTCATGAGTTCTTTGTTTTTCAGCGCTGCCTAGTATTCCATTGAGTATACAACAGCTTCTCTATCCATTTGTTTGCTGACGGGCACTTGGGTTGTTTTCAACTATTTGCTATTGTGAACAAAGCAGCAATAAACATGGGTGTGCATATATCTGCGTGGGTGTTTTATATTTCATTTATTTTTGCCCTAATTTTTATAATTTCAGTTTTTTTAGAGGGTGTCAGGTTTTCTTGCTGTTCTTTTTCAATTTGTTGGAGATGCTGTGCTACAGAGTCAATGGTCCTTTTTTCCTGCCTTTTGATGTGTTTACTATAAATTGACCTTGATTACTGCCTTGGCTGTTTTCCAGAGGTTTTGGTAAGTTGTGTTTTCATTGCCATTTTTTAAAAATTTTATTATTTTGTG
>NW_006399901.1:2240438-2241951 GCF_000299155.1 Elephantulus edwardii | reverse complement strand
GTCAAACGCCTTTGCATAATCAATGATGCACAGATAGACGTTCCTCTGGTATTCCCTGCTTTCAGCTAAGATCCACCTAACGTTAGCTACAATATCCCTATTACCACAACACCTTCTAGATAAATCCAGCCTGGACTTCCAGCAGTTCTCTGCTGACGTGCTGTTCCAGTTGCTTTTGGATAATCCTCAGCAGACTCTTGCTTGAATGTGAAATCAATGATATTGTTCTATAGTTTCCACACACTGCTGGGTCACCGTTCTTTAGAATGGGAACAAATATAGATCTCTTCCAGTCAGGATGGTGGAACAGGAAAATAAGTGGGTCAAGACACTTGTGCCAAGGGCAGGGACAACACTAAAACTAATGGTTAATTCCACAATAAGGGATATATCATGCACTTTTTCTTTAAAATGCTTGTCTGTTGGATGCTTCTCTAAATCTGAACATTCAGATTAAGGCAAACTAGGAAGAAGGATTGGCCATCCACTTCCGAAATATCAGGCCTCTGAAAATCCTATGTATATCATAACACACATTATTCTTAGGTTTTCTCCCCTTCCCCCTTCCTTTTAGATACTGCTTTTTGTTCTAGCAGATCAGTGGTGACAAGTCTATCTTCTAATTTAATTGGTTCTGTGTTCCATCTCTTCAACCCTGTTCATGTGTCTCCATCATGTCAACAGAATCTAAAACATTGGTCCTCATATTTTGGATTGTGGTTTCTTATTTTTCCAGAGCTTCTGATGCCTCATTTGTTTTATCTGTATTGGTGTTTTGTTTTGTTTTCAAACTCCTCCAGGCTTTTGCTTGCAGTGTCCTGTAATTCTTTAACTTTGTTTTTCATCCATTGAAAATATTAAATCCTTGTTCTTTTACATTCTGTATCAGAAAGTTTCACCGGACTTTCCGGCTTCAGGATACTGTGTCACTTTTTTGGGTGACATCTTGCTTTGGGCTTGTGTAGGGGGTAAGGTAGCCTGCTTCCTATGTGACATTGCTGGGGTAGAGTTTTTTTACATCTGAGGCGACTGCACGTTCTTGATCCGAAGTCACCACTCCAGAAGAGGGTGGGGCAGCTTCCCTGCCTGTGTGTCTCTCGCCTTCTGACCCAAAAGAAGATCTTCTTCAGTTTGGTAGAGTAAAGGCCTGTGAAAGCTGCCTCTTTTGTCAGATAATTGTCACTGCTAGGCTAGCCTAAGGTGTTCTTGGCTAAAGGCAGTTGATGGACTGGACGTGAGGAGAGGCAAGGGGGTGTGCAGAGACTTGACTGGAAAACCAGGAAGCCTTAGTTTTCCCTTCAAGAATGAGCTCCAATGCACACCCATGTTTACTGTGGCTTTGTTCACAATAGCAAGGAGTTGGAAACAACCTAAGTGCCCATCAACAAACAAATGGACAGAGAAGCTGTGGAATATTCACACAATGGAATACTACGCTGCATTGAAAAACAAGGAACTCATGCAATATTATTAAAAATGGGTGACTCTGGAGGACATTATGCTGAGTGAAGTA
>NW_006399901.1:2187059-2239750 GCF_000299155.1 Elephantulus edwardii | reverse complement strand
TGAGTACTAGCTCAGTCTTAAGATAGCTTGTAAGGTTGGTTTTTTGGGGGGTGGATTTTTTTTAATATGCAAAGGAAGGAAATCTGGCAGCCTAGTGGCAAGAAGCTGTGCTGCAATCCCAAAGGCTCATGGTTTGAGGCCACCAGCAGCTCTGTGGGAAAAGTATGGGCAATCACCTCCAATGAAATTTTACTGCCTCTGAAAACCCACTGGAGGGTTAGCTACAGATACATAAATATTACTCCTGATTCACATCTTCCTGGGTTGCTCTAGGTGAACAAAGATGAATTTTGCCTTTGATCCACTTGTAAACTTTTATGATCCTAGTGAATACACAATGAATTATTGTTGGACTATACCTTCAGATCCAACTCAGAGCTCCTCCTCCAGTGGGTTTTAAAGAGCAGTAAATTGCACAAGAAAAGTGGATTTATATAGTGTGCCTTTGGATTGACAACAAAAATCCTTCCCATTAAGCCACCAGAGCTCACTACAGACCAACTAAGCAGTAAAACAAATGCACTAAACACATTACTAGGCTGAACTGTGATGTCCCCTCATACCACATAAGAAATCAAATCCCAGGGGAGCTCTGGTGGCCTAGTGGCAAAAAACTGCACTGCAATCCCAGAGATATGTGGTTCAAATCCACCAGATGCTCTGCCAGAGAAGAAGGGGCAATCTCCTCCTGTACCAGTCAGATCTGATTTGATGGTACACACACACAAAATAATAAAATAAAAAATAAAAATAAAAATAATCAAATCCCATGAGGTGTTTGGCTGTGTATAATAAGCAGCTTCAGCGGCTATATTTTTCCCTTCCGCTGCTGTTGTAAATATTATCTATGATGCAACTTTCATCAGTTCAACTTTTTAATGGTGTAAAACTTATTAGCAGCAATTACAATAATTGGCTGCGCAATTCTACCCTTAATCAATGAAATTTTTTTTCCATTCAATTTAACCCTTTTGGCTCCTTCCACTCACTCCTGGTAATTTCTAACAAATTTTGGTCTTGCCATATATATATATGTGTTTTCCTGTCTTGTTATATAATCATACAACATTCGAAGTCATACAATATTCGTCCTTTTCGCAACTGGCCTATTTTACTTAGCATAGTATCTTCAAGCTCTGTTCATACCACAGCTTGCATAAATCTTCATTTCTCCTACCAGCTGGGTAATATTCCATCACATGTGGGTATCCCATTTTGTTTATTAACTCATCTGTTAGTGAGCATTTAGACTCTTTCCATTTTTGGACTATTGTGAGCAGGGCTGGAGTGAACACCAATGTGCAAGTCTCAGTATTCAAGTTGTCTGCAGTGGAACCGCTGCTGGGCACACAGTAGTTCTGATTCTCACACTGATTGCTTTGGTTTTCTTGGGGGTTTTAGCAACTACCACACTGTTTTCTACAGCATAAGGTTCTTATTTCCCCACATTGTGAAATAAAAATGGACTTAGGGAAGGAGAACCAAAGATTCCAATCTCTCCCACACATTTGCTAATTTCTGATGAGTTCTGTTGTTTTAACCTTAGCCAACTGTCGAACTGGATCCAATTAGCAGAGGAGACTGTCCTTCTTTCTCCAGTGGAACATCTGGTGTATTTGAACTGCATACCTTCGGGATTGCAACCACAACTTCTTGCCACTAGGCTACCAGAGCTCCCTTACTCTTAGCCATTTTAGAGGGAGTGAAATAGCATCTCATTGTGGTTTTGGTTTGCATCTCTCTGACAGAGCTGATATGAGTGGATCATCAATGTGGATATCAAAGGCCTATGGATATCAAAGGGTATGGTTGACTGCGGATGGCTAAGGACCCAGAGCACATTTTTGTGACTATTTGAAACTTTTTGCCTAGTTGATAATTAAGTTATTTGTCCTTTTCCTGTAAATTTGTCAAAGTTTCACATACATTTGTTCATTAAGATTCTTACTGAATTGTATGGTTTCCAAATATATCCTCCCAGCTGGTAGTTTCTCTTTTCACTTTTAGTAACAATATTTTAATGGATAAATGTTTTAAATAATTTACTGTGTCTTTTTTCTGTCTGTGCTTTTTATATTAGATAATCCACCATCAAAAGCTAGACTTGACAGTATTACCCCTGCTTGTTCTTCTAATAACTATACGGTTTTAGTTTTTTAATCCATTTTAAAGAAGGTTTCTTATCTGATGTGAGGCATTGGTTTCATTTATTTTTCTGCATTTGGAAATCTAACTTCCCCAGCATCACTTGTAGAAGAGAATCATTCCCCATTAAGCAGACTTAGCATTCCTGTCAAATACCAGTTGATTATAGGTGTACGGGCCTAGTCTCAGTCATTCTCTTCTTCCCAATGGACTATACAGCTTTTGTTATCTCAGTATTAGGCTTAATGTAGCAGTATAGTATGTTTAAAATCAGGAAGTATGAGTTCTCCTATTTTGTTCTCTTTTAACAAACTTTCACCTATTTGAGACATCTTGATGTGATTTTTTTTCTTTCATAGAAAAAAAATAGTCTTTATTTAAGTAACATTAAAATGCCAATAATAAGAGTTGTCTAAAATTTGACAATTACAGGGACTGGTGAGCATTAAGCTAAGTGAACTAACTCAGTCCCGTAAGGACAAATACTGTATAAGACCATTATTGTAGAAATAGATAACTACAAAAATGTGCATGAGGAGTAAAGAGGGGGAGGGAGCACACAGGGGTGAGGATGGTTGGGGGGTTAATCATGGAGTCACACAATTTGATGGGTGGAGGAAGAGGTGTGTTAAGGAAATGGGAAAGATCCGGTGTGAAAGAGAAAGTATACAAACTTTTTAAGTATTGCTGTTGTTGTTAATGTGCCATTGAGTCGCTTGTGACTCATAGCAAGAGCCCTACACGCCTTCTATCCTGTGCCAACCTCGCCATCTCAAACACACTCATTCCCACCACTCCAATCACAGAATCAATCCATCAAGAGTCTTCCTCTTCTGTGCTGTCCCTCCACTCTCCCAAACATGATGTCCCTCTCCAAGGATCAGTCCCTCCATGCAACATGCCCAAAGTATGTCAGATAAAGCTTCAGAATCCTTGACTCCAAGGAGCATTCTGGCTTTACCCTCTCAGGACAAACCTGTTTGTTCTCCTAGCAGTCATGGTATATTCAACACTCTTCTCCAGTACCACAGCTCAAAGGCATCAATTCTCTTTCTTTCATCCCTATTCACTGTCCAACTCTCCAATGCATAGCACATAATTGTGAAGACTATGGCCTGGATCAGGTGCACCTTAGTCTCCAGCCTGACGTTGCTCTTCAGTACTCTTGAGAGGTCCCTGACAGCTGCCTTTCCCAATGCAATTTGTCTCTTGATTTCCTGGCTGCTGTTACCAAGAGCATTGACTGTGGAACCAAGTAAACTAAAACTGTTAACTATCTCAAGCTCTTCACCGTCCATACTGTAAGTATACCACTATAAAATAAAAAAAAAAAACCAACACCACACCAAAAACCTTGATAATTACAATGTCCCCAAACTTAAAAGACTTTTTTTTTCCTTTAGACATAAGGAATTAATGGAGGTAGGGAAGACTGAGGCAGGCCCAGCCAAGGTATTTGGTTCCTGGCGGCAGGTCCAGTTACAGCAAAAAAACCCCACCAATCAAACCAGGGAAATGAAGGTGTGGGCAGACAGCAGATTTGGTCCTGAACTTGGGAGATAGGAAAGTGATGCTCCTTGAGCCTCAGGAATGGAGAGCAACAGAAAGAAAGCCATGTCTGAGGGGGGCCCTAAGGAGCCAGAGGGGGAAAGGGAAGCAGCTCCCCCCCCCTCAGTGCTGAGCAAAAGGAACTTGGCTCAGTCTCCTGCCTGCATCCATCCATGACGCAGACAGGGGTGGGTCTTGAATCTCTGGCCCCTTTTAAAGGCCCTGCAGTCCCTCCTGGTTGAGTTTCTGGAAAAACCTTTTGCCAAACTCATAAGCGCTGATCATGATGGCACAGGAGGGGGCGGCCTTGATGATCCTTGGGAGGAAGCCCGCAAACAGTCCCTTGTCCCTGATTCGGTCGGATCCTCCGCGGCAGCACCCAGGTAGAGTCCACACGTGGAGGCCTCACTCTCACGGCCTCCACTGCTCCCAGCTGGACCTGGCGCTGAGTCTTCACCCCATCGAAAGGCAGAGTCAGGATGGCTGCCGCCGTCCCTGAGATGCCGCCAGCTATGAAGCTGATGGCCGCAGATGTCTGGTTCTTCAGCCTGGACCCACTTAGCCAGCTCGACACCAGCTCATAGTTGAACCAATATAGAGCTGAGAAAGGCACATCCTGAAGGGCAGTGGGCCCCCAGCCCAGCCACAGAGAGCGCCAGCCTCCCTGAGCCACTAAAGCCTGAATAGAGGCCCTCAGCTCCAGGTACGACACATGCTGAGCCTGCAGCTTCGTCCACACCAGCTCAAGGGGGCTGATCACAGTCACTGTGCCCATTCGGGCCAGAGCACCAGCCACCATGGGTGCATAGAGGTCAGAGGTCAAGTTTCGCCCACACAAGAAGGTCTTGAGTTGGTCATAGGTGGTGAAGTAAATGGCGGTGGCCGGCAGTCATCACCAGGGTGGCTGGGAGACCACTCCAGAGGGTCCTGGTGCCCTCATGCCTCACAATCTTTACAAGGGCATCCATGGTCTCAGTGAAGTGGGTGGGATCCTGAAACCAGGTGGCACCGCGGGCCCCCTTTGGGCACAGGTACACTGGCTCCAGGACTCCACTGCAGTACAGGAGGCACTTCCCAGCAGTTGGAGAGGGGACGGCAGTTTGGTGTAGGAGATGCTCCACTGTCTAGAGGGAGATGTTGGTTCACGGGTTCCTAAGGGACGCTGGGACTGCAGGCAGATGCACCTTCACCACGTCCAGGGGTGTCATAAAGAGAGAGGTGACTGTCGCCCCAGTGCCTGAAGCCACCATCTGCTGGAGGAGGCGAATGCCCCCGGGGTCTTGGTTAGTCATCTTGAAGTTTCGATGCATGCAGCACATGGTTACCCGGCTGCTCAAAGATACAGACACCCAGACCACCTCCCTCCCTCCAGGCCCCGGCGACAGGATGGACACCTCGTGTGGACAAGTGAGGCCGGGCAGTGAGGGAAACGTGTCAACAAAGATGATGGTGGCCCTTCTCCACACTGGCCCCTAGGCAGAAGGGCCAGGCCCGGAGCCCGAGCAGGAAGGGCTAGCTCTCTGCCCTAAACAGGCAGGGGGCTCGGCTGGAAAGGGAGGAAGTAGGAACCAGGCACAGGGGAACTTCACGCAGGGGCACCTGATTCTAGGACGGATCCACGGCCGCAGCTCTGACCCACACGTTCGCCTCCCAAACTTAAAAGATTTTAAAAAAATAAAAGAAAAAGATTTGAAAGCAAATCTTTGGTCAGCTGGCTCTTTAATCTTCAACATCTTTATTAGTTTTTCTGACCTTTTCTCTAGAACTTGTATAGTTTTTAGGAATGTTTATTATCTGTAGTCTTTTTCATTCAGTCTCTCGAATCCCTTTCATAAACCAGCATTTTGGGAGCAAAAGCCTTAAAGAACAAAAGGAGAAGATGTGTGTTGTCTACATTCCAACCATCTGGGTCAGGAATCTGATTGGCGGCATAGGAAAGTTTATCTTTGCGTTCCAAAAGTAGAGAAACAACCTTTGGAAAATCAAATAGCCCATCCATCATCTATAGCAGTTCTGTTGACACAGGTGGCCTCATGTTCCTTGAGCTTTTTACACAGGACCACATGACAAACATCGTATTTGCAGCTAGCCATCTTTTTAGTCATCTCTGGATGCATCTTTCCGCATGACGTTTGGTCGGTATCCTGTGGTTTGGGTCTAAAGGACATATTGCTGAGTCTTCTGGTGTCATGAGACCTTATTCTTAAGCAGAGTCTTAAGACTTGAAGGGATGTGCCACTTAAGGAGGTAAAAATAAATCTATAAAATGACTGGTATTATGCATTTTTTAGAAGAAAAACAGATTTAGGGAAGGAAAATCCAGTTATCCAACCATCAAAAAAAGCTAGTTTAAAGCCAGTCCAAGAGGAACTAAAGCCCATTGTCTGAGACTTCTGGGCCAGTTCCATTTATTACCCCAAGAAGCCTCAGAAAAGTTGAGACATGTTCGAGACCACACAGACACTCCGTGGAAGGGAATGCTCTGGTAACACAGCTCAAAGCCCATGTTTTCCCCACAACACACCCGTATTCACGTTAAACATGATCTAAGAGCCAGGTCCTCCTCAGGCTTTAAAGTGGCAAGAAATGCCCAAGCACTGAGCTCATGTGACCACAGCATATCCTGAACCAACATGCACAGGTCCTACCCTTTCATTTGAGAAAAATCTCTTGATGCTTCTTCTCATGTTCCACCAGACAATGAGAACCAGGAACAAAACCCCAGAGCAGCAGAAAAACAAACCAGTACGGTAACCACTGCGTCCCCTGGGAACTGATGGGTCAGGTGTATAAATCTGGAACAAAGCAGGAAGCAGAGGAGCAGGGCAGCAGCTGCTGGGGAACTGCCAAGAAAGGAGGGACATTTTAATGAAATGACTACCAACAAGACTGACACAATGATTGCCAAATATTACCAAAGGGAGTGTCTCTGGGAACAAAAAAGAAATCATAAACTAGAGCTTATAAATGTTGGGTTTTAGATTATTTTCTTTAAAAGTCAGGGAACAAATGATTCTTTAGCTCTAACGGACAGGCAGGACACCAGAACAGGAGCCTCTCTCTCACTTTTCAGCGGAAAGTGTACACTAGCATCTCAGAAAGTTTCATCCTCACTCTTGGGCTCTTGTGCCCTTTCTAGTTTTGTTTAGTAGAGAAAATATGGTGTGAGGAGCAAGTACAAGAATTGCAGTTTGTGCACACCCATGTTTACTGCTGCATTGTTCACAACAGTAAAGAGATGGAAACAACCCAAGTGCCCATCAACAATCAAATGGATAGAGAAGCTGTGATATATTCATACTACGCAGCACTGAAAAACAAGGAACTCATAAAATATACAAAATGGGTGACCCCGGAGGATGTTATGCTGAAGTATCTCAGTCACAAAAGGACAAATACTGCATAAAGCCACTGTTATAGAACAGGACTGACATTGGGGTTAGGGAAACTAAGAAAAGATGGGATGAAATTGTAAACTGCATTGAAATAGATGAGGGAAAGAACTGTTTAATAAGGAATATGATTAGGTATTATTTGCATGACAACAGTCTAGAATAAGAGCTGCATGGTAAAGTGGACTGGGGGTAGAAAACCGCAACAATGTAAGAACTTTTTTTCAAAGAGAAAAGTGAACAGGTGGGGTGGGTAAGGAGGAAAATGTGCAACAATGAATGAATGGAAATTTAAATTCCCTATAAACTTTCATTAAAATCTCAAAATAATTTTTAAAAAAAAAGAACTGCAGTTGGAGCTGGGTTTGAACTCTGGCTCTGTCAGTATGCCTCTGTATCCTTGGGCAGTTTGGCCTCTTTGAGTGTATCTTCCTAATCTTCAAAAGGATGATAATACCACCTGCTTTACAGGATTATCAAAAGGATTAAGAAGAATGATATAATGGGTGTGACAACACCTCTTCTAGTGTCAGGTACTTACCTGACAACTACTTAGTGCATGGCTTTCTTGTCCTTATTTCTGATGTATTAGGTGGCTGGATAGGGGGAAAAAGTTGAGCTCTGGTGGCTTAGTGGTAAGGAATTGCATTGCCAAGCCAAAGGCACAAGGTTTGAATCCACCAGTTGCTCCGCAGGAGAAAGATAGGCAGTCTCCTCCTGTGCAATTTACAACCCCTGAAAACCCACTAGAGGGTCAGCTATGAGCTGACTAGACAGTCTACACTAACATCATCTGAAGGGAACATTTTCACTACAACACTGGCAAAGGTTTTCTATATACTCAAACTTCTTTATGCACCCATGTGTACAGACTGAGTTAGGTACTGCTAGGGCCCTGGTGAGAGCATTCACGTGATCTGAGGGACAAGGTACAAAGATGATACCCATCAGAGAGGGACAAGCAAGGTGCCGGGGGTATCAGGCATAGGATACATGGGCCAGATGACTCCTGTGGCACACGGGTCACCAAGGTTCTTACTTCCAAATACTTTTACTTAGCTGTGAATGAGTAGGCATTTTCTTATCTAGGGCAAGGCGTGCAAGGAATCTCTTTATCAGAGTTAACCAATGCATACATCCCCTTATGGCAGTTCTCTGCCACTTTTGTTAACATAGGAAAAAAAAAACCAACAAAACTATGTTGAGACTATTTAATGTGCCAGGCAATGTCCTGAGTACTATCCAAGGACAAATGAATGAACTTCATACCAAGATCCCATGATCTCCTCACTGGAGGACTGTTGCTCCTCCCATTTTATTAAAGACAACGAAGAATTCAGCTAATGTGTTAAGAGCTGGGACTACAGCCTGGACCAAAGCCTGTATTCTTAGCTTTTCTTTCTTGGAAAAATAAACTCCAGGCAGAAACATCTGACAAAACAGAACGCCAGAGGGATGCTTATGAAATATCTTAATTCAAACAGTTTACTGTAGTCTAGAAGTGAACTAATTTTTGCTAAATATAAAGGAAAGGTGGAAAATAAGATTTTTTTCAAAAGATCCACAGCTCATCAATCAATTCTGATAGTAACCCTCTTTTGAGTTTTGGAGGTCGTAATTCTTAACAGGAGCAGATGGCCTCACCTTTCTCTTGGATTTGAACTGCCAACCTTTTGGTTAGCAGCCCAAAACTTAACCCACTATAAGAGTTGTTGTTAGGTGTCATCGAATTGGAATGACTCATAGCTGTAAATCGCTTGGAAGGAGACTGCTCATCTTTCTCCAGTTGAGCAGCTGGTGGATTCGAACTGTGTGCCTTTGGGTTAGCAGCACAACTATTTACCATTGGATCACCAGAGCTCCCTCACTAAATAAACCTGCAAGAAACTGCCACAGCTCCAGCCCCTGTTACTGCATATCCACCTCTTCCTAGCAGTGCTGCCAAGCCCTGGTCCCCGCCTTAAGCACTGGAGTGAGTCCTGGCTAGGAGTCAGCTCAGCATCTAGCAGATGAGAAACCCCACACTGGATGGAAGAAAGCCAAACACAGCTCCTTAAACATGATGACTTTCCATCTAGCTTTGAAACCTTGTGATCTGCTTATATTCTACCCCTCTCGCTTCATTAACCTTCAACTTCACCTTTCTCATCACATGCATCTCCCACTGGTCACCATTCACCATTCCTACCATCCACAGCCCAGTCTCGGGCTCAGTGCATACACTTCTACCTCCAGATGGGTGCCCTGTCTCACCTTTGTCTAGTCCATTCTACACCCCACGGGCTGATAATAATCTTGAAACAATATGCCCACAACATGAATCTTCCTGCCTTTAAACACTACTGGTTTATACTTCGGACCAGAGAATTCCATGATCCTCAGCTTGGCAGCAACAGTTCTCCACTAGCTGGTTTCTCTCACCTCTAGCCTTACCTAAGACACTCCCTACCTTCACCTCCCACTGTGTAGCTCTACTACACGTAAAAATTGACCATCCCGTAGTGCTGTTGTTGTTATGTGTCATCAAATCGCCTGCGACCCATAGCAACCCTGTGTACAGCAGCTCTGAAGTCTGCCCTTTCCTGAGCCAGTCTCACTGACTCTGACACCCCTCCCTCTTGCCCTAATTACTATTATCAATACATCTCATCTGGGGTCTTCCTCTCCTGCGCTGTCCCTCCACCCTTCCAAGCACGTTGTCCTTCTCCAAAGACCAGTCCCTCCTGGCCACACATGCCCACAGTATGTGAGAAATAGCCTTAGCCTCCCAAAGAGAAACTTGGTTTCACCCTCTCCAAGACAGACTCATTTGTTTTCTTGGTGGTCCGTGGTATGTTCAAGATTCTTCTCCAACACCATAACTCAAAGGCATCGATTCTTCTTCTGTCATCCTTAGTCATTAACCAGCTCTCTGATGCAAGTTACTGCGAAAACCATGGCCTGGATTAGGCGTACCTTAGTCTCTAGACTGACATTGTTGATAAGATTCTGAAATTTGCCTACTTTTGTATCCTACTCTTCATTTCCTCCCTACCAGGATATCAACCCCTTTCCCTCCCCCACCCCAACTCTATTTAAGACTCCTGCACAAAGCACTCCCTAATCAAAGCTGATAGCCACTTCAGACTCCTTGCCATTGTTCAAACAAGTCAAGCCCCCTCCCCTCGCCACCCCCCCTCCCAGCTCAAGGCCTCTGCTGATTCTTTTTTCATTCTATCTGGAATGTTCCTCCCCCTGGATAGTCACATGGCTCACTTCATTTCTCTGCAGACTTGCTTCATTTCTCTGCAGAGACGTGTCACTTATCAGAGAGGCTCCCCTTATCTCCTCACTCTTCCTACGCTACCAGTCTCCATCTGCGTGGAAACCAAAACCAAAACTTTTGCCATCCAGCTGATCCTGACCCATGGAGACTCCACAGTTTTCTGGGTTATGATCAGATTTCGAGGCCTTTCTTCCATGAGACTGCTGGCTGAGTTCAAAAGCACCAGCCTTTAGGTTAATAAAAGAGCAAACTGTTAGCACCTCCTAGAGGCCTTGCTATCCTCTTATTCTACTTTATTTCTCTTCAAAGCATTGATATATGCTATTCATTCATACACCTCTCCCCAGCAGAACACACATTCCATTAAGGAAGGAGTTGGGTCTCTTTTGTTCCCTGCTGGAATACCCAGAATCTAGCAGTGTTTGGCTCACAGAAGTAACTTTATATATTTGTGGAATGAATGTATGCACTTCTCCCCCTCATTTTTGAAATTCCATAGTACTAGCACATACACATATTACACACATTATTTTTTAAAAAAATAGTTCTTCTTGATTTGCTCTTGTAAGGCCTGTATGTGATAACACTACAAATATTTTTTTCCTTAATGACTCTAACTAGACAATGCGTTTCTCAAAGGCTCAAACGATACTTGAAACATTTTCATCACCACTGGCCCAATTTGCAGCTCCATGATAAATAGAGAAGAGATTGAGGTTGTTAACAGTTACAGCTTGCTTGGCTCCACAATCAAGTCTTGGTGAATCACACTGGGAAAATCTGCTGTCAGGGACCTCTCCAGAATACTGAGCAGCAATTATGTCGGTCTGGAGACTAAGATGCATCTGATCTAGGCCATGGTCTTCATAGTTGCTTGCTATGCATCAGAGAGCTGGATAATGACTTAGGATGATGGAAGAAGACTGATGTCTGTGAGTTGTGGTGTTGGAAAAGAGTCTTGAACACACCACGGACTGCCAAGAAAGAGAACAGGTCTGTTTGGGAAAGGGTGAAATCAAGTTTCTCCTCGGAGGCTAGGATTTTGAAGCTCTGTCTCACATAAGTTGGGCATGTGGCCTGGAGGGACAGGTCCTTGGAGAAGGATATCATGCTCAGAAAGGTGGAGGGACAGTGCAGGAGAGGAAGACCCCAGGTGAGATGGATTGATAACAGTAACTAGAACAATGGGGGTAGGTGTGTCGGAGTCAGTGAGACTGGCTCAGGACAGGGCAGTCTTCAGAGCTGTTGTACCTAGAGTCACTACGAGTTCCAGGCGACTCAACAGCACATAACAACAACAACAACATAAATATGTATTAAGGATTTACTGTATGCCAGGCTCTATATATGACAAACATTCTAGAACATTAGAAAGAACACTGAAGATGACCGAGGTTTGTCCTCATTCTATTATTAATCAAGTGACTCTGGACAAGTCAGTTATCCTCTTTGGACCTCATTTTCTTCATAAGTGAGGAAACTACACATACACCCTCCCCCAAAAGTCTATGCTCTAGCATTTTTTAAAATTTATGAGGTAAAACTTGCCCCAGCCCAGTGTCTTAGATATCACAGAGGCCCTTAGTAAATATTTGATTTCTTTGTTGCTGATTCTCCTGTTACACAAGAGGAATCTGAGTTGTCACAGAACAGTTGGAGCAGAACCAGTAAAAGTTTAAGCTTCACTTCCTTCTGTGACTCCTCAGACAATCTCACTCTGGTGGTTGTGGCGTGTCAAAGACTTGAAACTAGAATCAATAAACTTGGATCACTATCACTTAGTGATGAGAACAAGCCATTTCTGGGCGTTAGTTTCCTTGTTCATTAAAAAAAAAAAAAGCTCCACTGGCCTTTTCTTAACTCTTCAAAGGCAATGTGCCTTAGGACCATTTTAAGTCATTCTCTGGGCCTGGAATGTTCTTTGCCAGAACTAACTTCTACTTATGCTCAGAAATCAGCATAAAGTTGTCTTAGAATTCTCATCTCTGGTGTACTCCATGGCATTTATCTCTATTAATTATACATTTCTAGGGACATAGGGAACTCTGGTAACCTAGTGGTGAGGAGCTGTACTGCAAACCTAAAGATGCAAGGTTCAAACTGACCAGCTGCTCCCAGGAAGGAAGATGGGCAGTCTCCTCCCATGCTATTTACTGAAAACCCACTGCAGGGTCAGCTATGAGTTAGATCCAACTCGATGGTACATAACAACAACTAGGATCATAAACACTACTTGTTCTTCTTGTTGTATTGTGCTGTCAAGTAGCCTTCAACCCATAACAACTCTATGTACAACAGCTCTGAAGCTTGCCTTGTCCTGAGCCAATCTCACTGACTCCAACACATCTACCCCCTTTGCCCTCGTTACTGTATCAATCCATCTCATCTGGGGTCTTCCTCTCCTGTGCTGTCCCTCCACCCTTCTGAGCATGTCATTCTCCAAGGACCTCATTCTTCTTGGCCATGTGCCCAAAGTATGTGAGACTGAGCTTCAAAATCCTAGCCTCCAAGGAGAAACTTGGATTCACCCTCTCCAAGACAGATCTATTTGTTTTCTTGGCATCCCATGGTATGTTCAAGACTTTTCCAGCACCACAACTCAAAGGCATCAATTCTATCATCCTAAGTCATTGCCCAGCTCTCTGATGCAAAACAAGTAACTGTGAAGATCTGGTTTTTTAAATCTGTTTTATTCACATAGATACAGAAAAAATAGCTACCCAACAAAATCATGAATAAATAGACCAGTGAATAAAATAATGAGTATGTGTGAGCTGCCAGCCTACTGGCTCCAGATAAGGAAGGGGTTAGTCTTCAGGTTAACCATTTCCTCTCTAGAAAGTTTCCTCTAACTCAGGGAAAATCCCAAACACACTACAGACCTCTCCCCCCAAAGATCTTTTGCAAGTTTCTTCAAGTTTTTCCAAGTTTCTCAAGACAGGGAACTTGGAAGTGAGAAAAAAAAAATAATCCACTAGCAATCTTCTCAGATAAAGAACTCTAAGAAGACCAAAAAAGCCCCATGTAACAAACAAACAAAAAAACCCAATCCACTAAAACCCAAAAAAGAAAACACCACAAAAGAGGAAGGTGCAGTGTGCATTCCTATCTCTAGGTCTCCTTCTTTAAGGAGTCTATTATTCCAAGTGAGGAGGAAAATCCTTAGCTCCCACGGTGAGGAAATGACCCAGCAGTGGCCTTGGTCATTGCATTCAGGATGGGGGGAAGTGACTGTCCCCAGGCTGGAAGTCAGGAAGAGGGGGGAGAGAGGTCCTAGAAAGCATTTCAACCTTGATTCCCTCCTGTCACTTCTTGAAAGAATGCTTCTGCACACTGACCCTTCTGCACACTGACCCTTGGGGACCCAGAGGTTGGGCCAGCCACGCAGGTGGCTAGGAAACAGAGGTGACAGAAGGTTCCTGGTTCTGGGGAGCCGGCGGGGAGGGCAGGAAGCTGCAAGGGGGGCAGTGTGAGGTGACTGGGAGGGACCTACCCCCTGCAGCTGCCCTTCAACTGTGACGACTCCCCCTTCTGCAAAGAGGACAAGGGAGGAGTGAGGGTCCCAGAATCTCAGGAACCCATCAGCCCCACCTCAACTAGGGATCTTCGAGGTCCTGGAAGACTGAGACATTCTCTCCCAAACTTCATTGGGGAACCTCAAGGGATGCCACGCTCCTGTAAAGGACCCCAAAACTCAGGCACCCAGGAATCTGCTAGAAGTCATGGATGGGCCATAGGAAAGTCACCTTCTCTTCCCTTCTCTGCAGGACCAGGAGAAAGAGATGCACTTTCTATTTCTCAGCATGAGCTCGAACTCTGCATATCCCGCAGGCGTCCCACCTCCGGGGGAACCCAGGCCCCTCAACTTCCGCGGAGAGGGAGAGATGAACTCCTGGCAGCGACAGCACCCCTTCCTAGAACCGCGGGAAGGCCCCTCCGAGCGCGTGCCCCAGGACGCTGCGACCCCCGAACTCCGCGAGGTCCCCCTTCAGTGCCCATCTCGCGGGCTCCCTGCAGCACGAAAGCCCTGCACCGGCTCCCCCTCTGCCTAAGCCTGGATCTGGAAATAACGGCGAGCCCGGGGCGGCCCTTCCTTACCAGCCTGCGTGGCCATGGTCCCGGGGGCGCCGAGGGAGGACGTAGAAGATCGGGAGCGGCAGCCGCTCCCCTCGCTTCCCGCCGTCGCCTCAGGCGAGGGAAGATCACAGCCTCGGGCGGGGATGCACCGCCTACGGAGACCCGGGAGGACCAAACCGCACCTGGTACCGGAGCCGCCCGGCGCCCCGCCCTGCTCCGCCGACGCCCTGCCCCAACCCGGGCTCCCGCTCCAGGCTCCTCCCCCTGCCCGGGGCTCCGCGCGCTCTGCGGCGCCCCCTAGCGCAAGCCCCGCGCCCCGCTCGGTCAGTGCTGCAGAGAAGCGGGATCGCGGGTAAACTGAAGATCTGTGGTTTTCGTTTCTAGGTGCCATCTAATAGAGAATTTATGTGAGGGTAAAATGTTCCCATAGGATTTTCTTGGCTGTTATCTGTGAAGCAGATCGCCAGCCTTTCCCTGCTAGACCTTTAAGGGAGTTTGAAGCGCTAACACGTTGGTTAAGTAGCTGAGCACTTAACCATAACACACCCATCTAAACAAGTCGCCTCTTTCAGTTTTGTTGTGTACGTTAAGGCAGGATCCACTCATAGATAACCCTCCAATGGGTTTTCAGAGGCAGCGAATGACATAGGAGTTGACTGTCCATCTTTCTCCTGAGGAGCGGCTCGTGGATTTGAACTTCGTGCCTTTGGATTTTGACAGCACAAATTCCTTACCCCTCCACCACCAGAGATGGGGTAAACCGAGGGCCAGAGAGAGCAAGTTCAATTGCTTCCAAAACTCACTTAGCTCATGCACGCAGAGCTAGCATAGGATTCCAGTCATCTGACTCCCCCAGCCAGAGTGCTTTCTAATAGAGTTTAGAACCAAGAAAAGCCAGGGTTACCCTCACAAGTAGCTTTGGAAGGTGGAGACTGAGTTTTCTTAAGAGCTTCCAACTCCCACAACTCATCCGGGCTGCTCCTTGGAGGCAAAGATTCTGAGGCTTCATCTGACATACTTTGGTCATGTTGTAAGGAGAGACCAGTCCTTAGAGATCATGCTTGGTAGGGTGTAGGGCAGGTCCTTAGACATCATGCTTGGTAGGGTGTAGGGCAGGCACAGGAGGGGAAGGCCCTCTAGGAGGTGGATAGATTCGGTGACTGGGGTAATCCGGATGAGTATGTGGGAGATTGGCACAGGACAGAGCAGAGTTTAGGGCTGTTGTACATAGGGTCACTATGAGTCACAAGCGACTCGACAGCTCGTAACAACAAGAGCTTCCAACTCAGAAGCCATTTCTCTGAGCCTGTATGATATAGCTGGCATTGAGTAAGATGATATGGACATGTGGTACATCCCACATTCCAGATCTTTTGGTAGGTCAGGGAGAAATGAACCCAGCACAAGGAGGTATGCATGCTTTGTTGTAAGGAGGGAAGAACTGTTAATTCTAGGCTTCTTGATGTTCAAGATAAGTCAAAGAACATAAACCAGTATAAAAGAAAAATTTTGTTTAAAAAAAGCCAAAGATCCAAATATTTAGGTGAAATCTTCTGTTTTTAAAAGTATGTTGTTATGAGCCATCGAGTAGGAATCTCATGGGTAAAGATTGTCTCTCTCCTGTGGTATATCAGTTTTTTGGGTTGGCAGCACAACTCCTTACCCGCAGACAACCAAAGCTCCTTATTAAAAATACTGATTATTACCAATGTTCATAGCAGCATTATTCACCATCACAAGAACATGGAAACAGCCAGATGTCCAACCACAGTAGAATGGATTGAGAAATTACAGTACATTCATACACTGAATACTATGCAGCATGCAGGAGCAATGATTTTGTAAATTAATACCTAACTTGGGAGGGACTGGACTCAGTCCCACAAGGACAAATATTGTATAAAACCATTACTATATAATGAGTATGAGGATCCAAGGTGGGAGAGGAGGGTGGAAGCAGATGGGTGAAAATGTGGGGTGGTGGGGTAGGGAGGAGTAATCATGAGGTTGTGCAACTTGATGGAAGGGATGAGGGAAATTGGAAGATCTGGTGTGAAAAACAATGTAATTTTGCAAATGAACTAGTATCATTAAAAAAATTTAAAAACTAAAAGACATTATAAAAGGGAGCTCTGGTGGCCTAGTGGCAAGAAGCTGCGCTGCAATCCGAAGGCACGTAGTTTGAATCCACCAGATGCTCCACTGGAGAAGGGGAGGCAATCTCCTCCTGTACCAGTCAGATCCCATTCGACAGCACACCAAAAAAAAACCCCAAAAAACCAAAACCAAAACACACACACACACACACACACACACACACACACACACACACACGAGCAAAAAATAAATAAATAAATTGGGAGAAGTGTCAAGCCAAAGTACACTTAACTCAATGTGCTCTGTGGAGGAGTTCCAGGTGGCACCAGAGGTTGTTACTCAAGTACTAAGGAAAATCTTCGTGGTTTGAGCTCACCTGGCCAGTGGAACCTCAGAAAAAAGGCCTGGCAATCTGCTTCTGCAAGGGCATGGCCTTGATAACTCTAGAGTGCAGTTCAATTCTGCCACACACAAGGTTGTTAGGAGTTGGAAGGGACTTGATGGCAATGGAGTCCCTGAGCTCCCTCTTCATTCTCTTCTGCTGGGCCTTTGGCAATAGAAACTTTCTTAGGTCAGATTCAGGTCATGGGAAAAGGGTCCAAACGCTCAGAGAAAGGAAGGCGCAGGGCCCAGGGAGATGGATTTTCACCAAGCACAAAGTTCAACCCAACTGTCTCTGGTTCTCAAAATCTCTGGAGTGATTTACTATCTGCTTGACCACCTTCTCCAAACTAGATGCTGGCCAGATGTTTCCTCCAAGGTTGGGAGGTGGCTCTGACATCCGGAGTATGCAGAACATGCTGGAGCTGCGCATGACTTCTATGCATTCTGGGGACCCCTCTTCAACAGAGGCTTTCATTTCCATGGGAGCCCCTCTTCATCTTGCACATTAAAAGTTGTATCATGTTCTCCAATTTTGCTGCCCAACTGCCTGGAAGTGTCGTCTTTGTTCTGAAAGCTTAAAATATTTTCAATATAACTTCATAAAGCTCTATTAATCTAAACTTACACTGTTCAAAACCATTAGCCACATGTGGTTATCTAGATTAAGTAGATTGAAAAATTCAGTCCCTTCATCCATTAGTAACAGTTCACATGCTCACTAGCTACAAATGGCTACAGATCTCAAACATGCCCATTTGTGCTGAAATGCCTATGGGATGTTGCATAGCTAACATCACAGCCAGACATTATGTGCCTCTAGATGATGGTGGTACAGTGGCCAAAACACTTGGCTACTAACCAAGAAAGTGAGTGGTTTAAACCCACCAACCTCTGCAGGAGAAAGACGTAAGTGGAACCTACAGATGGAAGAAACCTGAGCAATATCAATGTATGAATATGATTTAGATCTCAGCCCAAATTATAAGTCATGTAACTAGGAACTTTAGCAAGGATTACACACAAACACACACCCCCCCCCCACACCCCTTCCATTGCTATAGTCAATTCTGACTCTTGGTAACCCTCCATCCCATTTCCAAAGCTGCAAATCTCAACGGGAAGAGACTTCATCTTTCTCTAGTAGAGAAGCTGACAGATTCAAACTTCTGACCTTTCAGGTTACTCCCCAGCACCTAACCTATCATGCCAGCAAGGCTCCTTTTGACACGTATGTTTATACTCAATTCTCATTACAATTGAGTAAGGACTGACTCACGCCGAGCCATCAGCAGGTTCAGAGAATGTACACACCAAGGAGACTGCCCGTCTTTCTGCCCTGGAGCAGCTGGGGGAGCCCAACCCCCTGCCTTCAGGCTGGCAGTGCACCTCTACCCACTAGGCCACCAGGGCTCCTTGAAAATAATTTCAAGGCACGTAAAATAGTTATTTCAGTTGTTGTTGTTGTGTGCCATTAAGAACTGACCCATAATTGACCCTCTTGCATGTTTTCAGAGGCAGTAAATTACATGAGAGGCGACCGTTCTTCTCCCGGAGAGCAGCTGGTGGCTTAGAACCAAGAGCTTTTGGGATTGCAGTGAAGCTTCTTTCTACGTGGTTTTTAAAGTCCTTGAGATTCCTATTCAAATACTCACAGAAGACAAAAGATTGGAATTTACTTCAGAATATCCAGGAAAAGGGACAGCATTGGGGGTGGGGGTGGTAAACCTGGGTGTGAACTGGTGGTTACTGAGCCTGAGTACATGGCTGTGGAGTGCACACCATTAGACTTCCATGCTACTGTTTCCAAAACTGACTGGCTTCTGAGTTCTGTGATGCCTATCTTCCTGTGCATTGCCCCCGCCCCCCATACCTTGATTCTGTTAGGTCAAAGTCCAAGATGGAAACAAATACTCCTTTCAGAAAGATATCTCATGGCTCTGGCATTGAGAAGACCAAGGTTGAGGGAGGTTTACAGCCCGACCAACGACCAACACCTTCCATCTTGCACCTGCTCTGAGGAACCTCCCTGAGGGACATGCCCCTGCTTTAAAGAAATGGCTTGGCTGGCCTCCACCTGGCCTAGCACTGAACCCGAGGAGACGCTGCCTCTGTGCAACCTACTACTGCCCTCCAGGCTCTGATCAGCCCCATGCTAAGCTCAATCATGGAAGCCTGTCACTTGAAAGTTTAGGAATTTCATGATCTCGGGCTACTTGTGAGGCCACATCTTAACCAGGCTTTGAACTGGTTCTAACCAGCTGGTTCAGTCATGGCCGACAGTGTGAAACCCGAAAACATTCAAACTTTTAAGACTGGGGTGATCCGAATGCTAACCAGAACAGGAAAAACAGCAGGTGGAAGCCCTGCAATCGGAGACTCAGAAAACTAAGACTGTTGCCAGAACCATGAAAATACACACGCTCCAAGCATGCTGCTGGTTACCATAGGTTAAAAGGAGCATCACTGTTTCCCATTCAGTGCTATCAAGAGTTCTGGTTGCATTACCACATACACGCTACCCTTTCCTCAAGTTCCTAGCAGAGCTTCAAACTGGATTTTTCTCTGTTCAGGTTCACCTGCATTTAAAGACTTCAGGTCTGTTCTGGTGTTACTCTATTAGCTGCTGCTGATCCAGGCTGAACTGGTTTGCAGACCCGCCCCTTGGGGCCACGCTTGTATAAAGCCAGGCGTCCAGCCATGGCGGTCTTTCCTCCCCCACAGCTGCCAGAGACTCCCATCCCCACGCAGCATTACAAAGTCCCCCAGGTATGTGCTCCAGGCCACCATAACCCCCCCGCCCCCAGCCCCCCAAGATAGGTAAGAAGTTCACAGCTCACTGTAATAGAAAACCATTTGTTTAATTCTAAATCAAACCACTTTCACAATAGTGAAAATTAGTAACCGGTCGAGGAGTGCCACCATGTCTAGTGCCATCACTAGTTGGGATGGTGGGACACAAGGGTGACGAGCGGTGGGGTGGGGAAGAAACTATGAATACAGAACACATGTATATGAATGGGAAGAGACCGTAGCAGGTGAGATGGAGAGCCTGCTGTGCTGGGGGAAAGGGGTCCCCCTTGGGGCTGGAACAGCAGTCCCAAGGCAGTTCTGCTGCCCTAGCTCCTGGCGGAGAGTGAGTGAGGACTTCGAAGGTTCAAATTCAGAGTGCTGGCTTTGCTAACAGGTTCCTGGGTGTCTCTGCTAGTGGAGCTCTGCCGGCTCCCTCCTTTCAATAAAGAGTACAAAGGACCCCCCCCCCCCTTCCTACCTACAACTCACCTTTCTTCTTGAAACTCATTTCTGCTGGGTTCTTTTGACTCAAGTCCTCTCTCCTACCAGCAGGTGGAACCACTGTAGAGAGGGACCCTACCAGTCCTCTCTGCAACAAAGAATTCCTCCGAATCCAGAGCTTTTAAGTTTTTAAGTACGACAATGCTTAAAACCCTCAGGCACACAGTAGATCTGGCAGCTTATCCCTACAAATCGATTCAGCAATCGACCCATCTACTCAATACTTATATTTCATCTGTTTAAACACTGAACTCTGGTGTTGATGGACATATGGGGGGAAGGGAAAAGGGGCTGCAGGAGGGAGATGAGGGCTTGGTTTCCTCACTGTGTGGGGCCATCCTGGGGAAAAGCACTGAGTGGTGGCTACTGCTGAAGGTGGGGCAGGAACAGCAGAGCTGAAAAAGCACGAGGCCCCACTGGGTCATCCCCTCACCCTTGGGGACTCCAGGAAGAGGCTGGGTTTTCAGGAGGCGACCTGACAGGCAGAGTAAGAGTTGTTCTACAGGTGATGGGTCTTCCTGGTCAGGCACATGCCTTCAGTTGGCTAGAAGGAAGCAGCTTGTAAAACTGAAGCAAAGGCAGGCTAAGGAAGAACAATTTTCTTTGGACTCTGAGTGAAGGGAAACCACATATTGTCAGACTGCCCAGACCCCACTGTCTGGCTTGGGCAGTTGCCAGGCTGCCTGTTTTGGGGACAGATGCTTCCAGGTGGGGAATCGATCAAGCTGTTAAAAACTCAAGCTCAGGTTCTGAGCTCCTGGCAGCTCTCCCTGTCCCCGCACCATCATGAAGGACTTCTGAGGAGTGTGGTCTTCAACATGCAGCTGGGACGACGTGACAAAGCCCCGGCTTCCTGTGGGTGGGTGCTGGGAGAGGAGGTCTCAGCTGCTCCCGTGTCAGTCCCCCAGATCTGCTACTGCCTCCAATCGGCTGCATCCAGAGCCGTGAGCCTCTGCCTCAGCCATGCCCAAGCTGTGTGTCTGCTGGCAGAGAGGCAGGTGTGCCGAGTTCGGAGTCAAAGGTGGTGGACATCTGTGAATGAAGCCACGGGCTTCACAGGGATAATCTGTATCAGGAAACCTGGAGGCCATTCAAGGCCCTTTCTGGGGCCAAAGACTCTGAACAAGGCTCATAGGCAGCAAGAGGTCTCTGGTGAATTCCTCAAGTGATGGGACAAACTGCAGGGTAAGCTTCTACAATTAGGATGTTTATGGGATAGCTCTGCTGAGGAGGAGGAGGGGGAGGAACGAAGAGGGCAGAGCAGCATGGGGATGTGCAAGGGGAACCTCTCTGCATGGGGACCCCTGCTGGCTCCAGAGGCCACTTACCAAGGGGTATTTAAAGCAATGAAAGCGAGTTTCTGTAAATACCATATGGCGCATCCCTTTGTGTGTGTGATGTGAGAGACGGAGATGAGATTATGCTCTGATAGTTTGTCTTTTTGCTGTTTTCTTCCGGAGTCAGGGCCTGCTGGGCTGGCGAGCAGAGGACTTGCCACCCAAGGCCCGAGCTTATGGCAGAATGTTTACAACAGTGGCCACACTCAGGGGTCCTCATCAACTGGTCCTGAGTCCCAAAATTCTGATGGAGAAGACTCCTTTGGGGTGCAACTGGCTTCACTGATTCCAGGGGTCAGGATTAGCCAGGGAGTCAAACACCAAAAGTGGGGCTGGTGTGTCACTGGTCCAGGGGCCCTGTCATGGATGCAGGCTGGGCGTCTGACACTAGGCAATCAGAAGCCAGAACATGATCACCAGGGCCACAAACAGGAAGAGGCGTGACAGGAACTGCTCGTCCACGTACTGGGGTGTTCCAGGAACAGCTGGAGAGAAAAGAGGGAGAAGAGGGGCCATCAGAATGCTCTAGCTGTATACATACACTCACATTCTCAGTTGCAAGTTAAGAGACAGTAGCAATATTTCCTCTTCACAACAGAAACCTGAAGGCAGGAAAGTGTGCCTAACCTTTGACAAAAACTGTCTTTGGCAACACTGATGCTGAAATGTCAAACTCAACATTCCTAAAACAAATTTCTTAGGTTTTCTGACAATTGCAAAAATTCACTTAGTTGTAAAGGTATGAAAAATAAGACAAATCTTTAATCATCTCTTGCCTTGAATCTCTATTTTAAATTAAAAATTCTTGGCATTTTTCCATCTTTCTTTCTACTCTCTTCAGCTAAAATTAAGTTGCAATGATGTTACCTGGGATAATGTACTAATTATACCAATTAATAATGAAATATTTCTAGTTGCAAAGTCATTGTTGACCTGGGTATAGACTAAAGCTCTTTAAATACATTAGTTCCATCATATCACTCTCACGAAATATTCAGCAGTAAATCCCATTTTCTATTGTATCAAAGTGAAAATAGTCCTGGGTCAATTTTATAACTAAATTAGGTGATAAATCTATTCAGATTTATAAGTACATAAGAAAACACATTGAGATACCACGGCCCCCAGGAAAATGTTAATCTAAAGATTTTTCTTTGTCTTTTATCACCATAGACTGGTACTCCTCATAAGTTTTACTAGTTATGGTTGGCTAACTACTTTTCTTTGCTCTTATATTTTTAAATATTTCAATAAAGCTGTTGCTTTGTACTGTACAGTCGGAAGTGATCCATGGCTAACTCTCTGGTGGGCTTTCAGAGACAGTTAATTGCAAGTGAGGAGGTTGCTCATCCGTCTCCGGCAGAGCAGCTGGTGACCTCAAACTGTGTGCCTTCAAGATTGCAGCGCAGCTTCTTGCCACTAGGCCACCAGAGCGCCCTATAAAAGTTTTAGAAAGCTCAATAAAGTTACAGGTGGAGAAAGGCGTTTTGGCTTTTACATTTATGTCATAAAACTTGCCATAATACATTAGGAGATCCAATTATGTACAAACTCACTCTCTCTCATTGCTGTTGTGTTGATTCAGAAGTGATTCCTAACTGACCTGCCAGTGGGCTTTCGGAGGCTGTAAAGAGCCGGGAAGAGAATGCTCGTTTTTCTCCCCAGGGCTGCTGGTGGATTCGAAACACTAGAAGGGCGCTGCTTTTGCATCAGCAGCACGACTTCCTATGGACTACGCTGTCAGAGCGCAAATATATAGAGAAGACGACGACGACGACAACACCGCCACCTCCCCCAATCCTCCCACCCCCACCAATGGATGCATCTAGTGCTAACATTCTCTCAGTTCAGCTGAGCAAACACAAATAAAACTAGTCACAACTACAGGACCTGACGGCTAGGAGTCTACTGCTATAGAAAAGTCATGTAGCTTGAAAAGTTTAGGCATGTTAGAGTTTCTAACTCCAAATACATTATACAGAACAAAAATGTTCTATGACAATGAAGGTATTTATTCAGTTTATCCTAACTAAATAAGTTTGGAAAGCAAATGCAAGTAAGATAGCTAACAAGAAGCTCTTAAAGTTAAGATTAATAATTATGCTTGTTAAGTATTTGTTGTGTTCTGCATGCATCACTAGTTGATGGATAATATTACTGCCACTGTGAATCTAAAAAAAGGGCTCCTGCCCTTCCCTCAGAGTAGAGCATGTCCTGTCACATCTTCTTCCTCTGACACCACTCGTGAGCCAAGCAGGAGTTTTCAAGGAAGCCAAGGTGAGGCAGGACATTCCCAAGATTGCTCGGTGCTGCCCTAGACTCACCAGGTGCAAACTCTGATAGATTTGTGTGGGCACTGAGTCATGGAGCACATCACCTGTCGGCAATGTGCCACAGCACCAGGGCAGGGCAGGGCACAACTGGGATGATTCATGAGTAGATTACTGTTCAGAGCGGATTACTGCCTCAGGAGGATCCAGGAATGGGATCACTGTCTTCAGATCACAAGTTTCTTAGGCCAGGAAGCATATCCTGGACTTGTCTGTGCCTGCCTCATACCCATAAGCCATGAGGGATGGTGAGGGCAACCAGAACTCTTGTCATGACATTTCTGCAGGTTCTATGGGAGCATCGTAAGATTGTGGCAGAGGACCAGGCGCTCATGTCCTCACCCTGCTCCAGACCCTCACAGCTGCACCCTCGAGCTGTGGGGAGAGCTCAGCAGTGGGTGTCACACCTACACAAGGTGCCTGAAGGACTGAGGCTTGGAACCGGCCCCCTGTTGGCAGTTCTGTGGGAAGGTGTCAGAGATGCCAAAGAACAGAGAACCTGACTCCCGACGGGCTGCCTCGCCCTTCCCTGTCCCAAACTGTCAAAACAGAAGTGTGTAAGCAGGATTAAGGACTGAACGGTTTCTCATCTGGGTATGTTTTAAAATTTCCATTTTATGGACATGGGCTACGTGAGTGCTTGGGGGACAGAAAATGGAGATGACACCTGTGTCCCCCAGGGTTGCTGCAGAGATTTCACGTCTGTGATGTGGAGTGCCCTGCTGGATGCTCAGTGTCGCTGGCATGACTGTCAGCAACCTGGAAGGAGCACACACTGATTATGTGTGCAGTGACAATGACCCCCTACCTCTGCCACTCCCAAGGAGCCTTCGAGAAGGTTTATAAGATACAAGAATCCTACCTGGAGGAGGCCGCCCGTCGTTTATGTTAAATGCTGTGGCAAAAATCCCAAAGGGAAATGCTCCGATTCCAAAGGACATCTGGAAGCCACCATCTCCAAACCCGAATCCTTGAAACCCCTGTGGAAGGAACACACATGAGAAGAGCAGCAGACACCTCCTCTTGGGCCTGCCCAGCGTGGCACACCTCCCAGGAGAGATGCAGACACACGGTCCCCACCTCTCCTCCCTGTCCTGCTCCTGTTTTGGGGGAGGCACATCCACACCCCAAAGAATAACTCTGGACACCCCTAGACTCTGCCAGCCTTGGGGCCCACCTGAAGACCTGGGAATGGGCCTAAAAGGCCTGCCTCTGACACCTTGGTGGGCTGGAGGTAAGTTAAACACAACCTAGGATGCTGAGATCTTGAGGTTCTTTACCATAGGCCTACACTAGCCAGTAAAAAATACATGTTTTAATAACAGCAAAAAAAAAACCCAACCAAAAAAAAACCCTGGCTTTAATCCTATGCCCAATTACAAGGGACTATCAAAACAAACTACAAGTTTTCTACCAGAGCCAAACAGTGGAACTAATTAGTCATCAATAAGAGCCCTCACTTAGGGAGCTCTGGTGGCCTAGTGGCAGGAAGCTGTGCTGCAATCCCTAAGGCACGTGGTTCGAGGCCACTAGCCGCTCTATGAAAGAAGGATGGGCAATCTCCTCCCCTGCGATGAATTGCCTCTGAAAACCTGCTGGCGGGTCAGCTATGGGTCAGTTTCGACTCTACAGTACACAACAAAGGAGTCTTCGCTTGACTTAAGAGCTTCTTGTTCGAGACCTCCTAACCATGAGGGCCAAGTGGAGGAAAGGCGAAATGTGCTGGCTGAATGTAAAACAGTAAAGATGGGGTCCGAGTAAACGTGACCGTGTGCACTTGCAGACGCCACAGCGGCAGGAGTAGACAATGCCACAGGCTGGGGACACTGCATGTTCCTGTCCGGAACTTCTGCCGTGATGGATCTAGAACTTCAATCACCAGGAACACCTCTGAGAAGGCCACCTGCCTTCTTTGAAACCCGCCCCTTGTTGATCTGTTGCTCCGACCCATGATATTCTGGACTAACTCTGCTTAGTTGTTATTGGGTGTTAACGTGTACAATAAATCATCTTCTGCTGTCTTAGCCAAATAGAAAGAAGGAATAAAAAAAGAGATGGCTAAGATCTTGATATTGCTTTCAAGGGGCATTATAACAATGCAGCAACACAGAAAAACTTGTGATAAAGTTAGCAAAAAAAGTGGTTTGAAACCATGGCCACACTGCTCATATGTAGGTATGTGAATGTGGAGGTATGTAGCAAGGATGGCACGAAATGGAAATATGTGTGTGTGTGGGGGGAAATCACCCCAGGCTTACTGCTCTGAGACACTGGGAGCGCCCCCAATACCATAGCACTTAGTCACCCTTTAATCCTGGAACTGAAATCACCCCAGTGATTCAACTTCCAACCACCTAACACATCAAAAACACCTGGATCAACCACACACGATCCAAAAAAGACCACATTTACTCAGGTGTACAGCTCAGAAGGTTGGAAGGGATAAAAAGACAGACAAATGGAAATGGAAACACAGAAGAATGTGGGAAGAATGCCATTACAAAGGGCCAACTGCAATCAATGTCATGAAACCTAAAGTATGTGAACTGCTGAATGGGAAACCAACTTACTCTGTAAACTTTCATTCAAATGAAAAAAAAAAGTTTTTTAAAAAATGGGGCAATATGTAGGTATGTGGACAAGATATGCATATGGTTTTCTCCTTGAAAAGATTTTAATATTGCTGCATATAATTAAAAAAAAAATAGTTTGCGTTTGTTAGGTTCCAAAGTTGAGTGTGACTCACGGTGACCCTTTGAATGACAAATCTGAGCCCTGCTCCATCCTGTGCCATCACCACACTTTCCCACAGATAAGAGCCCAGGTGGCAGTCACCATGTCAATCCACTTGGATGAGGGTCTTCCTCTCCTCTGCCAACCCTCTACCCTTCTCAGCATCATTTCCCTCTCCAAGGAACAGCCCCTCCTAGCAACATGCCCAAAGTATGTGAGGCAAAGTCTTATTATCATTCTTGCCTCCAAAGAGCAATCCAGTTGCACCATCTCTGTTCCCCCTGATAATAAGAATAATATGTGCTTGCTTTAAGAAATTCACACACAACAGGAATAAATGAGGAAGACAGTCAGAGAGCGTCTTTATCACTCTACCTCAGGACAACCACAGCCAGCACACTGGCTACTGTCCTCAGCACTTTTCCCTCTCTGTATTTTCTAAACCGCACCACCGTGTATGTGAAAATAATAATACTGTGCGTAACAAAGCACCAATTGTACACTGAGCACCATGCTAAGCACTGAGATACACAAATCACATTTAATTCTTGTATTGTCACCCTGGACCTTTCACAAATTGGGTTTCCAAACCAATCTGTAATGGCCCTACAGACACAAGACACACCTGTCCAGATCCACAGGGCTCTGAAGGCTGCAATCCTCATGGAAGCAGGAAGCAGTCACATAATTTCTCTCATGGAGTGGCTGGTGGGTCTGAATTGACCCGACTTCAGGTACAGTTGAGCTCTCCCACCACACGACTTGTTATGTGCCATCGAGTTGCTTGCGACTCATAGCGACCCTAAATACAACAGCCCTGAAACCTGCTCTATCCTGTGTCAACTTTACTGTCTCTGACACTCCTGCGCCCACTACCCCAGTCACTGAGTCAACCCATCTCATCGAGGATCTTCCTCCCTTGCGCCGTCCCTCCATCCTCCCAAGCGTGACATCCCTCTCCAAGGACTGGTCCCTCCTTAGAACATGTCCAAAGTATGCGAGATGAGCACCGTCAACTGCAGTGCGCAGGTGAATGACCTTGGCCAAGTTCTAAAAGCTCAGGCAGATCTGGTCTAAAGCTGGCCCATCGGATCTAAAAACCATGCTCTTAACCACTGTGTGGATCTTTAAAAAAAAAAAAAGCCAAAAAGAAGCCCCTCTCTTTTTCCCTTCCTGTCTCATTAAAGAAAATGATTAAGAAAACTAACTTATCGGGCAACCACTCTCCACAGAGAGCAGGATGATATTCACTTGTGAGTCTTTTCAATCACAGGAGTTGCCACACGGACCCGCTGGCTTCAAGGCTCTGGCCGGGCAGCCCCAGCTGGGAAGTTTACCAGCTGACTTAATACGAGAGAAATCTTACAAAGAAGGAAAACAACCAGCTTCCTTCTCCTCGGTGCGGAAATGGCTCCTGCTCACGCCAGCGTGGAGTCTGAGGGCTCTAGGGACTGAGCGCATTACCCTGGAAGGTGCAACTGTTTCATCAGGAAGCACCGACGGGCCTGTCGGCCTCCTTCCATACAGTTCATAAATTCTCACGCGGTGGACTCACGTTCCTGGGGCCGTGGGTGTGTGTAAACCTACAGCTGTGTCCACAGGCATCTGGGCCCGAGCCTCGGCTTGTTGGGACCTCAGCTTTCTAGGTTAGAAGCTAAAGTGCTCTGTGGGGAAACAAAGCTTGGAGGGGCCACAGTGGTGTTGCCTTGTGGTCAAGACCAAGGACTCCAGTCATTGCTCGCTCATTCACTCCCATTAATTGGGGCCAACTCACAGCGACCCTTCATTGGGCTTCTCAGGCTTTAACCTGCAGTAGGAGAAGCATGCCACTCTCCTTTCCACGGAGCTGCTGGTGAACTGCTAAGCTCTGAGCTGGCAGTGTGACCGCTATGGGCTACGGGCCAAAGCTTCCTCAATCACAGCCAGATATGAGTTTCTGTCCTCTCTGTGTGACCCTGGGCAAATCAGTTCACCCCTCTGAGTCTCAGTTTCCTCATCTGTTAAATGGGTTGATGAGGCTTACAGGAGATCCTGCATATAAAGCTCTTAACAAGCAGTTCTTTGTATAGAATAACCATTCCATGAGTACTCACTGATTCTACTGTAGTTGTTGATTGTCATCGAATGGAGCACAATACCCTATAAACAAAAGACCTGAAGCCTTTTTACAAATATCATTTCTCAAACTTCATGGAATTTCCAGAGGCATGCTATTTAGGAAGAAGATGCCATACTAAAACTATTATTAAGGATAATTCAGAGCAGAGCTCAATTTCTATCAAGATCTCCAACTTGATAATTTGGATTTCTGGTAATTCTAAGGAAATACCCTAATTCACACAAGAAGAAAAAAAAGTGTATAAAAATAAGGTCACTGTAGTAATATTTATGACAGCAAAACTTGGAAACATTTAAAAGGAACTTCTAAATCAAATGTATCAAATTACAACCTTTATATATCAAATAGCAACCTTTAAAATGATAAAGAAAACAGTAGAGCATTATAGAAAATATTTACGAAGCAATGTTTAAAACTGGCAAACAGATGGTGATGACTACGGATAAGCTCCAAGTTGCGATAAACCACTTACACTTAAGATTACAGGGGTTGTTGGGTGTTTTGTGTTTTATTTTTGCGGGGGAGGGGGAACGGGGACACAGTGGTTACATCTGTATTTATGTATTAAATACATACCTGTATTTATGTATTAAGAATTTATCTGTTAAGTTTTTATGTAATGTCTTTGATGCCCAAAGACAAACAAAGATATAATGACAATAAAAGGCAGTAATAAAAAAAAATTCTTGGAAAGAAGGGTGGGTGGAGGAGAGGAAAGCAACATTGGAATAAACCTGTAAACAATCTGCGATGATGTCATAGGAAATGGAGCCCCATCCTAAGGTGGGGACCACCTAGCTGTCTATAAAAAGGTGAACACACCAAAAGAAGAGAATGTGGGGAAATGAGAATAAACTTTATACCTGTGCTAAATCCTAGCAGTGCTTTTACTCTCAAAAGTACTTCAGTGATACTTCAAGAAGAAATCATTTTTTAATACTAAGATCTAACTTAGATGTGGATATTTTCTGAGCCAGTAATGCTACTTTTCAGAGTTAATCTTAATAAAATAATTGTGAGTCTGCTCAAAGACTTCTAAGTTTATGATACCATTTTTAAAAAAGTAACAAATAATAATTGAAAAGAAAACAGTTAAGTGACCAGCCAAGAATTAGTTAAATAAATTACCTTATATACTGGACCGTTGAGTCAGAACCAACTCATAGCTGACCCTTCAGCAGGATTTAATAGGCTGTAAATCACACAGAGCAGCTGGGAGATTCAAACTGTTTGCCTTTGGACTAGCAGAGTAACTCCTTACCCACTAAGCAACTAGGGTTAGAATGGCCAGCACATAGATGCTTATATATAAGGCAAATAATACTTTAAATTACACACACACACACACACACACACACACACTCTCTTATAATAAAATTTATATCCATATATAATGACAGAGAGTGCTGATGGCTTAAAAGCATGGAGTTGTGCCGCCAATCCAAAGGCACAAGGTTTGAATCTAGCCGCTGCTCCACAGGAGCAAGATGAGCAATCTCCTCCCATGAGATGTACAACCTTTGAAAACTCTCTGGAAGAGGGTCAGCTATGAGTTGCTTTCAACACAATGGTACATAAGAATAATAGTTGTAAGAATCTGAAGTGGTACAGTGGTTAAAATATTTGGTTGCTAACAGAAAGGTTAATAAAATTGTTCTCTGTTGCCCAGTGCCACCTTGACTGCAGAGTAAAACAATGCTGACTTAAACCCTTCCCCCTGCCCGCTCCCCAGGCACTCCATGGGGCAAAAATGGAAGTTCATTATAGTCTTAGAAACCCTGTGGGTAGTTTTACTCTGCTCTATTGGGCTGATACGAGCCGGAAGTAGGGCAGAGCCACTCTCCATCGGATTTCTGATGCTTTAGGTCTTAAGGGAGGAGACTGCCAATCTGTCTCTTGCAAAGCAATGAACCACTCACCTTTCAATTAGCAGTCCAACACTTAAATCTGTGCCACCAGGGCTCATGAATAAGTAAAGACTGATGAAAAAGAAGAAAACAGCCCAACACATTTCCAGTGGTTTTCTCTGGATGCTGTAATTACAGGTGGTTTTTACCATCAGCTTTTCCTTTCTGTATTTTACAAATTTCCCTTTACTTCCCTCATCAGAGAACAAATATAATGGGCCTAGAAGGACACTTCTAAATTTTGGGCTCATTTCTAAAAGCCTCTTCTAGAATGATGCTCACCCCTCTGTTCTCTGGTTCCGGTCTCTGTCCCTGAGGACGAGGAGGAGTCTTCTCTCTGAAACAGAAATGGTGCAAAAAGAACTTTATTACAACCTGCTAAAACTTGAGGCTCTATGACCACCAGCTCAGGGTCTCTGTCCATAACCCCTTTCTCCCAATCAGTGACTGGTCTACTTGAACCTATGCTGAATTAGATCAAGTGCTAACTCTTCATTCTAGGAGCAATTTGTTTTTCATTATAGTGGGGGTGGAAATCAACTTGTTACATGAGTGGCTCACTGGATTATACTGCAGCTTATGCCTCTCCTGGAAAGCCTGATTCAGGTTGGTTATGAAACTTTTTCTAGTCACGTGGCATACAGGGTTATGGAGGCCAAGATGTAAAAAATTACAATCTAAACAGTGGTAGAGAGTAGCCTACCGGTAGAGAGAATTCAGGGTCTATGCTCTGCTAACTTTAGTTTTAACTCCCAACATGCTTAGGGAAGCAACACCCATGATTGTTTCCCAACATCCGGCAGCAATCAAGAAATTTAATGATGTTTACTGTGGCAAATCTGCTGCCAAGGACTGTTAAAGTGCTGAAAAGCAAGGATGTAATTTTAAAGACTGAGGTGCACCTGCTCCAAGACAACTGCTTCAGATCATGTGAAAACCGGACAATGAATAAAGAAGACTCACAAACTGCTCTCTCTGAATTGTGGTGATGGTAAAGACTACTGAATAGATACCATGGACTGCCAGAAGAGTAACACATGTGGCTCAGTACAAATGCAGCCAGAGTGCTCCTTAGAAGCAAAGATGGGGAGAATCATCTTAGATACTTTGAGCATGCTGTCAGGAAGGAATGTTGTCATCCTTGGAAAAGGATGGGAAAAGAAGGGAATACCTTCAACAAGATGGCTTGACCCAGCGACAGCATAAAGGAGGAGAGACTGTGAGGGTCAGGCAGGGCTGGGTAGTGCTCTGCTCTGTTGTACACAGGCTGCTATGAGTCAGGGAGGACTTGACAGACCCTAACAACAACACACTTGGGCAAAAGCATGACATCATAATTTTTACCTCTGGACTTCATCCTCCCATCACTTACTTCACAAATACCAGAGAGACTGAGGCACCTAACTAGGTGGGTCACTACCAATAATAAGATAGTATATACAGACCCTGCTCTCAAGGTGTTAATGGTTTTGAGGGGACAATAATAAGATAGTATATACAGACCCTGCTCTCAAGGTGTTAATGGTTTTGAGGGGGACAGAGCAAATGGCAATATGCTGTGGAGACAGATTCCTTTAACAGCAGTATGAAGGCACTGTGAACACAGGTGAGAACAATTAATGCAGAGAAGAGAGGAGGAGGAGGGAGAGGAAGGGGAGTGGGATAAGCAGGAACAAGATAGATGGGCGAGAAAAGAATGAAACACATTCAGGCTCATCAATGCAGAAGGGTAAATCCTCTGAACAGAAAGCCAACATGTCTCGTGGACATGGTATCCAGGGCTGGGGTGGAGGTAAATAAGAGATTCTGGAGACACTGGAATGGACAAAAACAGGAAGGACTTTCAGCTCGTGTATTTGTAGAAGGCTGGACTCACTTAAACCACCATTTCTAGAAATTCCTAACTCTTATTAACAGCTCAACAAACATCCTGGACAGGGTGAAACCAGGCTGCTTCATGAAGGTAAGGACTCTGAGGCTCCGTCTGACATACTTTCAGCATGTTGCAAGGAGGGACCAGTCCTCGAAGAAGGACGTCATGCTTGGGAGGGTGGAGGGGACAGTGCAAGAGAGGAAGACCCTCGATGAGATGGATTGATTCAGTGACTGGGGTAATGGGGGTGGGTGTGTCAGAGAAAATATGGCTGGCACAGGATAAAGCAGGGTTTAGGGCTGTTGTACATCGGGTTACTATGCGTCACAAGCGACTTGGTGGCACTTAACAACAATAACATTAACGTCTCAGAGTCTTCTCCACTGCACTCCATACATCTTCTATACCAGTGCAGCAACCTCACTTCTTGGAGACTCCAGCTGTACATGCAGTTTCCCAGACTGCCCCTTCACACATCTGCCACTGTGAGGCCTTCTGCATGGCTGGGCCTCGGGCCAGGACAGTGCCTGCCCGCTACTATGCATTCAGTGGGTATCTATCTCTATTACAGCCCAGCAAGAGGCTCCCTCCTCTCTAAGCTGGTTCCCACCTGGAGCTGGCTGCCTCAGAACTGAGTGCTCAGCTAGTCTTAAGTAAAGGAAGTGATTTCCCATTCAAAGGAGGGAGAGATTGTGAGAGGGGCTCCCAAGTCCTTACCTGGGGTCCTGCTGCCCAGTGCTGCCTCGGCCGTAAAGCGGGATGACCTTGTCTCGGCTGATGCCGGCTTTGCAAACTGGACACACCTGTCTGTTAGGTCTGGTCTCCAACCACTGCAAGCAGAGCAGAAATACACGAGTGGCTCCAAGTTGGTCAGATGCAGAACAGGTGACAGATGGCTGAGAGGAGGGCCGGGGAGCACAAACCAGGAAATAAAAGCACAACTGGGGAATCCACCGTGGAACCGCCTCCCTTCGGTTCCTGCTCTTGGCACTCAGTAAATATTTACAAGTGGGGAAATCAAAATTACTTTTAAATACCATCATCATTAAACAGGCTTCTTCACACTTGGCCTCTCTCTAGGGACTCCCAGCAATTGCACGAGGAAAGCACTGCCAGCTTGGGGCCACATATGTGGCCTCAGTTGATTCAGGTGCTGCGGTAGGTGTATTGAAACCTGACTTTTCCTGGTGCTCAACTGTTCTGCCCCAGTAGTCCTCCTCTTCTTTCTCTGGTCACCACATCTTTCCAGTGATTCATTACGGGCTAAAAAGACAGGTCTTGTTTTTCTCTTGTTATTATTGTGTCAAATGTCTTCGAGTTGGGCGTGACTCATAGTGACCCTATGAACAAAAGGTCTAAAGCCCCTCTACAACTATCAACGTTTATCCAAGTTCACACAGTTTCCAGAACCATGTTATTTAGGAAGTGGATGCCACTCCTGCTACCAAACCTGTCATCGTATGTTACTGTTGTTATGTGCCACTAAGTCACCTGGGTCATGCCCTATGTACAGCAGCTCGGAACCCTTCCCTGTCCTGAGCCAGTCTCACTAGTTCCGACACACTAACCGCCATTGCCTCAGTTACTGTATCAATCCATCTCATCTGGGGTCTTCATCTCCTGCGCTGTCCATCCATCCACCCTTCCAAGCATGATGTCCTTCTCCAAGGACTGATCTCTCCTGGCCACGTGCCCAAAGTGAGTGAGATGGAGCTTCAAAATCCTAGCCTCCAAGGAGAGATTGGTTTCACCCTCTCCAAGACAGATATATGTTTTCCTGGCAGTTCATGATATGTTCAGGACTCTTCTCCAGCACCACAACTTGAAGGCATCTATTCTTCTGTCATCCTTAGTCATTGTCCAGCTCTCTGATGCATAGCAAGTAACTGAGAAGACCATGGCCTGGATTAGATGCACCTTTGTATCTTGACTGACATCGTTGCTCTTCAGCACTCTGGAGAGGTCCATGACAGCTGATTTTCCCAAAGCAATTCCTCTTTTGATTTCCAGACTATGGTGACGATCTTTTCCCTTTTTTTTTTTAAGATTTTAATGAACGTTTAAAAGAACTTGGATTTCCATTCATTCATTCATTGTTGCACATTTTCCTCCCTGTCCCTCTACCCCCTAGTTCGCTGTTCTTTCATTATTATAGTTACCCCCACCCCCGGACCACTTTACTATGTAACTCTTGTTCTGGACTGTTGTCAGGCCAATAATACTTAATCATATATTTCTTTTATACAGTTCTCTTCCTCGTCTGTTTCAATGCAGTTTACATTATTTATCCCCTCTTAGTTTCACTTCAACCCTCATATCAGTCCTGTTCTAGAACAGTGGCATTATGCAGTGTTTGTCTTTTTGTGACTGAGATATTTCACTCAGCATAATGCCCTCCATGGTCATCCATTTTGTATATTTCCTGAGTTCTTTGTTTTTCATGCTGCATAATATTCCATTGTGTGACTATACCACAGCTTTTCTATCTGTTTGCTAATGGGCATATGGGTTGTTTCCATCTCTGCTATTGTGAACAAAGCCGCAATAAACGTGGGTGTGCATATATCTGCTTGGGTGGCAGTTCTGGTTTCTTTAGGGTGAATCTTTGTCTTCTTGATGTTGGGCTTTAATCCATATTTAAGACTACAGTCCTTGACCTTTTGCAGCAGGTGCTTCAGGTCTTCCTCAGTTTCAGGTAATTCCACATACTTCTTTCCATATTAAAAAACCTAGAGTCCTACTGTGGGTTTCCCAGATCTTTGCACTGGTGGTATTAAAAATATTTTAACTTTCTCAAAAACATAATATGAAATATATTCTTTGTAATGTCTCTGTAAGGGAACCCTGGTGAGGCAAAGGTCAGGCATACAGCTGTAAACCTAAAGGTGGACAGCTCCACAGGAGGAAGATGTGGCGATCTGCTTCCATCAAGATTTCCACTCGGAAAAGCCCAGTAGGCAGTTTTCTGTCACATGGGGCTGCTATGAGTAAAAATCAACTCAGTAGCATCCAAAAATAGCAGTACTTTAATGTTATGTTCTTTAACGTTGTTATGTACTATCAAGTCACAGGCAACTCTTAGCTGATCCTCTAGTGAGTTTTCAGAGGCAGTGAACTTCACAGTGGGGGGTAGGGGTGGAAATGCCCATCTTTCCCCTATGGAGCAGCTGGTGGATTCAAACCACATACCTTTGGATGACTCCTTACCATACGCCACCAGAGCTCCCTAACAATACTCTGTTGTTGTGTACTGTGGAGCTGGAACCAACCCACAGTTGACCCTCCGGTGGGTTTTCAGAGGCAGTAAATCACATGAGAGGAGACTGCTCATCCTTCTCCTACAGAGCAGCTGGTGGCTTCAAACCACGTGCCTTCGGAACTGCAGCGCAGCTCCTTGCCACTAGGCTACCAGAGTTCATAATGATACTTTGTTGCTGTTGTTGATGATTGCCTTTGAGTCACAGTGACCTTGTGAACAACAGGCCTAAAGCCCCTAAAGCACGAGGTTCCAATCTATCAGCTGCTCCTCCATCTATCAGCTGCTCCACAGAGGAGGATGGGCAAATTTCTCCCCCAGGCGATTAAGTGCCTCTGAAAACCTGCTGGAGGGTCAATTCCAACTTGATGGCAAACAACAACAATTACTCCCCTTGAGTTGAATTCCAACTCAAGAAAACCCTCCAATAAGTTTCTGAGGCTGTAAATCCTTACAGCAAGAGGCTACTTCCTTGTTCTCCAGTAGAGTGAATGGTAGATTTAAACCACTGACCTTCAGACAGGCAGTTAGCAGACAAGCATATAATGCACTAAACGACAAAGGCTCTGTGTGTGTACACACACATATACGCCCATGTACACACACGTTGCTGGCGTTAGTGTCATTTGACTTGGGGACAGGAGAACTGCTCCACAGGGCTTTCAAGACTACAATCTTTTTTTTTACGTGGTTTTTGGTTGTTGTTGTTGTATTATTATTATTACTTGCGTGTGCGCGCGCGCGTGTGTGTGTGTACCGTCAAATCTGATCTGACAGGTACAGGAGGAGATTGTCCATCCTTCTCCAGCAGAGCATCTGGTGGATTCGAACTGCGTATACAATCGTTTTTTTGGAAGCAGATTGTCAGGCTTTTTGGCCCACATCACCTCGGTGTATGTTCGATCTGCAAACTGTTCAAATATGAGTCTACTGCTTAACTATGTGTACCACCAAGAACCCCATATACATGTGGCAACATTTATCTGAGAACATCTTTAGGTCCAATGATCTGAAGCTTATAAACTCAAATCTAGGGCTTCACGACTCTGGAGGGTTTTTAAAAACCTTTCTTAAAAAAAATAAACAAAACACAACAACAAAAGAAAACAACTGCATTTTGAGTGAAAATTTATAGCAAATTGGTTCTCCATCCAACTATTCAGATGCTATTTTGCTTTATGGTGTCAATAACAAAACCTACCTGCCTGCTTCCTCCCTGTAATGCTTATTCCAATTAATCCTTCTATCCCACCCCTTCCTGCTGAGTTTTATCCCTCAGCAAACACTGGCCCTCTAACCATATATGTTTTATTTTCTTCCCCCGACCAAAGGGAAAGTGCTTCCTTGTCAGTTAATAGGCCTGTCTATTTTCTGGCTGAAAGCTGAGCCATAGGGGTGAATTTAATTCCAGGTTCAAAGGTCACTAAGCGCCACAGCGTCAGGGATTCTGCCAGTCCTATCAGAACAGCAGGCATGGCCGCTTTATGATTTTGAGTTCTGTTTCCTATTTTCCTCCCACTCTGTCCTGGACCATCTACTGTGACCTCTTTTAGAGCACTCAGCTGGTAGTCAGTCACTATCTAGGCTCCACCTCAGATGGACTCTCAACAGCCCTGAAGACCTTGTTTCACCAAAGCAGAATGTAAAACATTTTATCTGTGAACTATTTTATGCCAAGTGACCTTGATGTCCCATAAGACCATGGTCCTGAGGCCCTAGAGCCAGCAATCATTCCCTCCTGGTGTTTGGTTACAATTAAGAAGTTTACATAACCCTGCCCCCTGTTGGGTCTACTATAAACATGGATATATTTACAACACATACAAATATGAATGTAGAAATAACATCTGCCAAACCCAAGTGTGGCTGGGTGTAGTCCCTTTCACCACCTGTGTCTGTTTGTCTTGACTGCAGCACCATTTAATGATTTCATATTCTACTTCCTTTATCTGATAGTGGATGTGTCCGAAACCTACGTGTCAGGCTCATTTCAACAACATAGCTGATGTGTTCTACCAAGCTTCACACGAGTCTAAATGTGGAGCTCAGGATACCACAGGAATGTCCCCTGCTCCCCTCGTTCCTTTTTCCATTCTGGAAACCTGTGGCCAGCCCAGCCCCATTCCTGGTCCACTCATGAGTGTAGAGCTCTAGAGTCTTAAAGAGATTGTTGTTGATGCCTTTGAGTCGAGCACGACTTGTAGCAACCCTATGAACAAAAGGTCTAAAGACTTTCTATAACTATCGACATTTATCAAAGTTCATAAGAGTCATGTTGTTTAGGAAGCAGATCCCAGATAAATGTGACCACCAGGTCCTACTCAGTATCACATACTGGGGGCCTGGGTCTCAGTGAACACTAACTGGTTTGCATAAAAATCTAAAGCTGGAAAGATGGACTTCTCTCAAAGCAGATTTTTGTTAATTTCAAAAGGCCACCTTCCTAAATCTCCAAGACCTTTAAGGGGTGGAGGGAAAGGCATCAAAAAACCTAATGCCATTGAGCAGGTTCTGACTTAAATCCATCCTCCATTGGGTTTCTCAGGCTTAACTGCAACAGGAAGAGACTGCCTATTTTTCTACCACAGAGCTACTGGTGGATTTGAACCATCAGAGATACAGCCTTTGGGCTAGAAGCACATCTTGCTACAGATTATGACACCCAAGTCCCAACCAGTAATGTCACTGTTACAGTGGTACCATCAAGTCAGAACCAATCCACAGCTGACCCTCTGTAGGTTTTCAGGGAAGTTTAATCATCTGCACTGGAGAAGCCTGCCCATCCTTGTCCCATGGAGCGGCTGGTTGATTAGAACCATGTGTCGTAATTGGTAATAGGAGATGCTTTTTATAAAGATAGAATCTCACAAACAGAAGACCTAGTACATCACCAAATCCAACCCGATTTACAAATGAGGAACTGAGACCTAGAGAGGTGGTGACATGCAAGGCACACAGGCCATCAGACCATCCCGGGCCCTTATTTTATGAAGCGCCTGTCAGAGGCAGATGTGTGAAGAGGGCTGGAGGGTACATGAAGCAAATGAGCCCACAAGCAGGGGAGATTGCAGTTCCTGACGGCAGTCTCCTGAGACCAGTGGTGTATTGTGTAACTGCAGCTGATGAAAGCCAAAGTAAAATAAAATGCATCTTACCTGATGTAAACATGGCCAACTGTCAGAGTCCCCAGGGCAACGAGTCATCAAAGATAAAGGGAAAAAAGAAAGAAGAAAAAAAAAATAATTAGCAGACCATCATTAGCAGAAATGCTGACAGTGGGGCTGGGGCAGCTGGATGGGAAGACGGGGTGAGACCGTGGAAAACTGCAACCCACAGTGGGGGGGTCAGACTCTCTCCTACAGTCATTTTCACTGAGGATCCTGGGGGCACTGAATCAGATATCAGGAGGGAAAAATCACCAGAAAAGTGAGGCAATGGAGACAAGATACCAGTCCCCACCCCTGGGGTCTCACCCTGGGATTGCTGGAGAGGCCCAGGCCAACTCAGACCCCTTCCGTGTATTTCCACTTAGAGGGGTTACAGCCTCTGAAAGCATCCAGTACCCAGTTAGGACCCTCTACACAGAATGACCTAGGCATGTGCTCATGCATGCACACACAGTTTTACTCTTTGTCAGTGGACTCGCTGGCTCCTGAGGAATGTGTAAGGATGTGTGGACAATCAGCGAGCCCAGACTCAGCCTGGCCATGCCTCCAACTGTCCTCAGATTTGAAAGCTTTGCTGACAGGAATGTGCACAGGAGGCCAAGCTCACTCGAAGAATATTTTAAAGTGACGGGAAATAGGGAATGCCTGCTGGCAGAAAGGGCTAGGCTTGGCTTGGTGAGGTAAGCCAGAGATTGCTGCCCAGTCCCTCATTTCACCAGCCCTCCTGCTCACTGTCCTCTGTCCTCCAGCACTGCATGCATGAAATGACGCTGACTTAACGGAGCTTTAGCATCTCTCTAATTCTATGTGTGAGGACAGTGGAAAACGTAAACACAGTTTCTGTCCTTCATGTAACATGCATCTGTTCCAGCTGAGAAACGTTCCACCACCTTCCCACAGAAATGCAGCCTCACAAGTCCCGTACAAAATGTCCCTATCGGAACAAGTGCCTGACGCGCAACCCCAATGTTAACTTTACAACCCTATTCCAAGCTGAGCTGAGAGCACCCCAAACCACCCCAGAACTCCCCTGACAACCCCCTAAGGCTGTCGGAAAGAAGCAGAGGTGCCTGACTGGTCTACAACTGTAACAGCAATTTCCCCCACTTAGTAAGGGAGCCCCAGTGGCACAATGGGTTTAGTGATGGGCTGCTGTGACCCAGGGCAGTTCACACCCAGCAGAGGCTCTGCAGGGAAAAAGATGAGGCAGTTTGTTTTTGTAAAGACTTTTGTCACTGAAAGGTCACATTAACCTATGGTGAGGTGTAATTATCTCCATTTTCTAGAGGAGACTTTGTGTTCTTCCCAACAGCAGCCCCCTGCCTGTCTTTGTAGCTCATTTCCAAGGACGGATTTCAGGATACTCTAGAGTACCTAAAATTTTAGGACAGGGCTGATCACAACATGCTGTTGTTGTTATGTGCTGTCGAGTCGCCTGCAACTCATAACAACCTTATGTAGATCATAACACACCTGCTAAAAACTTAACGATTAGGGCAAGAGTCTCCTGGACAACTGTCTCTGTCTTATTCTACTCACCCATCAATACGTTTATTTCTTTTCTCTTTTACATGGTTGTAAAAAAAAAATTCTGGTCTCAGGGAATGTCCTTTGGGCATACTCTTCCCTTCACTTACCCACCTGATCTTTCAAAGGTCCATTCAAAATCTTAAGAGAATCTGAGCCAAGAGGGGGCTTTAGGATCAGACACTGACAGTGTCTTTCATTTTGATGAACATAAAACCTAGTCAAAGTTATGAAAAGTATCGTTAAAACACAGCATTTACTGTTTGCATCAGGAACAGAAGACTTCAACAACCTGCATTATGCGGATCACACAATCTTGCTTGCAGAGAGTGAACAAGACCTGAAGCAGGTCTTACTGAAGAAGGTAAAAAACCTCTAACTTTCAATATGGGTTACATCTCAACAACAAGAAAATAAAAATCCTCACCACTGGGCCAAAAGGGAACATCATGATAGATGGGAAAAGGATTGAGGTTGTTAACTATTTCATTTCACTTGAATGCACAGTAAGTAACTATGATAGCAGAAATCACAAAACTTAAAACAATTAGACGTACTTGTGTTTTAACAAAGTAAGAATTTGTTTTTGTTGTATTAAAAAAAAAAAGAAATCACAAAACATGTTGCATCTGGGAAATCTGCTGTCAAAGACCTCTCCAAAGTGCTAGAGAGCAACGATGTCAGTTTAAAGACAAAGGTGCACCTGATGCAAGCCATGGTATTTTCAATTGCTTACTACGCATCTGAAAGTTGGAGAAATAATGCTTTTAAATCATAGGAGAAATAACACTTTTAAATTATAGTGTTGGAGAAGAATATTGAATATATCATAGATTGTCAAAAGAATGAAATCTGTCTTGAAGGAAATGCAAATAGCATACCCTTAGAGGCAAAGGTGAGAAACTTCATCTCACATACTTTGGGCATGAAGTGAGTCCTTGGAAAAAGACATCAAAGTGGGAAAATTAGAGGATCAGCAAAAGAAAGGAAGATTCTCGACAACACAGACTGACAGTGTGCTATGATGCAGGGCTTGAGGAGGACAGAGATCATGAGAAAGGCGAGCACAGGGAAAGGCTCAGATCTGTTCTTGGGTTGCTGTGTATCACAAGTGACTTGAAGGCACCTAACAACAACTACTCACTCTTCTAAGTCTTTTGCACATGTCAAGCCACTTACTACTCACAAACCACCCTGTAAAATGAAGCACAAAGTAAAAAGTACCTTATGTACGGCCCTCCGGTGAGGATTCAGGTGCCAGATTCACAAGGAAACAGCCTGGCTCCTCAGCCCTTGCTCACAACTATTATCCAGTGTTTCTGCTCAGCAAAGCACACAGGAAGTGCTAACTTGCTATTTTCTTGTAAATATTTTCTCTTTAGAGAAAGGGACATGGGGCCCAGAGTAGGGACACGACTTGCCCAAGGTCACCTAGTTCATCAGTAAAAGAGCTGGGGCAGGAACTTGGGTCTCTGGCTTTTTAGGCTTGAGGGTATCTGAACTCAAAGTGATTCGGATGCCCTTCTGCTCTAAAACAGCTCAGGACACATGCTTCCTAAACTTGGCAAAGGGTCCTCCGGGGCAGGAACAGGGATACTGACCAGAAGAGATGGCCACACAGGCTGATGACGGCGTCCTTGGCTGTGTCCAGGCAGATGTTGCACTCGAAGGTGCTGTCCTGCCCTCCGCTCTCACCAGCACCGTTGCTGCTCCCACTGGGCCCCCCTGCGCTGGAGTTCTCCGGGGGTTTGGAGGCCGATGGCCCCTTGCTCGCCATCCTTGGCCGTCAGCTAAGCTTTGAGGTGAAGAGTCTCTCCAGGAGTCTTCAGGAAACCCTGAAAGGCAGACAATCCTTAATTGGCCATTTCTGTAGCCCTCCTCTCATTTCTTGGGAGCCAGAAATCCTGACAATGACTGAGCCCTTGAGCAGACTTCCTAGAGGGTGCAGAGGAGGGTAGCTGTCCAGGGCTAGCTGGAGGGTAATGACTCAGGAACTTCCAGAGAACACAGCCCTTGCAGTACCAAACACAAGAGCACCGACACAGAGTAGCCTCCAGATGGCTCTCCACAGCCACTGGGACCCTGTCTTAATTGCCTTTGCATTCTCTATGATAACCAACCCAGGTGGTAAGCATCACATGGTTGGTCCAGGCTGTGCTTCAACTGGCACAGCCCTTTATCACTGGGTAAAAAGCTGTGCTGCAATCCCAAACACATTTGGTTCAAGGCCACCAGCTGTTCCATGGGAGGATGGTAAATCTCCTCCTGTGTGACTAACTGCCTCTGAAAACCCGCCAGAGGGTCAGCTATGGGTCAGTTATGACTCCAGTACCCAACAACAATAATCTGTTCAGGCTGCGTATGACTGGGAGATGTCTGACTATAAGGGAAATCCTGAAAAGATAGTGATGAGAAGGGCTAGAAATACCCCTTAACCCAGAGTCTCCTACACTTCAATCTTTTGTGTTCCTCCTCTGGCGTGTCAGAATGCTACCTGCTTTATTTTGTTTAAATCTTATCAACTTGTCAGCCTTAATACATTTAAAGAAGCAGCTTGTAACACTGTAAATGGAAAATTAGTATTATTCACCATAAGCAAAAGATCAACAAAAATGCAATGAGGGGAATACTGCTTATCTTCACATCACCTGATGTCATCTGGCATACTCATACATGCTTTGGGGAAACTTAATCTCATTTGATCTACTCAGGGAACTGGGTCTGAGATGGCTCAGCTCGCTCACAGGTGGGGGTTAAGACTGGGACTGGAGACACTGATTTACTTTCAAACAACTGGTATACTACTGACCGAGCTAACCGCAAGTGCAGGCAGAAACAGCATTGTTGACTACTTCCCCCAAGTCAGACATTCTGGCCAGCAGTCAAACCAGTGGGAAGAGATAAACTCCAACAACATCCAGAATCTGGCCACTCTTATCATCTCAGAAATTCCAAGTAGGAATGCTAGCTGGGTACCAGGACATGCGGATGCTGGCCCCAGCGCAGCCTCTAGGTTGCTAAGTGGTTTCTGGAATGCCCCTTCCCTGAGTCAGTTTTCTCACTGATAAAAAATGAAACCCAGGACTGGATGGTCTTCTCACTGTTCCCCCCAGCTGAGACCCTGCTGTACCAGGTCATCTCACCATTCCAAAGTGGGTAGCCCTTTATCCAATGTAGGACTCACCAACGGAGTGCTGGAACTGGTCTTTCTCAAGCTTCCAAAGGATGAGGAAATAAAGACTAAAAATTCAGTCTTCTCGGACTAAGAGACCTCCGTTGTACTGTACACTCAGAGTTCCCAGCTCAAATGCATACCTTGCAACAGAGACTGGTGACTGGAGCAGGGAGAGGAGGTCATTCACCGCCGAGTTTTCACTCAGTTACATCATTTTACGTTATGTCCCAGAAGGGCAGCTGGTTGCTCGCAGCACCAGAGACTTGCTGGTCTCAGCTCCAACACCTTCTCTTGACCTGATGCTTCCTCCTCTCCACAAAACATCTTCTCCTGGATGGAGCTTCCTTGATCCAGCTAAAGTACCCCAACTATCCAACTCAAGTATGTTTCTCTGTGTGTGTGTATGTTTTAAAAGGATGCTTAAAATTCAAGGTTACATGTACAAATGTAAAATGACAACCATAAAAATATTGGGCTTACTGGTCAACCTTAAAGTTACTAAAAGCAGCCCCAGCTTGTAACATGGTAACAGAAGCCCACTGTTCCACCAATCAAATACCCTCATGTCTAAGCACAGACATTCTAAAATGAACTATACATTTACAGAAAGCATGGAGGAAAAAGGAGTAGGAACAATGCTGTGAATCTGACACACCTGGAATGGAGAATCTGATGCAGGACAAATAACCCAGATTCTTCAAAAAATTAATAATAAAGACAAGAGGAGGATGAACACTGCAGGGAGTTAACAGGCTGAGAACAGACAGACCATCCATTTTTGGTGTGCAGATCTCACTAAAAATGCTTGCTAAAATGAGTGACAAAAGTGGATTTGGTTTAGATGCTAATCTATATTTAAAAAATGAGTTAATATTAATTTTGTTGGGCATGCTAATGATAGTATGTAATCTTTAAAAAAACTGTCTCACCTGCTGCTGCTGTTGTTGTCTCAGGGTGACCCGATGAACAGCTCTGAACAGTGCCCCATCCTGAGCCAACCTCACTGTCTCTGACACACCTGACCCCACTGTCATAGTCACTGTGTCAATCCATCTCATCCAGGGTCTTCCTCTCCAGCGTTGACCCTTCACCTTTCTAAGCATGATGTTGTTCTCCAAGGATTGACCTGGCCCCTCCTGACAGCACATCAAGAGTATGTGAGATGGAGTTTCATCATCCTTGCCTCCAAGGAGCAAGCTAGTTTCACTTTTTCTAGTATAGACCTGTTTGCTCTCTTGGAAGTCCATGGTGTGTTCAATACTCTTCTTCAAGACCATAAGTCAAAGGCATTGATTCTTCATCTATCCCTATTCACTTTCCAGCTCTCAGATGCATAGGAAGCAACCAACAAGACCACGGCCTGGGTCAGGCACATCTTAGTCTCTAGACTGACGCTGCTGCTCTTCAGCAGTGTGGAGAGGTCACTGAGAGCAGATCTTCCCAGTACAACTTGTCTTTTGATTTTCTCACTGCTGGTGCCAAATGTGTTGTCTGTGGAACAGAGCAAGAAGAAATCATTAACAATGCCAATCTTCTCTCCATCTATCATGATGCGGCCTACTGGCCAGGTGGTAAGGATTTTTGTTTTCTTGATGTTGAGATGTAATCCATACTGAAGGCTACATTTCTTGGTCTTCAGCAAACAGTTCAAGACCTCTTTCGTTTTGGCAAGCAAGGTTGTGTCATCTGTACAACACAGGTTGGTTGATGAGTCTTCCTGCAATCCTGATGTGACATTCTTCTTCATAAAGTCCAGCCTCTCAAATGATCTCAAATGATCAAATTCAGCATATAAACTGAAAAAAGTACAAAGGATACACCCCTGATGTATTCCTTTCTTGATTTTGACCCACATAGTGTTTCCTTGCTCTGTTAAGACAATAGCTTGTTGGTCTAGGTATAGATTTCGCCTGAGCACCATCAGGTGTTCTGGGATCCCCATTTTTCTCAATGTTAGTCACAAGTTGTTGTGATCTACACGGTAAAATGCCTTTGCATAGCCAATAAAACCTCCTTCTGGTATTCTCTGATTTCAGCCAAGATCCATCCGACATCAGCAGTGATATCCCTAATACCATGGCCTCTTCTAAATTCAGCTTGTATTTCCGGCAGTTCTCCATTGATGTACCAGTCTAGTAATTTTTGGATAATCGTTAGCAAAATTTTGCCTGCATGTGACGTTTGTGATATTATTCAATAATTTCCACATTCTGTTGGATCATCATTTTGGGAAATGGAAATAAACCTTGAACCTTGTGTCATTCTCACATTTCCTGACACACTAGAGCCCACTGCAGCAGTCACTGTGTCACTTCACCTGGCTGAAGGTCTTCCTCATTTTGCAGACCCTCCACCTTTCTAAGCATGATATCCTTCTCCAAGGAAAAACCTCTCCTACCAACTCCAAGGAGTACTCTGGCTGCACTTTCTCCAAAATCTGCTTGTTCTTCTGGAAATCCATGGGATGTTCAGTACTCTTCTCCAACACCATAGCTCAAAGGCATGGTCATTCCAATCATTTGCTACACACCTGAGAGCTAGAAAATGAATAAAGATGACAGAATAAGAAATGATGCCTTTGAGCTGTGGTGCTGGAGACATAATTATTTTATATGTGTGTGTGTGTGTGTGTGTGTGTGTGTGTGTATCATATAGTTATATATATATATATAAATATATAAAATCTTCCCTAAGGGAGCTCTGGTGGCCTAGTGGCAAGAAGCTATGCTGCAATCCCAAAGGTGCGCAATCTGAATCCATCAGATGCTCCGCTGGAGAAGGAGGGGCAATCACCTCTTGTGCCAGTCGGATCTATTAGATGGTACACAACAAGAAAAACAAACAAAAAACTCCCCAATCCACACCCCAAAACAATCTTCCCTGAATGTTCCTGTTTTCCTCCATTTTGAAAAACTCTTGAGTTCAAGTCCTGACTCCATCACATGTGTCCCCACATGTCCCCTAAAGGCTTGACTCTTTTCTCACCTGAGAAGTGAGGTGCCTCCTACAGGGCAGCTCAGGTGGTCCCATGACTACCTGTGGCCCAGAGGCCCTCCTAGCTAGGACGGTTATTGTTGCTGAGGTGTTTCATATGTGCCACCTCCCCACGTCTTCTGCCCTCATTTCCTGAACTCACCCAGGTTCTACCCTGCCTGTGTACATGCTTACACAAAGGCACGAAGGGCCAAGTGGGACAGCCATGTAACAAGCCAGTTTAGCATTTTCAGGAAGGGGCAGTCTTGTGGCAAGCTAGCGCGGCAAGCTCAGCACTGGGACAGGCCTGCTTTCTAGTCTGCATGGACTAACTGTCAGCAGACCACGGGATAACATTGCTCTCATTCCAAGTAGTCTGACCACATGACCCCCGGACAAGGTCCTGGAGCCTCATACTAGTAGGCACTCAAGTATGTGCTGAGTGGGTGGATGCTGGCATGCATGGTGGATTTCAACTTCCTGGTTGACAGCTCACAAACGTCTCTTTGAATCATAATTTGGGGTGCAGAGCAGGACACTCATCCCTGGAACCTCCTCACCTCACTTCACCCTACTTCCAGAGTGGCATGGTGCAGATGAGCACCATCTCAAGGGAGCTGTCCACTGAACCCCCACAGGTTCACAGAATGGGGCCAACAGTCTCAATGGTCCAGCACAACCAGGACAGTGGTCCAGAGGGCCCTGAATGATCTAGGAGGCTCAGGTACTAGACAGAGCAATAGAGAAGCAAGCCCTGGATATACCTGAGCCACTGCCCTCTTAAAATCTCTCTTGGGCCCTGTAGAATCCACAGACTTGTAGCTTGGCCACAGAACAGCGACCAAGGGCTGGTTCCATGCCCTGATACCTACACTGATCACTCCTAACCTGAATCCACTTTTCTCGTTTTCCAAACACTTTCACATATATAAATACATTCAGCCCCTCATCTTACTTTACAGTTAGATAAAGAACATCAGGCTAGAGAGGTCAGGGAACATGCCCAAAGAAAACTACCAATGCAGGACCAAACTCAAATTTCCCAACATGACATCCAATGCTCTTTCCATGCTCATATCACATCGTTTTGACATGCTGCTTTGCAAGATTAAGCATTTAGTCTTTGCTGTCACTCAACTTCTTTGGGCAACACTGTCATTTCTGTGCTCTCTGAAGAAAGCACAGTAAAAACTAGCACTTACCAATCTATTCATTTAACTACTAGCTCCTCAGCTTACCCAAAAGCTGCCAACACTAAGGTATGCAGTTCAAATCCACCAGCCGCTGTGAGGAAGATGGGCAATCTCTCCTTGTGTAACTGACTGCTTCTGAAAATTCGCTGGCGGCCAGCTGTGAGTCTGTTCTGACTTAATGGTACATAAAAACGACAAACAATAGTCCCTCGGTACCAACAACATTAGAGTGCATTGCGACTAGTTCTGTGTAGGAGTGGAGAGATGGTTCGCAAAGTACAGCAAGATATGGCAAGCAGAAACCTAAGAATTCTTAACAGGGGCTCGCTCCATCAATCAAACCTGGGTTTTTCTTTAGTGGTGGTTGCTTTTAAAAGATACTTTTTCCTTAAACAAGGTACTTTCCCAGAAAGCTGCTTCCCAGCCTTCCTCAATGATTTAAGTCTGGACTTAGATACAGCTCAAGGATCTGTATTTTTAGAATCAGTGACACTCATCCTCCTCTTAAATGATTCCCTGATGAGCAGAATTTTAGATAGTCACATTGGAACAGGAAGAATGACTAAAACCAGAAGGCACAGCCACACAGTACACTGTACAGCCTCACAGTGCTTCAGGTCTGTCCTTCAGACTGTGTGATCCCCAGTCTCTGTTCACCAGGACCTCAGAGAGGTGAGGTAGACATGGGGGCGGGGAGATTAGTCTGCAGAAATCTCAGATTAGCCGGCACCTAGTCTACCCAGCCAGAGCTGACTATTTAAGAAACAAGTCTATGCCTCAATTGAAGCGCAATCTCAAATCATGGAGTGTTAAGAGATACCTGTGGTGCTAGAAACAATCAGATTTGAATCCTTAATGACTCCTTAAGAATTCCAAGCCCGGCAGCAGGTTCTGACTGACCCAGTCTCCTCTCTATTACCTTACCAGGGCCAGCCTTCAGTCTGCTTGCCCTGACCCACCTTACAGGAACTGAGCAAGACACACAAGAACTGCATATTCCCGCAGGAACCTCCTGGGAATTTGACCTCATGCAGCAAGATCTTTATTCTTGGATCCAATTCCGAGGTTCTAAAGGGTTGCAGGTATTTATAATCTCTGCCTCTTTAACTTGAAGAATGCCAGGACCAGGGTGCACAGAGGCACCTAGAAATGTGAATCTTAGCTGTGAAGGTTATAAAATATGGGTGGGGGAAAAATCAACACCATCTGTAAGGAAGCTTGTGGAGACCTGCAGCCATGGGCTTCTTCACTCGGGAGCATTCTGCAGGAAATCCGGCATATCTGAACTTGCCTGTGTGGCTCACAGGCCTGCTGCTGGGGCACACGCAGGCCAAACTGAGAGATGCAGTCCAAAAATGTCTCCATCCCACTTCACAGAAGGTTAGAGCAGGAAGAAATCTCTGAGTAGCTAGGGAGGAACTAGGAACACAAAGAGACCAGGCATGAAAGCTTGGAATTGAAGTTGTCCAGAGGCTCCTAGGGCAGCTCCCCCAGGCCTACCCTCAAGTATGGGCAACCTTTCAGGTCAGAAACATGGAGGGCATAGAGAAGACCAGCCTCTTTTTCTTAGGGTGGTCCTGGCCCCTTTCTCTGACCTTCTAATCTCCCTACCAACCAAGCCCCTTCCTGCCTGCATTAGAGTTATTAAACTGCTATTAGTTGCCAGGCACTCAGGACAGCAAGAAAAGGTTTCAGTCTAAAGTGAGACTCAAACAAGTAAATCAGAAAGAACCCAGGGTTCTGGGTGTTGACAGAGGTGGGTCATGAGAAAGCACAGGAGACCATGCGACTATGAGAAGATGTCGACACCACGACAGTGACAAGTGGACAACTGAAGTCACTGTGCTGCATTTGGTGTGGCACTTAACTGCACATACACACGGAAGAGGTAGGACAGATGCTGGAAGCAGGAAGAAAAGCAGAGGCCAGGCTGAAGATGATGTATGTCAATACATGACACTTAGATTCTAGGTGCTCTTCATTCCCAGAAACTAGACAAGGAAATGGTAATCCACGGGACAGACTATATGGCAACTAAAAATGCTATTTGCGTAAAAAGATTGCTTATACAGGAACCTATACATAATATGTTAAGAGAAAATCTCAGGACGTAAAATGGTACAAAAACATGAATATGCTGCATGCTACCAAATGGCTAGAGATGGGCAAAAATACTAGAAAAGAGGCTAAAAATACTGGTTTGTTTTTAAATAGTGGAATTATGGGTAAATTTTTCAAGTTTTCTTCCCCCCCCCCCCCAGTAAAGTTTCTATTCAATAACTTCTGCACAAATTGTTCACTGACACGGGTTACTGGTCATTCACAATTTTCCATTCTGGTTGCTCCATTTCTATTCCTTTAGTTTTCTCTGCCTCCTTACATTTTCATCTTTGTTTTAAAATAATTGTTGATTGTTTGGTCTCAGGGAATTTTCAAAAAGAGCAAAAGGCACTTACATGTGATATTAATTATAGGAAAATTATAGGAAAAAGTATTAGAGGCCTTATAATTTCAGATCTCAGCAGAGAACAAACAGGAAATCAATCCAATTAAGGAAATTCACTCTAAGGTGGGCATGATCTTGAGCACGATCTCTTCAGAGATTATAATAGAATTTTTAATGATTTTTTTTTTTTAAATCTCATTCTTGTTGAGTACTGTCAAGTCGGATCTGACGTACCACAGACCCTCCAGTGAGTTTTCGGAGGTATTAAACGCGCAGGAGGAGATCACTCATCTTTTTCCTGCTGAGCAGCTGGTGGATTTGAACAGCATGCCTCGGGTTGTCAGCACAGCTTCTTTTAACCTCTAAGCATCACAAAAAGTTTGTGCTAGACTGCTAATCTAAAGGCTGAACACCCGAACCTACCTGGCAGTACCTTGGAAGAGAGACCTGGCAATCTGCTTCAGCCAGGTTTACAGCCAGATAAACAGTGTGGAGCAACTCTGGCCTGTAACACATGGGGTTACCATGAGTCACAATCAACTCAATGGTAATTAATAAGAGCAACACACAGGCTCAGAATTAAAAAAGCACAAAAGGATAGAGACTTAAAAAGTCTCTCTCCACTTCACCAAAGAAGATATTCAGATGGCCAAGAAGCACACGAAGAAATGTTCAAAATCCCTAGCTCTAAGAGAGATGCAAATTAAAACAACTATGAGATATCATCTCACCCCAGTCAGAATAGCAAAATTTAACAGAACAGCAAGCAACAAATGCTGGCAAGGTTGTGGAGAAACTGGAACCCTTATTCACTGTGGTGGGAATGTAAAATGGTGCAACCACTGTGGAAAGCGGTATGGCGCTTTCTCAAAAAGTTTTAAATAGAGATACCATTTGACTCAGCAACTCCACTACTGGGAATATACCCCAAAGAGACCATAACTGACATCCAAGCAGATATATGCACACCCATGTTTATCGTGGCTTAGTTCACAATAGCAAGGAGTTGGAAACAACCTAAGTGCCCATCAAACGAATGGATAGAGAAGCTGTGGTGTATTCACACAATGGAATACTCCGATGCATTGAAAAACAAGGAACTCATGCAATATTATTCAAAATAGGTGAGCCTGGAGGACATTATGTTGAGTGAAATAGCTCAGTCACAAAAGGACAAATACCGCACAGTGCCACTGCTGTAAAATGGGACTGATATCAGGGTGGGGATGAGACTGAGAAAAACTGGATAAACTGCGTATACTGCATTGAAACAGATGAAGGAAAAAATAATTTAAAAGTGATGTATGATAGGGTATTATGGTTATCACAAGAGTCCATAATTAAGGTTGCATAGTTGGGGCGGTGGGAGGGGTGCAGGGGGGGATTGTATATCAAAGAAAGAATTTTACTTTTCAAAGAGAGGCGCGAACTGGGGTGGGGGGCACAACGGGGAGGGCTGGGCAGGGAGAAAAGTGCAACAATGAATGAATGGAAATCCAAAATCTCTATAAATGTTCATTAAAATATAAAAAAAAAGTCTCTCATCCTTGGCTCTTAGCCAATTTGCTCCCCACCTTGGAGATCAAGTGTCCTAGACTGTCTCTTTAAGAGGAACCCTAGAAGTAGAACTGCTGGGCCAAAGGGCATCTTTATTTGGATAGTGTCAAATCACCTTTTGAAAAAGCTATGTCAACTTATAGTACTATAAGTAGTATCTATAAGGTTTCTCTCTACATCTTTCCCAATAATACGTATGTTCTCAAATGAGAAATATAGCCTAGTTTTTGGAAGTATGGAAAAAATACTGTAAGTTCACCAATTGGTCATTGAGACCCACTATATTCCATGCACACAATTTACAAATAAGTATTGGAGTAAGAAAGTCTAGGTCAGTTGTCCTTACTTTTATACATAGTCCTCTTTGTACTATTTCAGAATCCAGAAGTTTTTGTTTGTTTTCTTAATCTAAGCTCCAATGATTTTTCATAAGAAAGGGTGAAATACAATTTGGACTATCATTGACACCAACATTCAAGAGTCATTAAAGAGGCTGCCTTTTGCGGCCACTTATAGAACTGATTTTAAACGCTCTTTTGCACAAACTAGTTATTTCCTCTCATTCAAAAAAATTCATCTGCAAGGGAGCTCTGGTGCCTAGTGGCAAGAAGCTGTGCTGCAATCCTGAAGACTTGGTTCAAACCCATCTGCTCTGCTGGAGAAGGAGGGGTAATCTCCTGTGTCAGTCACATCTGATTCAAGAGTGCACAACAACAAAAAATTAATTTGCAAAAACCAGAACTATTATTATACCTCCCTCACAAGAAAGCTGCGTTCCAGTCACCCATTATTATCAATGCATCTTGATTGCATGTTCGATCTATCTCCGACTGTAAGAGTTGGTAGAAATCATCTATTTCTTCTTCTTTGGCTCTGGTTGTTGGTGCATATATCTGAAT
>NW_006399901.1:2167857-2182414 GCF_000299155.1 Elephantulus edwardii | reverse complement strand
CTTCACCTGCTCCCCCCACTGACCAAACTGTGCAGCTCTGCAACTGCATCCTGGCCCATCCTCACCCTTCTGCCCCCAACCCTCACCTCCTTGTAACCCCCAATATGTTTTTCCCAATTAAAAAAATAGTATAGGGACTAAGTGCTCAGTAAATGTTCATTCCTTTTTCATGTAAGGTATCTCTCTGAGCACAATGCTTGTGGATTTTTTTTCATTCATGTTGTATTTCATACAATCATTCCTTACATTGTGTCCTTCCTCACTTGACATTTATACACATCTTGCTGGTTATCCTTCTGTTTTTACAATAAGGTCTTACGCAGTATTTGTCCTTCTGAGTTAGTTCATTAGTATACTGATCTCTAGCTTCTCCAATGTTACATACTGTTTTCCCAAATTATTACTCCTGAGTGATGCCTAGAATCCCAACATGTGAATGTACTACAATTTCTCAATCCATCCATTTGTTTGTTGATGGACATTGGGCTGTTTCCAGTATGCTGCAACTGAGAATAATGCTGCCATGAACACTGGAGTACAAATCTCTGTTTGTGTCTCAGTTCTAATTTCCTCTGGGTATATTCCTTGCAGTGGAATTTCTATGTTCAGTTGTTTGGTTTTTAATATCTCTCTTTTTTTTTAACTTTTTTTTGAGAAAATGCCAAATTACCTTTTAGAGTGGTTGTACCATTTTGCAATTCCACCAACAAAGCATGAGAGTTCCAATCTCTCTATATCCTTTCCAACATTTATTGTTGGCTGTCCTGTTAAACTTTGCCACTACTACTGGGGTGAGATGGTATCTCACTGTGGTTTTGGTTTGCACCTCTCTTACTGTCAGTGGTTTTGAGCATTTTTTCATGTGTCTGTTGGCTATCTGACTGTCTTCCTTGGTGAAAAGTCTTTCTTTCCATGTCTTCTGCACATTTCATAATTGTGTTATCAGTCTTTTTCTTCTGGAGGTCCTGCAGTATTCTGTATACTTTCATTATGAGATTCCTGTAGGAGATAGCATTGTCAAAAATTTTTTTCCAGTCAGTAGGTTTTCTTTTCACCCTAAAAAGTTTTTATGCACACAAGGATTTAATATTTAGAAGGTCTCATTCATCAGTGTTATCCTCTCCTGGCTGTGCATATATTGCTTCTTTATTCTCCCCACAGAGCTATGCAACCAACAAGCACCTGGTTAATTTGCTAAATGAATGAGTCACAACTTCCCTTTCTGAATGGCATCATTTCTGAACGGCAGAGTAGGTGAGGCAGCAAAACTTAACGTTTATGTGCTGAGAAAATATTTGGAAGGAGCTGCAATTAACCCTATCTAGACAAAATCAGACTCTCTCCTCAAGTGTTAAAATCAGTCACTTGTTGCCATATTTATTATCAATATAAGTAACACCAGCTAACCTTCTGACCAACCTTCAATGTAGATTATCTTACTTCATCTTTAAAGCTGTCCTCTAAAGTTTATGAACTCTACTATATTACTGATGTCCGCCAGGGATGTATTCTGTCTCCATACCTTTTCAATCTATATGCAGAACAGATCACCCGGGACACTGGGCTGTACAAGGAGGAATGTGGCATCAGGATTTGAGGAAGATTAATCAACAACCTGCGTTATGTAGATGGCACAACCCTGTTTGCTGAAACTGAGGACCTGAAGCGCTTGCTGCAGAAGGTCAAGGACTGCAGTCTTCAATACGGATTGAAGCTCAACATCAAGAAAACAAAGATTCTCGTCACTGGGCCAACTAGCAGGATCATTATGGATGGTGAAGAGATGGAGATTGTTAACAGGTTTAATTTGCTTGGCTTCATAATCAATACTCTTAATACCAGCAACCAGGAAATCAAGAGACAAATTGCATTGGGAAAGTCAGCTGTCAGAGACCTCTCCGGAGTACTGATGAGCAACAACGTCGGGCTGGAAACTAAGGCGCACTGGATCCAGGCCATAGTCTTCACAATTGCATACTGTTTGTCAGAGAGCTGGACAATGACTAGGGAGGATAGAAAGAGAATTGATGCCTTTGAGCTGTGGTGCTGGAGAAGAGTGTTGAATATACCATGGACTGCTAGGAGAACAAACAGGTTCGTCCAGAAGAGGGCAAAACTGGGCTACTCGTTGAAGGCAAGGATTCTGAAGCTTTGTCTGACATACTTCGGGCATGTTGCAAGGAGGGACGGGTCCTTGGAGAAAGACATCATGTCTGGGAGGGTAGTGGACAGTACAAGATAGGAAGACTCTCAATGAGATGAATTGATTCAGTGACTGGGGTAATGGGAGTAGGTGTGTCAGAGACAGTCGGATTGGCACAGGATAGAGCAGGGTTTGGGGCTTTTTTTCTTTTTTTAAAATTTTACTTCATTATTTTTAGTGTGTACCGTCAAATCAGTTCTGACTGATACAGGAGGAGATTGTTCCTCCTTCTGCAGCAGAGCATCTGGTGGATTGGAACTGTGTACCTCTGAGATTGCAGTGCAGCTTCTTGCCACTAGGCCACCAGAGCTCACTGGTTTGGGGCTTTTGTACATTGGGTCGCTATGAGTCGCAAGAGATTCGATGGCACATGACAACAACAGCAACAACCACTGTCTTACTATTATTAGCACCCCCTGGAATGGGGAAGTTAAAGCTCAGAGTAGTTAGGTCACTTGCCCATCATCAGAGTCAGTTAGTGGCCTTTAAGAAGAGGTCCATAAGGGAGCTCTGGTGGCCTAGTGGCAAGACGCTGCACTGCAATCCCAGAGGTACGCAGTTCAAATCCACCAGATGGTCTGCTGGAGAAGGAGGAGGCAATCGGCAATCTCCTCCTGTACCAGTCAGATCTGATTTGATGGTACACGTAAAAATAATACAATTTAAAAAAAAAGAAGAAGAGGTCCAAAAGAGGACTATGAGAAGAACATTCAGATACACCAAGCTAGTTTAAAAATAAGAAAACTAATAGAAGGAGAATTGAAACCTTTGAGATGTGGTGCTGGAGAATTCCGACTATACCATTGACTGCTAGGAGAACAAACAAGTTCATCCTCGGGAGGGTGAGACATGGCTGCTCTTTGGAGGCAAGGATGCTGAAGCTTCATCTGACATACTCTGGGCATGTTGCAAGGAGGGATGTCATGCTTGGGTTGGTGGATGGATTGATTCAGTGGCTGGGGTAATGGGAGTAGGTATGTCAGAGACAAAACGATAGGCACAGGATAGAGCAGGGTTTAGGGTTATTGTACACAGGTTCTCTATGAGTCGCAGGCAACCTGACAGCACCTAAAAACAACCACTACCTAACATTGTTATAAACAAGGGATATCACTGCTTGACACCAAATTGATCTTGGCTGACAGCAATAAAATACCAAAAAGATATCTACTTGTGTCTTACTGAGTATGCGAAGTCATTCAACTGTCAACATGATACAGACTAAGCAGTAATCATTCACATATAATCATTCCAATAGGGATAATGCATGGTTTAAAATCCATAAAGATGCACTCCAGGGTTGTATCCTTGTACCATACTTATTCAATCTGTGTGCTGATCAAACAATCCAAGAAGCTAGAGTATGTGAAAAAGAATGTGGCATCATGCCTGGAGGAAGACTCATTAACAATCTGCACAGGCAGATTACACAACCTTGCCTGCAGATGTGAAGGCTTGAAGCACTTAGTGATGAAGCGTAAAGATGGCAGCCTTCAATATGGATTGTACCTCAACACCAAGAAAACAAAACCCTCACAATAGAACAATAAATAGCATCATGAAGAGAAGCTTGAAGTTATTAAGATTTCATTTTACAACACTCATGGAAGTGGCAATCAGAAAATCAAATTTCTTCATATGGTGGAGAAATCTGCTGCCAACACCAAGCCACTGCCCCTGAGAGGATGTGGACTCCCAGGGACCCTGTATCGGGTGTCTGAAGCAATAAATCTTTATGGAAGAGACTGCTCAGCTGAGAACTACAGAGTGTCTGTTAGGAGAACTGAAATACCAACCGTTTGATTAGCAGGCTGGCACATTATAAGTACCACACCAGCAGGGCTCCTACAGATATCTTTTTAAAATGTTAAAGGTAAAGATGTCACTGTAACGACCATGGTGTGCCTCGTTTGAGTCATGGAATTTTCAACTGCCTCAATGCATGTGAAAGCTGGACAGTAAATATGGAGGCTGAAGAACTGATGCTCTTGAATTGTAGTGCTGGTGAAAACACTGCATATATTATGGACTGCCAAAAGAACAAACAAACGTGTCTTGGAAGAATTGCAGCCAGAATGTTCCTTAGATGTAAAGATGGTGAAATCTCATCTCTCATAGATTGGGCATGTTATCAGAGAGGTTCAACCCCCTGTAAAAGACATCAAGCCTGGTAAACCGTTACGTGTCGTTGAGTCAACTACACCTCACTGCAACCCTGTAAACAAGGGTTCTCAACCTTGCTCTATCTTGTGCCATCGTAATAAAGCAGGTCAGCGAAAAAGCAGACCCCCAGCAAGATGGACTCATAGAGGCTACAATAATGGGCGTAAACACAGGAGATTGTGAAGCTGGTGCAAAATTGGTGGTGTTTCCTTCTTTGGTACAAAGAGCTGCTACAAAAGAATTATCATAGTGGCACCTAACACCTAACTCATTTGAAATATATTGTAGAACATATCTTTACTACAAATTAGGCTTATGCCTCCAGCTATTTATTTCCATTAATTGTGTTCAATTTGCAAATATTTAGAGGTCAAGCAGCAAGTTCAACAATAAGAATATATCAGACACAGTTCCCACGCTCAAGGAGTCTGTGGTCCACTCAGAATCTAATTGCTTTTAAGTTTGCTGGTCTGTTTTGTTAAAAGAAAAATCACAAACTATGAAGTGCCTGAGCAGAGAGGCAACTGTAAAGAAAAATACAAGAGACTCTTCTCCAGATTTGCTCAAGGTCTATCATATTCAGACAGCTGTCAAATATTTAATCACCCCTGCAATGCACGCACTATAAGACAATTCTGAAAAGCAACTGGGAAAGTGGATAATGAATGGTCAGGTACCATAGAGACTATAATAGAGTCAACCTTGTTTGACTAGGCCTAAGAAGGAACTGCCGGCCAGTTCCCTAGGCCATTTTCAAAGAAGCAGGTACAATGATCATGGAATTTCTGCTTCTGATCATCACATGTTGTAGAAATGGCATGATGGGCATCAGAGGTCCTCTAACTTCAGGAAAGGATCACCATTAGTATCAGCCTAAAGCAGATTCCTAGGAGGCGAAGGTCCAAAATACTTCCATCTTTCAACTTCAGATCAATTCTGACACTAGCCACCCTTCCTCAAGGCACTTTACTTCTGGGTTCAAAATTCATTGCAATGGCCATACAGAACCCACTGATAATACTGAGATATAGAATTCAGGATCAGAAAATAAATCAGATGCAAGTTCTTGGGTCTAGACAGTTTTTCAAACTCTTTTGCAAGCCTCTTCCTTAGACTCTTGGCCCCTAAGCTGTAGACCTCTGTTCTACTTAAGCAAGAGTGACAAAGCCCTTTAGCTCTTCTAGTAAGTGCCTAAAAGGCACTGCTTTCTACCAAGAAGCTTCCTGGCAAAGGCCCTCAGCCCTCTCACTCCACGGCTGGAAAGTCTACCATGTGATCCTACCTGATGCCTGGACCTGCTGCTGCTGTTTCTCTCTTGTGCATACTACTTACTGATGGGGAGCAGAGGGGATAGGAAGGAAATAAAACAAATATAATTAAGGCTCTCTTTGGATACTGGAGCTAGAAAAATCAGATGTGTCTGTACTTGGGGGTGGGGGAAAGGCTGTTCTATATTTTTCAAAATGTCTAATATGAGCACATATAACTCACAATTAAAGTTACAGTTTGCTTATTTTTTAAGTATATGTCCAAGACTCGTTTGATTATAACCAAAGCTGTGGGGTCAAGGGAGGCCTGGGTACACTCGCAGGGGGCTCCGCCACCATGAGCAGCAGTGTAAGACCAGTCCAAGCATTCCATATCCTCATCTACTGCTAGTGATGGTGTCAAGTTGTGCAGACACTGTACAAAACAGTTAAGTGGTTCCTCAAAAAGTTTAACACAGAGTTGTCACTGGGATGCAGAATTCAGTTCCTAGATATGTAACCAAGGAAAGCTTACGTCCAAACAAAACTTGTGCATGAACATTTATGTTGTTGTGTTATGTGCCATCGAGTCACTTGTGACTCATAGTGACCCTATGTACAACAGCTCTAAACCCTGCTCTATACTGTGCCAATCGCATTGCCTCTGACACACCCATCCCGATTACCCCAGTCACTGAATCAACCCACCTCATAGAGGGTCTTCCCCTCCTGCGCCATCCCTCCACCCTCCCAAGCATGATGTCCCTCTCAAAGGACCTGTCCCTCCTCACAACACAGCAGCACTTTTTTTTAACAGTCCAAAGGTAGAAACAACCCAAACTATATGGATCCATTTAGATGGAACATCCATAACAGGCAAATTTCAGAGAAACATAAGGTAGATTAGTGGATAAAGGGAGGGAAGAATAGGAAGTGACTGTTAATAGACATTTTGGGAGGGGGTTAATGAAAATGTTCTGAAATTAGGTGGTAATGGTGGCACAATCTTGTGAATACACTAAAAACCAATTAATTATAAACTGTAAAATGGTAACTCTTACAACATCAGAATTATACCTTTATTTTAAAAAACAGAAAGACTGCAAAACAACCAACAGTCTTCTTAGAAATTAGTCAACACTGCAATCCCAGAGGCGTATGGTTTGAATCCACCAGATGCTCTGCTGGAGAAAGAGGAACAATCTCCTCCTGTACCAGTCTGATCCGATTTGACAGTACACACACACACACACACACACACACACACACACACACACCTCTAAAAAAAATTTAGTCAAGGAGGGAAGAGAAAAGATTGAGGAACTGTTCTAAATTGGAACAAATTAAAGAGAATCAGTAAGTGCAATGCAGGCTTTCGACTGGGCGCTGGGACAAGAAAAGGACACAAATGACATAAACAGGAAAATCAGAATAGATCTACCAAGTATTTATAGTGTTGCATTAATATTAATTTTCTTGTTTGGATAATTTTTTTATGGCTAATAGTAGAAAAAAACTGGGGTAAAGGTATATAAGAAGCTTATGTACTATTTTTCCAACATTTTTGTCTACAATTATTTAAAAATAAAGACTTGAAATTGACCCTAATACAGATCAGAAGTTATCCTTCCCCCCTGCCATGTAAAGAGTCATTTAGCAAATACTTTGGACTCTGTGGGCCACATGGACTTTGTGACAACTACTCCACTCTGCTGTTCTAAATATTAAAGAATTCAAAGACACCATGCAAATGAATGACAGTGGTTGTGTTCCAATAAAACTATTTATAGACCCTGATACTTGAATTTCCTAAAATCTTCGTGTATAATTATTGCTCTTTTGAAATGAAATCTTACACTTTGAGTTTACTCTCCACCAATAAAAACAACAAAACAAAACACGTAAAAATCTTTCTTAGCTCACAGGCCTCGCAAAAGCAGACAAGTGGGGTCACATGTGGCCCATCGGGCCCAGGCTTCAGGCATCTAGTCTCTATCAGAATTGGTAAATATGTGCTTGTTCTTCTCAAGCGTTACTGGACTAAACGAGGTTCATCATATTCATTTACTGCACAACTTCTCAGGATACTGAGAAATCCCAAGAAGGTTTTAATGCTATGTTTTCCCCAATCATACTTTAACCTAGAACGCTTTTTTCAATGGTCTATCTTCAGATTAGTGACCTAAGGAATATACTTACAAAAATGCTAATTTAGGTATATCTGTAAAAGAAAGCCTTCAGATTAAGAAATGTAAAATTTTTTTCTTCTTAAGTTTAATCCAATATTTATTTGGGGAAAATACAATTTTGATGAGAAAAATTCAACGCTTTCACTGTAAACATAAAGTCAACAAGAATTTTAAAGGTAATAGCCCAAGAAAATGCAGTAATAACTCTTAAGATCCATTTCAATTAAAGAGCCAAATCAAATTGAAGACAAGGGTTAAAATACTTCTCAAATTAAAAAAAAAAAATTAAAATTAAAACCAGCTCCCAAACACCAAATTAAGATTTTTTTTTTTTACTCAGTTCCTAGACAATATCTGAATAACCATTTCACAACTATTTTTAATCCTGGAAAACACAAACAAGTAGATAAACACAGGCAGGAGATCCTGGCACAACCCCAATGTTTTTGGCACCTCAGCTGAATCACAAGGTAGAATGGATTCTCTGCTTCACAAGGCAATACATGCACTCTTAGTCACTCTAACAGGTTTTTAAAACGTATTTTACTTGGAATTTTGTCCATCACAAAACACGGAGCTTTGACACTTGATTAAAAAATTGAAAATTGTGACAAAAATATCATCTGCATGTTGCACATTAGTGAGGATGCTCAGGCAGGTCAAATCTATAAGAGGACAGGTTTTTACACGCTGGATGGAAAGTCAGCCAACAGACTGCAAAAATTCTCAGTCAGCACAACATCTACACAGCCAACACTGCTGGCGAGAGGATTAAAGAGGGATTTACGTTTGAGGGAGGAGGCTGCTGCCCTGCACAGCCTCAAGGGGCCCTTACAAGTGAGACCTTCAACCCTGCAATCCAAAAGCTCACTTGCTTTATCTGTTCAAATACAGTGTCTTAAAGAGGCACTTACAAAGTGTCTTATGAAAATAAACCTCTTAAATGATGTTATTTGTTCAACAAACATTTAAAGAGCCCATCAGATGTTGAAGAGCCCTAGCTGAGCACTTGGCTGCTGACCAAGAGGTCAGTGGTTTCAACCCACCAGTCACTCTGTGTGGAAAGAGGCAGCAATCTGGTCTTTAAAGACTGCAGTCCTGGAAATCTATGATAATTCCACTATGTCAGAATCAACTCAATGGCCAACAGATTTGGTTACCGGCATAACATGGTGGGCCATCTAGTACTAAGCCAAACTACCCCCACACACAAGAAAAAAGGAGAAGTATACAGGATAACTTGGGAGAGACTGCATAAGGCCAGAACCATGGGTCTTTCTCCCAGGACCAGAGGTCATCCAAAAAAATGGTAGAGACAAAAGAATCCCATTTACTTTAAGGGTTGATAGAGCACGAGTAAAAGTCAAAGTAATTATACACAGCTCTGGGATTCTGAATGAGTTCTGTTCATAACACTGCTTGTATGTCAAACTTGTACATTTGTTCCATCAGGGAACTACAGTGTGCCAAAGTCAGTCAAATCTTTATCTTGACATATATCTTTCTATGCATATAAGTTAAAGAAACACTTTGGGAAATACTAAAATATCGTTGTAATGTTTCAATAATAAAGTTGTAATGTTTTGAGGCGCATTGCAAAGTTGTTATTTTTGTTATTATGAACCACTGTTTATACCTCAACACTTTAAACAAAAGTATACAGGGGCTGGTTTGCATGCACGTAAGTTATATGTTCATAATCCGAGGACTGACTGGTCTTAAAATCAGAGATTGCAAGTGGGGAGAAAGCCTCCATCTAATAATATCTTTACACTTCCCTGGACAAGGAATTGACCAGGTTTGAGGCAATCAAATCCACTGCTGGTCATCTCTACTAAGTTTGCATTAAATAAAAATTTGTCTTCCTGTGTCTTTTTGCTAGTTTTGTTTCTTTCATTCCCAAAGAAAGGGAAGGAAGTCCTCAGCTGTAAAAGACACCTCCCCTCCAGCGTTTTATTTTTTGGGCTAAGCATTATCACTTCTGAGAGACTTGCAGTTCCCTCAAAGTGAGTAATGACCATATAGCAGCACAATGAATAAGGAGGACTGAATAACCAATGCCTTTGAATTGTGGTGTTGGCTGACTATCCCATAGACTGTTAAAAAAGAACAATCAATCCCTCTCGAAGGAAATGCAACCAGAGTGCTCCACAGAGGCAAGGACGGTGAAACTTCATCTCACTTTCTTTGGGACTATTCTCAGGAGGAACCAATCCTTGGATTGGACCCATGCTGGGAAGGGCAGAGGGTCACTGAACACCCTCCACGAGATGGGACTGACCTAGTGACTACCACAATGGGCTTAAGCATGACAGAGATCAGGATGATGTAACAGGCTGGGGCAAGGTTCTCACCTGCTGGTTCACAGGGTCACTGTGAGGCGTAGGGGACTCAAAGGCACCTAACAATAACAGCAACAACAACAACAGCTCAATCTCTCCTCACTTACCTGCATGATTAGGTTCCAAAGACCAGGTCGTTAAGTGAAAATGTAAGATGAGCACATCTGATCACAAAACGGAGGATGACTACACTATTACATAAATGCCAAACACATCTTACACAACTGCTAAACCACTGAGAGTCAAGGCGAGCCAAGTTAACATAGAATCTTAATTATTACAAACGGCATTTCTCTCCCCTTGCATTTCAGCCGCTTCTTACTGCCATCTCTGTATTGTTAACGCGAAATAGAGTTAGCGAAGTTTCTGGGTTTTGACTATTGTCGTAAACGTGAAATGTTAGCAAACGAGAGAGTTGGCAGGTGAGGCTAAGACGTAAGTACTGCGGAGAGGTGGGGGGGACGCGCACCTCTATTAACAATGGGTTTCAAGACCCGTAACAATTGGTTTCAAACACCAGGATTCCCAACATTCCTATCCAGATTCTAAATCGGAGGTGTGATGTGGGGCTCGGGAATCTGAATATTAAAGGATGCATCCTGGAGGATTTTGAAAAGCAGAGGATGACTTATATTTGTTCTTATATTTACGAAACACTATCCCGTTTTATACCCAAGAAAGCCCTGGCCGAGCAAAAGAAAGATTTGTCCACAACACACAACGGCAGTAAGAGGCCAAGTCTCAAATCCGAGTTTCTTGACAACTAGTCCATTGTTTGCTGGTTTCGGCCTCTACGCTCGGGTAAACGCGATAAAAGAACCCACCACGTAAGAAAGGCACTTCTGAGTGGTGACGGAGTCGCACAAAGGGAGTTTAGGGTTAAGTCTTGATGTGGCAGGGAGAGCTCGCAAGAGTTCTTCCTGTTCTTGGGCCATCCTTTTCCCGACCTGTAAGTACAGGACAGAAGACCATAACGCCAGCCCAAGTGCCTTCCAGAGCGGAGGGGCCAGGGCAGAGCTGTGCTGTTGTCTCTGGGTCACGGGGCTCAGGTGCCGCAGCCCGGGGGCACCGGGGAGGGACCCGATCCTACGCTCCCGACTCCAATCCCTGCCAGACCCGCCACCAGAGCTGCTGACGTACCTGCGTGTCCTCCGCACAGAAAAACGCCGCTCCAGCCTCTCAGGAAGTCGGCCGAATGACCAGTCCCACCGCCAGTCAATCTGTCGGGCCTGACCTTCGACTCCACCTACACGTCACCTGACGCAGAGCCGCCTCTCTCCAAGACTTCCGGCATCAGACCGGAAAAGGCTGGTCCGCCGCATGGTTTTTCCGGCTCCAGACCCGGTCGTTTAGGTTCCGCCTGCGAACGGGAAGCGGTTGGTTGGTTTTGGTTTGTTTTTTTTCCCCCTTTTTTTCTATAATTATATTTTATTAATTTTCATAAACATTTACAGAGATTTTGGGCTTCCACTCATTCATTGTTGCACTATTCTCTCTACCCTCCTCCCAGTTTGTTCTTGTCCAAATGCCACAGTGCTTGTCAAAGCCAGTTCTGATTAATCTTCTTTGTCAGTGTATCCTTTGCCATTCCCTATCACTCCTCCCTGAGAGAGACTTCACCCTGAGTCATAAGGAAAAGGGGACGGCGTATTCTCTTAGCTAATTCCTGCTGAAAAGGGACGCTGTGGGTTTCAGGGTGAAGATCTTCTCTCACTCCTCTAAAGGGCCCCTTTGGCAGTAGGAAACACATAGACTATTATGGAGATTGATTTTGGAATTCAGATGCACTCTTATTGATTGTGCTTGGCTGTACATGTACATATCCTTCAAGATGTATCATGGGGGTGTTGCAACCTAGAAGACACAAATTTGACTAACAAGTTATAAGTACATGAGTCCAAAAATTATGGAAAAGTAAAAGAAAAGATTCTTTCATTGTTTTACAAACCCTCCCCCAGGTCCCCTCCACCATGCAGCCCTCGCTCTAGTCTCCTGTGATGACAGAAATACCCAGTTACATCTCTCTTTTAAACGGTTCTCTCCCTCCTCTGTTTCAGTGCAGTATACATTATTGAACCCATCTTACTCAGTCTCTCCCCAACCCCAAGGACAGTCCCATTCTACAACAGTGGCATCATGTAATATTTGTCCTTTTGTGACTGGGATATTTCACTCAGCATAATGTTCTCCAGAGTCAACCATTTTGAATAATATTGCATGAGTTCCTTGTTTTTAAATGCAGCATAGTATTCCATTGTGCGAATATACCACAGCTTCTCTAGCCATTCGTTTGTTGATGGGCACTTAGGTTGTTTCCAACTCCTTGCTATTGTGAACAAAGCTGCAATAAACATGGGTGTGCATATATCTGCTTGGATGTCAGCTATGGTCTCTTCAGGGTATATTCCCAGTAGTGGAATTGCTGGGTCAAATGGTATCTCCATTTGCAACTTTTTGAGAAAGCGCCATACTGCTTTCCACAGGGGTTGCACCATTTTACACTCCCACCAACAGTGAATCAGGGTTCCAGTTTCTCCACAACCTCGCCAGCATTTGTTGCTTGCTGTTCTGTTAAATTTTGCTATTTTGACTGGGGTGAAATGATATCTCATAGTTGTTTTAATTTGCATCTCTCTTAGGGCTAGGGATTTTGGGGCTGAACACCTTGAAGAAAAAAAGCCAAATCCAAGTCCAGATCTAGGGCGAGAAGACTATCAGGTGGACCTGCCGCACGAGAATGTAAGCAAATGTTCCAACAACACTAATGGGAGTGTGTTAGTTTAGGCCATCCCATTGCCCAAATTGGGTCAATTTGAGTATCAAGATACGTAATCATCATCAGTCCATTCATTGACTTGGCTTCAGAACCTATCCATAGCTGATACTCCAGTGGGTTTTCAGAAGATGAAAACTGCATGGGAGGAAATCGCCCATCTTTGTTCCGTGTAATAGCTGGGAGATTGGAATCACCCATTTTTAGATTGGGAGCTCAACACATTGCCCCTCAGAGCTACTTCAGGGATGTTGTTGTTGTTGTGTGCCATCGAGTCACCTGTGACTCATAGCAACTCTACATACAACAGCTCTGACTTTCTTGATGTTGAGATGTAATCCATACTGAAGGCTATAGTCTTCGATTTTCTCCAGCAAGCACTTCAGGTCCTCCTTACTTTCTGCAAGCAGGGATGTATCATATGCATAATGCGGTGGTTTATAAGTCTTTATCAGATCCTGGTGCCACATTCTTCATAGAATCTGGCTTAATGGTTTATTTGCTCAGCATACAGATTGAATTTCTACATTCAGTCAATAACCTACGTTATGCAGATGACATAACCTTACCTGCTGAAAGTGAGGAGGACTTGAAGCACTTGTTTCAGAAGATCAATGAATGCATCCTTCAGTATGGATTGCATATCAATATCAAGAAAACAAAGATTCTTACCACTGGACCAATTGACAGTCTTGTGATGGAGAGGAGATTAAAACTGTCAACAGATTCATCTTGCTTGGATCCACGATTAACACCCTTGATATTATCAACAGGAAATAAGGAGACACATTGAAATCTGCAAATTATTTAGAAGTGGTGATGTCAGTTTGAAGACTAAAGTGCGTCTGATTCAGTCCATAGTCTCTCCAATTACTAGCTATGTATCCAAGATCTGGACAATGAAAAACGGTGACAGAAAAAGAATCCTTTAAGCTGTGGTGTTGGAAAAGAGCACAGAACATCCCTTAGATGGCCAAAAGAACAAGCAAATATGTCTTGGCGATGGTGCAGCTGAAGTGCTCTTTGGAGGCAAGAATGTTTGGAAATGTTGCTATGAGGTGTTATTTCTTGGAGAGGGACATGATGTTGGGAAGGTTGGAGGATCAGTGAAGGAGAGGAAGACCTTCAACTAGGTTATCAGGGATCCAACCCCGGTATGTTGGGAGAATTCCACCAAAAGGAGGCACCAGGTTGAAATGAAGACGTGGAGAGGCTAATTGCTGGTGACAAATAGCAAGTTTAATATTCTGGCAAGGGTATATGTCTTAGGAACATGCCTGCAGGGGTAATTGCATTATCTCTTATCTGTCCGAGATGATGACTGGTAGATCGAACATTCCCAGACCTCAACACAAAACAAAGACATCTTCTGGGATATCCTAGGATATCTATTGGAAAAGAAGAAGGTATCACATTCCTAGGAATCTGAGGCCTTTGGTCACTCCTTATGCATTAGCATACTGCTTCCTGGAGTTGTTTACTGTAGAACAGATGGTCAAGCCAAGATAGGTGGTCCTGCTGTTTTTACAAGGCATTGCTGATCCTGCTTTGCAGATTAGCCAGCTTCTGACAGCTCCTCCCTCTTAATAAAAATATGGGATGCAGCCTGTCTTAGGTGGATATGAGACCTCAAACTCAAG
>NW_006399901.1:2123254-2139538 GCF_000299155.1 Elephantulus edwardii | reverse complement strand
CAAGTCACCAAGGAGCCGACACCGATGCAAGGGCAAGAGGGAATTTATTTCAGATTTGAATCCGGGCCTCGCTCAAACCCTGCGGATAGAGCAGGGAAAATGACACGGCCCAGATTCTGGGCTGTGCCGTCTATTTAAAGGGGAAAGCCTGTGAAAACAGGGTGATACAAGATTGGCTGATGTTTGGGTGGGGGCTCATTTTCCCCTTCCCCCACCGCTTTCAGTTTACTGCTCTAGAGGCTTATACATTTTAAAATGACATATTGGTTACAAAATGGAGTCCCTCACAGGGATATCCTATGATATCTATTGGAAAACAAGAAAGTATCACATTCCTAGAAATCTGAGGCCTTTGGTCACTCCTTATTCATTAGCATACTGCTTCCTGGAGTTGTTTACTGTAGAACAGATGGTCAAGCCAAGATAGGTGGTCCTGCTGTTTTTACAAGGCATTGCTGATCCTGCTTTGCAGGTTAGCCAGCTCCTGACACTAGGTGGATTGATACGGTGACTGCCGCAATGGTCTCTTGTGTGTCAAGAAGTGTGAGGATAACACAGGACAGGGCTGGGTTCAGCCGTTTTGTTCATAGTGTCGCTATGAGTCATACTCAACTCCATGGCATCTAACAACAACAACAGATTGAATGGGTATGAAGAACGGATACACCCCTGATACACATCCTTCCTCATTTTAAGTCATACAGTGTTCCCTTTTTCCATGTGGACAACAGCTTCTTGATCTAGGTATTGATTTCATATCCACCTGCTGCCTAGTGGCAGAAAATTAGACAATTTCTTCCCATGCAATTTACGGCCTCTGAAAACCCACTGGAGGGTGAGCTATGAGTCCATTCTGATTCAATGGTATTCAACAACAACATAATAAGTTGTGCATGCAATGAATTACAAAAATGGAGGAGGATGGAAAAAAATCAAAATGCATGTCAGAAGAGACTGTAAAGATTGCACTGGAGCATTGAGAAGCCAAAACAAGAGGAAAACATAAGAAGTGAAAAAACTGAAGAGAAGATTTCAAAGGGGCAGTTCAGGAGGACAAAGCAAATGAACATAAAGGAATGTTCAGAGAGCTGGAATTGAAGAATAAAAAGGGAAGAACTTGCTCAGCATTTCTCAAGCTGAAAGAATGATAAAACAAATTTAAGCCTTATGTCGCAGTATTGAAAGATGCTACGGGCCAATATACTGAATGACCCAGAAAGCATCAAAAGAAGATGGAGGGAATACACAGAATCACTGTACCAGAAAGAATTGATTGACACAGGAATATTTCAGGAAATATCATATGAACAGGAGTCAATGGTAAAGAAAGAGGAAGTAGAAGCTGCATTGAACACATTAGCAAATAAATAAGGCCCCAGGAATCAATGGGATACAAATTGACTTATTTCAATTGACAGATGCAGCCTTGGATGCAATCACCAGTTTATGCCAGGAAATTTGGAGGATAACTGTCTGGCCAATAGATTGGAAGAGGTCCATATTTGTTCCCACTCCCAAGAAAAGTGATCTAACCAAATGTGGAAACTATCGAATAATATCATTAATATCACATGTAAGCAAAATACTGCTGAAGATCATTTAAAAACAGCTGGAACAGTACAGAATAGAGAGCTGCTAGAAGTTCAAGCAGGATTTAGAAGAGGCCATGGCACCAGGGATATCATTGCTGATGTCAGGATCTTGGCTGAAAGTAAAGAATACCAGAAGAATATGTATTTATGCTTTATTGATTATGCAAAGGCATCTGACTGTGTGGATCATGCTAAGTTGTGGCTGACATTGAGAAGAATGGAAATCCCTGAGTACTTAATTGTGCTCATGAAGAACCTATACCTGGACCAAGAAGCTGTTGTGCGAACAGAGCAGAGGAACACCGCAAGGTTTAAAATGGAGAAGGGAGTGAGTCAGCATTGTATTCTCTCTCCATACCTATTCAATCTATATGCTGAGCAAATTATCCAAGAAGCTGGATTTATGAGGAGGAGTGTGGCATCAGGATCGGAGGGAGTCTCATCAATAATGTGCATTATGCAGATGACAAAACCTTGATTGCTGAAAGTGAAGAGGACTTGAAGCACTTGTTGCAGAAGATCAAGGAATGTAGCCTTCAGAATGGATTGCGTCTCAATATTAAGAAAACAAAGATTTTTACCATTGGACCAATAGGCAGTGTCATGATGAATGGAGAGGAGACTGACATTATCAACAGCTTTATCTTGTTTGGGTACATAAATAACATCCTTGGTACCAACAGTCAGAAAATAAGGAGGTGCATTTCACTGAGAAAATTTGCAGTTAGGAAGTTCTCCAAATACTGAGGAGTAATGATGCCAGTTTGAGGACTAAGCTGCATCTGATTCAGGCCATAGTCTTTCCAAAGATTCATCTGTGAGCTAAACAGTGAATAAGGATGACAGAAAAAAAATCGACACGTTTGAACTGTGATGTTGGAGAAGAGCACTGAACATCCCATGGATGGCCAAGAGAACAAACAGATATGTCTTGGAGAGGGTGCAGCTAGAATGTTCTTTGGAGACAAGGAAAGATGAGACTTTGCCTCACATACTTCGGGCATGTTGCTAGGAGGGGCTATTCATTGGAGAAGGACATGATGGAGGAAGGATAGAAGGTTGGTGAAGGGGAGGAAGACCCTCAACTAGGTGGATTGACACATTGACTGCTGCAATGGGTTCTGTGTGTCAGGAAGTGTGAGGATGGTGCAGGATAGAGCAGGGTTCACATCTTTTGTGAACTTTTGGTGTCGGTATGAGTCATACTGGACTCAACAGCAGCTAACAACAATGTGTGCACTATTATTACGTAAAGTTTTGGACTATTGTAGGAATTACAAAAACATTACTCAGACATGAAATGAGTACATGCTTTTATTGGGGAAATAGTGTTAAAAGACTTGCCTGATTCAGGTTTGACATAAAATGTTCAATCTGTTAAAAATACAGTCTCTCTTAAAACTCATTCAAGTCAAGCACAATAAAACTGAGGCTTGCCTATATGCCTCACTCCAGTGGATGCTGGTCACTTGTGAAATTATTATGTAGCTGGAAAATGTTAATTATAATCCATGTAATAGAGCATCACAATTCTTTCCAAACTGGTTGCTATGCAGTTCTCTTTTATCTTGCTGTGGCTGCTGGTTGTCCTTGGCATTTACTTTTGTGAGTTGGCAAAGGCCAGGGTCATTCACCCCAGACTCATGAGAAACACCCCAGCCTTCATTGTCCACGTGACCATGAAGCCTCTCTGGAGGATACAGAGAAAAAAAGCTTATGTAAAATAGCAAACATTCTTGTGAGACTTTTTCTCTTCCTGTTCTCCTTTTCCTTTTTCTAATTCTTGCTCTTGGTAGCAGCCAAGTGAAGTGATTTCCTGGCTTACAGATAAGATTTGACTCACATTATCTGCCAATGTCCCCTACATAAATCAAGATTTAACCACACTGTTACCTCGGCCCAGGTTTGCATGACATTCTAAGATCTCCATTTCGGTGACCAGTATGGTCACTCCTGACAATTTGAAATTTTGTGGAAAGCTGCTGAAGATTTATCCCTGCTTGTAAACAGAAGCCCTGGTGTCATTTTGTTGTTACGTATTGTCAAGTTGGAACTGACTCATAGCTGGCCCTCCAGTGGGTTTTCAGAGGCAGTAAATTGCACAGAGGGAGATTGCTCAACTTTCTGCTGTGTAGCAGCTAATCCGTTTGAACCACGTGCCTTTGGGTTAGCGGTGGAACTCCTTAATTACAAGCCACCACAGCTCCCAGCAGTTCCTTACCCAGCAGGGTCTCAGGACCCTGACAAAGAGTTGCTATGAGCCAGAACCAACTCAGTGTAAGTGAATTGTGAGGTTTTTGTAAAGGAAAAGATAAATCTGTTGTTGTTATGTGCTATCAAGTTGCCTGTGACACATAGGGACAATGGCTCTGAATCTGGCTCTATCATGAGTCAACCTTACTGTCTCTGACACACCTACCCCTATTACCCAGTCACTAAGTCAATCCATCTCATTGAGGGTCTTCCTCTCTTGTACTGTCTCTTCACCCTCCCAAGTGTGATGTCCCTCTCCAAGGACTAGTACCTTCTTGCAGTATGTTCAAAGTATGTCAGACAGAACTTCTGAATCCTTGCCTCCAAGGAGCAACCTGGTTTCAACCTCTCCAGGACAAACCTGTTTGTTCTCCTGGCAGTCCATGGTATATTCAATATTCTTCTCCAGCACCACAGCTCAAAGGCATCAATTCTCCTTCTATCATCCCTAGTCATTGTCCGGCTTTCTGATGCATAGCACGTAATTGAAAAGGTCAGGGCCTGAATTAGGCACACCTTAGTCTCCAGACTGACACTGTTCCTCTTCAGTATTCTGGAGAGGTTCCTGACAGCAGATTTTTCCAGTGTAATTTGTCTTTTGATTTTTTGGCTGCTGGTACCAAGAATGTTGATTATGAAGCCAAGCAAACTGAAGCAGTTAACAATCTCAGTCCCTTCACTATCTATGAAGCTACAATTGGCCTAGTGGTGAGAGAATCTTTGTTTTCTTGATGTTGAGCTTCCGTCCATATTAAAGGCTGCAGTCCTTGACCTTCTGCAACAATCGCTGCAAGTCTTCCTCTGTTTCAGCAAGCAGGGTTGTGCTATTGGCATAAAACTATTGACAGATAGATAAACCTACTGGTGTGAAGTCATTGACCCACAGCTACCCTCCATCAGTTTTCCTGTAAATCTTTTTTTTCCTATAAATCTTTATAGGAGCAGACTGTCCATCTTTCTGCCTTGAAGGGGCTGGTGGGTCCAAACTGCTGATCTTGGATTAGCAGACCAATACACAAACACTACAACACAGGGACCCCTAAAAAAATTAGAGACAGTGCCTGATTTTCTTTGGGTTAAAAACTTACGTGTTGAGAAGCGGAGGTGGCGAATAAAAAAAGAAAAGAAAAAAAAAAGGAAAAAAAAACTTACATGTTATTATTTCTTCCTTTGCTTTTGTCTGATATTAAACAAAGTATTTTCTGTTTATGTTGAGATTTTATTACTTTAATTGCTAACTTAGCTATAACTTTTCCTTTGAATAAAGTGTCATCAAAGCCAATGGCTTTAACTAGAGAACTCACATTATTTATGCAGGGAGTTTTTATTACTATGCAGACATTTAAAGACTTGATAGTCTTCTTCTTGTTGTTGTTATGTGTCCATCGAGTCACTTGTGACTCAGAACCCTGCTCTATCCTGTGCTAAACTTATTGCCTCTGACACACTTACCCCATTACCCGAGTCACTGAGTAATCCATCTCATTGAGGGTCTTCCTCTCTTGCACTGAACCTCCACCCTCCCAAGCATGATGTCCTTCTCCAAGGGCTGGTCCCTCATTGCAACGTGCGCAAAGTATGTTAGACGAACCTAAGCATATTCTTACTGTATACTATTAAATCTTGAGAGTATAATTTTATCTCTGAAATGTTTAAAATAAGGATAATATAGATATGAGTATGAATATACATATATATATGTGAAAAAATATATATCTCACTGGTCTGTCAATTTGCTGTACAGAGGTAACTCATGGTTGCTTTGATGCTAAACACTGTGACATTGATGTGTCAAATGCAATAATGGTTACTCAGGGCAGACAGTGTTTGGTGGAGCTCCTAGATTAAAATATGCTTGGAAGCAGGAGTGGCATCCATTTCCAAAATAGCTTGCCTCTGGAAACTTTATGAACTTAGAGAAATGGTGAAAGTTATACAAGTGTTCAGGACTTTCGTTCATAGGGTCACTATGAGTCATCTACGACTCAACGGCACTTAACAACAACAACATATACACACATACCATGAGATAGTGGTGGTAGCTCCCCGATCTGGTGGTTCAAATCCACCAGTGGCTAATAGGAAGAAAGATGAGTAGTGTCTTCCCAACAATTTTCAGCCTCTGAAAATCCGCTGGAGGATCAGCCATGATCAGTTCTGAGTCTGTAGCAATGAGTTGGAAGTGAGTGTTCTTTAGAAAGTAAAGGTTTTGTAAATGCTTTCTCCAAGTCTGTGACTTGTCTTTATTCTCATAAACTTACATACGTTAATTGTGTGTAATTGACATAATACAAAGAGCTTGAGTATGGTGAAAATCCTGAGGATGGTCCACGATAGGATAAGATTTTGGTCTGTTGTTCATTGGGTCACTATGAATCACAGTCAACTCAATGACACCAAGAACATCCCAATTTGATTTGAACAACTGGCAGACTCTTCAACAAGAATTTGGCCACTGGCGATTTTTACTTTGAAAACACTTGACCAAAATATCTCAACAAAATGGCCTACATCAGAGTTATGAAGGACAATATGAACGTCATTGAACTAAATCAAGACTTTCAGAACTCTTATGCACAAGTTATCAGATTATTATTGACACAGAATTGTAGGATACCAACAAGAAGAAGGTTGGGTTTTTAAAAAATTTTTATTTATTTATTCATTCTTTTTATGTGTGTACCATCAAATTGGATCTGACTGGTACAGGAGGAGATTGTTCCTCCTTCTTCAGCAGAGCATCTGATGGATTTGAATAGCGCACCTCTGGGACAAGAAGAAGGTTTTTATAAAAATATTGGTTAATTTCCATATTCTATTTTCCAAGATATGTTGTTGTTGTTGATTGCCTACAAGTCAAGCATGACTCATAGCAACCAATGAACAAAAGGCTTGAAGCCCCTCTACAACTATCAACATTTATCAAAGTTCATAGGGTTTCCCGAGGCATGTTATTTAGGAAGTGGATGCCCCTCCTGCAGGAAAGCATTTTTTTTCTTTTCCCTTTTAAAATATAAAAAGCAGCTGTTTTAGCCACTAATTACCTTATATTAACTACAGGATATCCTATAGATTACAAGTTGTTGTTATGCGCCATCAAGTTGCCTGTGACTTATAGCTCTGAACTGTGTCCTTTCCTGAGTCAGTCTCACTGTCTCTGACACACTTGCCTCCACTGCCCCAGTTTCTGTGACAGTCCATCTCCTCCAGGGACTTCCTTTCTTGTCCTTCCAACTTTTCAAACATAAAGTTCTTTTCCAAAGACTAGTTACTCCTGGCGACATGCCCAAAGTATGTGAGACAAAGTTTTACCATGCCTACCTACCTACCTACCTATGAACCTGGAGAGGGGATGAAAGGCACCCAAGCGTCGAGGACTCTCTTTCATAGGGTCGCTATGAGTCGCCTGTGATTTGACGGCACTTAACAACAATAACATCGAGAGAGAGAGAGAGATATCAGCTGGCCCAGTGGACTGAAAGCGATGCTACCAAGCCAAAGGTGGGTGACTTTTAATCCGTGGCCCTCAGGCCTGTCTTTCATTGTTTTTGTTCAGACATTCCTCTAGGTCGTATAGCCCTGGTGTACAAGTTGCCGTACAGCGGTCACTTGTGGTTGCTGTGAGGCTGAACACTGTGACACGGATGTGTCAAATGTGTTAATGGTTGGTTACCCAATGCGGACAGAGATGGGGTGGAGCTTCCCGAATAAAACAAGCTTGGAAGGAGGAGTGGCATCCACTTCCATAATAGCTTGCCTCTGGAAACCCTATGAATCTGGAGAGAGGATGAAAGGCACCCAAGCGTGGAGGACTCTCCTTCATAAGGTCGCTATGTGTCACCTGCGACTCGACAGCACTTAACAACAACAACAACAACAAACTCTAAGGAACACCTTGATATAACTTTCTCCAAAAAGTAGATGTTTACTCTGTTAGTCATTCATAGGATGGATATTCAGTACTTTACTCCAACACCATAACTCAAATGTATCCATTTTTCTACTGTCATCCTCATTCATTGTCCAACTTCCAGATTCATAGGAAGTAACGGAAAGTACCATGGTTTAGATGAGGTGCACTGTCTTCTTTTAACTGATGTCCTTGCTCTTTAGCATTTTGGAGAAGTCCTTGACAGCAGATTTTCCCAATGCAACATATTTTTTTATTTCTTGACTTCTGATATCAAGAATGTTAATTGTGGATCCAAGTAAGATGAAATCATGGACAACTTCAAACTTTTCTCCATCTATCACAATATTGCCAATTAGTCAGGAGTGAGGACTTTTGTTTTCTTGATGCTGAGATGTAATCCATATTGAAGATACAGTCTTTTTAAAATTTTTTTATTTTATTATTTTTGTGTGTGAGTGTACCGTCAAATCAGATCTGACTGGTACAGGAGGAGATTGTCCCTCCTTCCCCGGCAGAGCATCTGGTGGATTCAAACCGTGAGCCTCTGGGATTGTAGTTGCAGCTCCTTGCCACTAGGCCACCAGAGCTCCCCTGAAGATATAGACTTTAATCTTCTGCAGCAAGTGCTTCAAGTCCTCCTTGACCTCTACAAGGTTGTGTCATCTGCATAAACACAGATCGTTGATGAGTGTTTCTCCAATCCGGATGCCACTCTCTGTATTTAGTCCCGTCTTCTTCTTTTACATGGTTCTCACATTCCATGTTCCAATTACTAGTGTCTGCTTACAATTGTTCTTCTTCCTTTGTATTTTCATACTTGAAAGCTCCACCTCAGTTGCCCTGTTAATCTACATGTGTTCTGTGGTACATAGAGTTTTCAGAGGCCTGCTATTTTGGAAGTGGATGGCCAATCCTTCTTCCTAGTCTGTCTTAATCTGAATGAATGCTCAGATTTTGAGAAGTATCTGATAGAAAAGCATTTTACAGAAAAAAGTGAAAGATACATCCCTAATTGTGGAATTAACCATTAGTTTCAATGTTGTCCCTGTCCTTGGCACAAGTGTCTTGACCCACTTATTCCCCTGCTCCACCATCCACCAGGAATCCCAGATACTCCTACCCACTCCCTTCTACACCTATTTCCCATTGTCCAGCCCTTGATAGCTTATATCTGAAGGTTACTGGGCTTCTGTGATTCCTCTTTCAGCTGACAGGCTACGTTTTCTAGTATGTTGTCTTTTTTCCAAGCAGTGACCTCTCATGACAACATGCCCAAAGTATGTGAGATCAAGTTTCACCAGCTTGCCTTTATGAAGCATCCTGATTGGACTTCTTCCAAGACAGATTAGTTTGCTCTTTAGCAATATATATTCAGTATTCATTGGCATCTTGCCTGCTGTTAAAATATAGAAAGTTAAACCATGAATTTACCTGTCTCAGTTTAGATGAGTGGCACATTCCTGGGCTGTTTTAACCCATAGAATGATCTAAACTGAAGTTCAAACGTCCTTGAGGTAAGAAGTAGATAATAGCACTAGACAGCTCCTCCTAAGATTGTGGAACAAGGCTTCATGCAAGCTCTCAAATTATTGGTCTTTATTTTTACGATTGCTTTAATTTACAAGCTTAGGTTTGTTGACTGGTAAGACCGTCTTATGTACACTGTCCACATACTTGCAATTCACTTTATATTCCTAACTATCCTTGTGTTGATTTCTGCAGTACATTTTGTTGGTGCTTTTCCTTGCTTTCAATGCTTGTACTCAAAATGCAACAATACTTGCTCTGTAAAAGATCATGTATTTTTTAAAAGTGAGAATAATTCCTTAGAGAACAGATTTGTTTCTACCATGGCTAAAGCCACCATTTATTTGCCTATAATATTTAATTCAGTGCTGCTCTTACATACCCTTTCTTAAAAGATTGCAGTAGCAAAACCCAAGCTGAGGAATGGTGAAAACCTTAGAACCTTGCTATTTGCATAGTATGGTTAAAATTTCAAAGGCTTATTAGGGGGTTTTGGTGACCTAGTGGCAAGAAGCTGTACTGCAATCCCAAAGGTGTGTGGTTCAAATTCACTAGATGCTCTGCTGGAGAATGAGGGGCAATCTCTTCCTTTGCCAGTAGGATCTGATTTGATTTTATACAACAAGGGGAAGGAAAAAAAGCAAAAACAAGGCTAAAAATCTCAAAAGCTTATTAAGCGAGTAGTACCAATAAACAGGAGATTCTGATTATGTGCCTGGAATCTTTAAAGACTACTTTAAGTCTTATCAACCCAAGAAAAGAAAATTTATGCAGGAGAAGACACTCTCAAAATAGTAATGAACATATTTCTTTAGAAATTCTTGATCAGAAGTGTGGATTGTGAAGAAATTCAAAAGAACAAGGCATGTAACTAGTAAAACATGTAGAGGGGTGCTAGGGGGAAAGGCGTGGGAGAAGAGGGGTGAGGATGGGTAGGGGCAAAACCATAGGGTGGAGGGAGGGGGTGGGTAAAGGATCCAGCGGGGACCTGAAAAGACAGGGTAATGATGGGCAGGGTCCAATGGTGATTGATTTTAGAAAACATAATGCATGGGAATGATTGTATGAAACACAATATGAATGAAGAAGAGTGTGAAACACAATGTACATGAACTTTGTGAGCAAACTGATATTAAAAACCAAATTTAAAAAAAAAAGCAAGCTAGGGGGTTAGGAAGAGAAATGTGCAACAATGAATAAATGAAAAATGCAACTTTTCTATAAATTTTCATTAAAATCACAATTTAAAAGGTGAACTGGGGAGGGGGAAGGGAGGGAGAGGGGATAAAATGTGCAACAATGAATGAAGGAAAATCTAACTTTTATGTAAACTTTTGTTAAAATCACAACTAAAATAAAAATCGTATTTAAAAAAAAAAAGAGCAAGGTGTATGATGTGGAGGAAGGAGCCCCCTCCCTTTCCTGAGGAGAATTTCTCAGGGAGAAGAAGAGACGCCCAGTCCTGCAAGTGACACTCTTATTTGTAAGGGGGCGGGGAAACCGCAACCTTACAAGAAGGTTAGTTTCTTATCCAGTTGTGTACAGATTGTCCTCATATACGGAAGATGAGGACGTGACTGAATACACAACCCTCTCATACCAAGAACTGTAAAAAGCTGACGTAACAAATAGCAAATGCTGACGAGGTGGTGGAGAGATTGGAACTCTTTTTTTCTCTGCAGGTGGAAAGGTAAAAAGGTACACCACTACGGAAGGTGATCTGTTGCTTTCTCAATAAGTTGGAAATAGAAATACCATTTGACCCAGCAATTCCACTACTTGGAATATACCCTCAAGAAACTAGAGCCATGACTCAAACAGGTGTACGCACACCCATGTTTATTGCTCCATTATTCACAATATCAAAGAGATGGAAACAACCCAACTGTCCATTAACAAATGAATGGATATAAAAACTATGGTATGTCCACACAACAGGATATTATGCAGCATTGAAAGACAATGAATTTGTAAAACATTACATATCATGGGGGAGCCTGAAGGGCAACCTCATGATTAATTTCCCCCCACCTCTACACATCCTCATCCCTCTGCTTCCACTCCCCCCCCATTTGGATCTTCATACTCATTCTACAGTAATGGTTTTATATAATATTTATTCTTATAGGACTGAGGTAGTTCACCAAGCATAATGCTCTCCAGTCCCTCCCAGGTTAGGTAATAATTTACAAAATCATTGCTCCTGCATGCTGCGTAGTATTCCATTGTGGGAATGTACCATAATTTCACATTCGATTGTGGTTGGACATCTGGGCTATTTCCATGTTCTTGCAACGGCGAATAAGATACAAGCTCTTTTTGCAAAGCAAGGAAATCTTTATTTTCTGGAGGGAGCGCTGACAGAGACCACAGTCTCGTGAGGGTTAGGGTCCCTGAAGGCAGAATGTTCTCTCTTTATGTAGACTTCCAAGGCATTGGTTGGGATCTCTTTTCTGTTGGCTAGTTTTTACATACAATATGACTTGTTAGTTAAGCATATTGGACAAAGAATCTATAGGTTAGTTAGATATGCAAGGAGAAAGGCCGTAGGCTAGCTAAAGTCTCCTTATGTGGTTACTGCTCAGCCAAGTCCCAGGTGATGGACTGGTTTTCTGTTATTGCTGAACATATTTCTCCCTTACATGGTTAAAATTGTTCACCCACCACTGCTCTGGGGAGTTAGGTTTCCTGTTTTTGCTTAGTTAATGTCCTCCTGAGAAGCTTGGTTTTACCCTCTTCAAGACAAAGATTTATTTTCTTAGTGATCTATGGTATGTTCAAGATTTTTCTCCAGCACCACAACTCAAAGCCATCAGTTCTTCCTCTATCATCCTTAGTCATTATCCACCTCTTTGATGCATAGCAAGTCATTGAGATGATCGTGGCCTGAATCAGGTGCATCTCAGTCTCTAGACTGATCCTTGGAGAAGGACATCACACTCAGAAGGGTGGAGGAAGTCCCTGGATGAGATATACAGTAAATTGGGCAATGGGGTAGGTGTGTTGGAGTCAGTGAGACTGGCTCAGGACAGGGCAGTATTCAGACCTATGGTAGGGTCGCTAACGTTACAAGTGACTCGCTGGCATATAACAACAACAACAACAATAAGAACAACACTGTCCTACTGTGCCTGAGCCTGCCTGACCAGATGTTGTTCTACAGGAGAAAGGTGTGATTCAGAGCCTCTGAAAACCCGCCGGAGGGGTGGCTATGAGTCGGTTCCAATTGGATGGTACAAAACAACAGGACTAGAAAGTGACTTAAGGACAGCTAGCGGGGATACCTAGAGTCCCAACAGCATAGACTGAACCTGTGACTGCTGGAAGTTTGAGGAGTATATTCTGCAGGGAAGAATCCCTTGTTTCCGGTCCCTGCTGTTGTCACCACCAGAGGGCAGCCAAGGTCTGCGGACTCCCAGCCCAGTGACCTTTCCCAGGGTCTGGAAGCCAAGAGAACTTCAAAGAACAAAAGCCCTCAGATTGAGCCTTCCTTATCTATTCACAGCAGTCTCTCACACCCCAGGAAATTGCCCCACACTTACCATGCATCTGTGTGTAGACCAGAAATCTGATACACACTCTTTTTTTATTGCACTAAGATTATATATAAGTACATTTTAACTTTTTTAAAAAACCCAATACCCAAAGACCAACTTGATATTTTCAAAGTCGTGCTAGAAAGATTCCATTACAGAGGGCCATAGACAGTTGTACTAACTCAAAGGACACGCTTCTTCAGCATTTCCAATCCACCCGCTGCTCCTCGGGAGAAAGATGGGTAGTTTCTTCCCATGGGATTTACAGTCTGGGAAACCCAATGGAGAGTCAGTATCAACGCAAATGACAATGAATTTGAGTTGTCAGGGTATTTTTTGGGGGGTGGATTGTGTGTCTGCTTTGAGGTTTTGTCAACAAGGAAGCAGATTACCACCACACTGGTCAACTACAGAGTGGCTGGTGGGTTATAATTGGCCTTTTATTGGTTGTTGTTACATGCAGTCTAGTGAACTGCAACTTATAGTGACAGCTTATAGTGTACAACTTATAGTGTACAGCTCTGAAGCTTGTCCTAGCCTGGACCTGTCTCACTAACTCTGATACACTTACCCCATTGTCCCAGTTACTGCATCAATCCATCTCATCCAGGCTCTTCCTCTCCTGCACTGTCCATCCACCCTTCCAAGCATCATGTCCTTCTCCAAGGATAGGTCTCTCCTGGCCATGTGCCCAAAGTATGTAAGATGGAGCTTCACAATCCTAGCCTCCAAGGAGAAACTTGGATTCATCCTCTCCAAGACAGACCTACTTGTTTTTTTGGTTTGTTTTTATTTCTTTAAAATTACACTACTTTATTTACAAAATTAAAATACATTTTTTTTCCAGCACAGAGTCTTCTAATTTCCCTCACCACCCCATCAAATTGTACAACCCTCATGATTAAGCCCCCACCCCCCACCCCTGCACATCCTCATCCCTCTGCTTCCACACCCTCTCCCCTCTTGGGTCCTTATATTCATTATACAATATTTGTCCTTGTGAGACTGAGTTAGTCCAGACCTCTTTGTTTTCTTGGTGGTCCATGGTATGTTCAAGACGTTTCTCCAGCACCACAACTCAAAGGCATCATTTTTCTTCTATCCTCCTTAGTCATTGTCTGGCTCTCTGATGCATATCAAGTAATCGTAATCATGAAGACCATGGATTAGATCAGGTGCACCTTAGTTTCTAGAATGACATCGTTGCTTCTCTCAGTACTCTGAAAATGTTCCTGACAGTAGATTCACCTAATGTAATTCATCTTTGACTTTCCTGACTGCTGGTGGCAAGAGTGTTGATTGTGGAGCTGAGCAAGCTGTAATTGTTAACAACCTTGGTCTCCTCTCCATCCATCATGGTGCTGCCAATTGGCCCAGTGGTGAGAATCTTTGTCTTCTTGATGCTGAGCTTCAATCCATATTGAAGAGTATCTGAGCATTTATCCACTATACTACCAGATGTCTTTAGACCCATTTTAGATATAGAAAAAAAGTGTGCAGTAAAGTTCACCTAAGCTACACACAGCTACTTCTGTCATTTATTATTATTCTATTACTTATATCTTGCACTGGTGATGTTGGGTGCTGCCTAGCTGAATCTAATTCAGAAACCCTATTTATAATCAGACAAATCTCTGCCTCATTCTTACAATTTCCACTGTGCTCAAACCCATCTTTGCAGTTACTGTGTCAGTGCATCTTGTTGAGAACCTTCTTTTCTCTCATTGACCGTCTGCTTTTCCAAGCATGGCATATTCTTTTCCAAGGATTGCTCCCTCTTGACAACCTGCCCGTAGTGTGTGACAAGAAGTCTCATAATTTTTGCTTTTTTTAAAAACTTTATTTTATTATTTTTGTGTGAGTGTACCATCAAATCAGATCTGACTGGTACAGGAGGAGATTGTCTCTCCTTCCCCTGCAGAGCATCTGGTGGATTTGAACCGTGCACCTCTGGGATTGTAGTTGCAGCTCCTTGCCACTAGGCCACCAGCGCTCCCCTATAATTTTTGCTTTTGAGGAATACCCTGGCTGTACTTCAAGGACAAAATATTTGTTATAATTGACGAAGCAACATTAGTATTATTATGAACCAGAGCCCACAGTAGCATCAAGCTTCCCTCTTCATGCTGTATAGTTCTGGAAGTTTTGACAAATGTCATGTGTTCCCTATTACTCTATCTTAAAGCATTGCTCCATTGCCCTAAAATGCCCTGTGCTCCACCTGTGACTTTCTCCCTCCCTTTTCTAGAACTCCTGGGATCCTCTGATCTTTTGGTTTGTCTCTATAGGTTTGCCTTCTCCCAGAATCATATAGTATGTAAACAGATGCAAATGAGTAAACATTCAGTTGGATAAGTGAAGAAAACAAAAGGCAATTAAGCAAAAGAATAAGAACTAAATGGGACCTTCTAAGAATAAAATCCCTATGCACATCCAAAAACTTCTGCAACAGGGTAAAAAGGGAAGCCACAGACTGGGAAAAATATTTGGATTGAGAAATTATGATGCATTCACACGATGGAATACCATGCAGCACGTGGGAGCAATGATTCTGTAAATTACTACCTAACCTGGGAGGGACTGGAGAAGTTTAAGATGCATTGAAAGCATCAATTTTGTGAATTGATGGGATATTAGTTGAGGTGTTTCAGCAAACAGATACAGCCCTGGATTTGCTCATTCATTTAAGCCAAGAAATTTGGAGGATTCTTGACAACGTGGATGGTTGACTGGAAGAGATCCATTATCTGTGTGTATTGGGGGAAATTTTTAAAAAGACAATCTAACAGAATGTAGAAATTATCAAATAGTCTCATTAATATCACACACAAGTAAAATATTTTTTCTTCATTTTCAATTTTTAATGAAGTTGTGTATTTTATCCCTGCATCTTCTCAATTGTTTCTTCCATGTATTTGCCCTTTTCCAACTTGGCGAGATTTGTCTTTCTGGTAGAGGATCTTTTTTCTGTCTTTGTTCAGCTTTAGCTTAGTGATAACCACCTTGCTGGGGTGAATGCCCACATGGACCGTTGCAGCATTAGCTGTTTCTCACTGCACCCGTTCAGTGTAGAGGACATATTTCTTTCTGTAAACCGGGACTGTTGTTGTTGTTATGTGCCATCGAGTCGCTTGTGACTCAAAGCAACCCTATGTATGACAGTCCTAAATTCTGCTCAGTCCTGTGCCAATTGCACTGTCTCTGATACACTCATCCCGATTATCCCAGTCACTGAATCAATCCACCTCATAGAGGGCCTTCTTCTCCCGCACTGTCCCTCCACCCTCCCAAGCATGACATCCCTCTCCAAGGACTGGTCCCTCCTTACAACATGCCAAAGTATGTCAGAAGAAGCCTCAGAATCCTTGCCTCCAAGAAGCCGCCTGGTTAAACCCTCTCTAGGATGAATCTGTTTGTTTTCCTAGCAGTCTATGGTACTCTCAATACTCTTCTCCAGTACCAC
>NW_006399901.1:2061249-2121755 GCF_000299155.1 Elephantulus edwardii | reverse complement strand
AAGAGACATAAACACAGGTTATACACATGGATTTCACCTGATGGTTTTCATAGGAATCAGACTGATTACATCTGCAGAAAGAACCCCTGGAGAAGCTCAGTATCATCTGTGAAAACTAGGCCAGGAGCTGGCTGTGGGACAGACCACCAGCTACTCATATGCAAGTTCAAGCTGAAGCTGAGGAAAACTAAACTGAATTAACAGGAACCAAAATATGACTTTGAATCAATCCCACCTGACTTTCAGAACCATCTCAAGAACAGGTCTGAGGCCTTGAACACTAATGAGCAAAGACCAGACGAGTTGTGGGAGGATCTCAAGGGTATCATCCAGGAAACCTTAACTACTTTGCCAATTTTCTGACCTTTATAGTGACCTCGTACAACCTGAACTTCATCATCCTTTCGGATGGGCGTGGACCGCACGTTGTATTTCTGCCTCAACTCCCTGGACAGAGGAGAAGACACAATCTTCCTTTGAGCGGGAGAGGGTGCATTGAAATGGCTTTTACGGGTTTTGCTCCAGTCAGAAGTTACAAAAGGATTGACCTTCATTTTGGCCGCTGCTGTTTCTGTGATGGCCATGGAAGGCAAAAGAGCGCAAGTAAAATCTTGTTGAAGATATTTAAAAGCTGTTGCTGCAAAGCTGGGCTACAATCCAGAAGGCATGCAGGATTCCACCAGATGTTCAAACCCACCAGATGCTGCACTGGAGAGGGAAGTGTAATCTCCTCCTGTGCCAGCCCAATTGGATTTGATGGTACACAACAAGGGGAGGGGAGGAGGGGAGAGCTGTCGCTGCAGTATCCATCCGCAGAGAAGCTCCAGAAAGCAGTTCAAGCTGGATTCAGATATTCACAGCAGGTCTGGTGAAAGAATACAAACCAATGCACACCTTTCCTGATTTTAATCTAGGCAGCATCCCCTTGTTTAATCAGTCCTTCCTGGTGTACGTACAAATTCTAATATGCATAATGACATGTTGCAGAATTCCCATTTTTATCAATGTTGCCCAAAATTTGTGCAGATTCACATAGTCAGATGGTTTTGTACAGCCGATAAAACACAAGTAAACATCTCTCTGATATTCTATACTTTCAGTCAAGATTCATCTGATGTCAACAATGATAGTCCTCGTTTTATGACCTCTTCTGAATCCAGCTTGAATGTCTGGCAGTTCCCTGTTGATGAGCTGGTCTAGTCATTTATTAATAATAATCTTCAGCAAGATTTTACCTGCACAAAGTATGAATGACATTGTTCAGTAATTACTACATTTTGTTGAATCATCATCATCATCATCATCATCATTTTTATAAAAATAGGCACCAATGTGGATCTCTTCCAATAGTTTAACCAAGTCACAATCTTCCACATTTCTACAAGGTCAGTATTAGGTCATTATGATCCAGGCCATGGTCTTCACAATTACTTGCTATGCCTCAGAAAGCTGGATAATGACTAAGGATGACAGAAGAAGAATTGATGAAGAGTCTTGAACATATAGGGACCACCAAGAAAACAAATAGGTCTGTCTTGTAGAGGGGAAAAACCAAGTTTCTCCTTGGAGGCTAGGATTTTGAAGCTCCATCTCACATATTTTGAGCATGTGGCCAGGAGGAACTGGACCCTGGAGAAGGACATCATGCTCAGAAGGGTGGAGGGACGGCAGAGAAGAGGCAGACCCCCAAGGAGGTGGATTGATATTATTGATATAATGGGGTTAGGTAGGTGTGTCAGAGTCAGTGAGACTGGTTCAGGACGGGGCAGGCTTCAGTGCTGTTATACATAGGGTCTCAGGTGAGTCTCAGGTGACTTGACGGCTCATAACAATAAATGCAACATTAGCCACTGGGTAAAGCTTAGAATGCCGGGAGGGGTAGGAAATATGGATGAATGGTAACAGGAAACGCAAGAAGGAAGCGGCAAGAGTGATGTTATTATAAGAGGATTGTGATCAGCATCACAAAACAGAAAGTATGTGAATTGGAGTAGAAAAGCAGTTTGTCCTGTGAACTTTCCCTCAAATCACACCAAACATAATTTTTTAATTATTATTATTTATTTTAATGAAAATTTGCAGAGACTTTGGATGTCCATTCATTCATTGTTGCAGTTTTCTTCCTGCCCACCCCTCCCCTTCAGTTCGCTCTTCTCTTTGAAAAGTAAAAGAAAAATTATCTTACACTATACAATCCCTCCCCCCAATCCACTCCACTATGCAGCCTTCGTTCTGGATTCCTGTCATGACAATAATGCCTAATCATATAACCCTTTTAAACAGTTTTCTCCCTCATCTGTTTCAATGGAGTATACATGATTTATCCCATCTTTCTCAGTCTTCCCCCAACCCCGATGTCAGTCCCATTCTACAACAGTGGCACTATGCAGTATTTGTCCTTTTGTGACTGAGATATTTCACTCAGCATAATGTCCTCCAGGGTCACTCATTTTGAGTAATATTGCATGCGTTCTTTATTTTTCAATGCAGCGTAGTCTTCCATTGTGTGAATATACCACAGCTTCTCTATCCATTCATTAGTTGATGGGCATTTGAGTTATTTCCAATGCTTTGCTATTGTGAACAAAGCTGCAATAAACATGGGTGTGCATATATCTGCTTGGATGTCAGTTATGATCTCTTTGGGGTATATTCCCAGTAGTAGGGTCAGATGGTATTTCTATTTCCAACTTTTTGAGAAAACGCCATACTACCTGATGGTGGCATCATTTTACACTCCCACCAATGGTGATTATGGGTTCCAGTTTCTCCACAACCTTGCCAGCATTTGTTGCTTGCTGTTCTGTTAAATTTTGTTATTTTGACTGGGGTGAGATGATATCTCATAGCTGTTTTGATTTGCATCTCTCTTAGAAGCTAGGGATTTTGAACATTTCTTCATGTGCTTGTTGGCCATCTGAATGTCTTCTTTGGTGAAGTGTCTGTTCATATCCTGTGCCCATTTTTCAATTGAATTGTTTACCTTTACCTTCAAACATAAAATTTTAAATGCTCTTTAGAGCCAACTGAGAAAGACTGTCCTTAAAGTCAGACCCTAGAATTGGATTTGTAGCCTATAAAAAGCACATAAGTGGAGACCCAAGATCTCCTTACCTACCTTCTACCTAGTCAGGGTGGGAGGAGAATCATTACCAGGATCAGCCCAAGGCTGATTTCTATATAGCAAAGATATCTCCTCTCTCCAACCTTTGTTGTCAGTTCTGGTGCCAATCCAATCGCGTCCCTCGCAGCGCACTCCCTACCTCACTGGGCTCAGGTGTTGCAATCACCACACAAAATTTATAGGTAATACAACTATGACAATATAACAACCCCTCAGACTCTCCAGCTAGGTCAGCCTCTGCTCTGCTGGACAACTACTGCAAAACTTTTTAAAAACACATCTTACTGTCATCAGGTTGGAATCAACTCAGAGCTGACGAGCAATGGGTTTTCAGAGGCTGTAAAGGAGTAAGAGGAGGTTGCCTGTATTTCTCCCATGGAGCACCTGGTAGATTTGCACACCTTGCCTTTGGGTTGGCAGTACAATGTCCCACTGATGAGGCCACTAGTGCTCCCTATAAAGCTCTTTATCTCCACCAATAAGTACCCAGAGCACCCTACTCTTTCAGCAAGCCTCCTGCCTGGATACCCTTATCTTGATAAAAGGTTCCTCAGGACACAAGCACACTATGGTGTGTCTTGGTTCTACCACTGGTTCCCTCCTCATAGTCTCTCACCATCCCCATGGATCAAGAGCACTGAATTCAGAAAAGACCATAAAACGGAAGGACCGGACCCTGAGCACCGGGGAGCGCATGCAAAGGCCATAGCCACACGGGAAGCGCCCTGAGCCCTCCCCACATGCCCCAGGGCCTGGCTGAGGAAATGCCTGGGATGTTGGCTGGGGCACCACAGGGAACGCCTACGGCCTAGTGCAGGCCGAGGTGTCTGTGGGACCCGCGACTGCCTGGAATTGCTGCTGCCACCGCCACCCCCAGTGGCCTACATACCAGGTGGGGCTGCCCCAGTCCAGGGCAGCACCTGTGGGCTCCCAGAATTGCATGTGCAAGGTGGATCTGTCAGTGAGTAGCCAGAACCTGCTGGACCAGGATGTCACCTCTAAGTCCGACCCCTTCTGTGTCCTCTTTATGGAGAATGATGGCAGGTGGATAGAGTACGACAGGACAGAAAGGACGATTAACAACCTCAACCCTGCATTCTCCAAGAAGTTCGTCCTTGACTATCACTTTGAAGAGGTGCAGAAGCTCAAGTTGGCCCTGTTTGACCAGAAAAAGTCCAGCATGTGGCTAGATGAACAGGACTTCCTGGGCCAGTTCTCCTGCAGCCTGGGCACGATCGTCTCCATCAAGAAGATGACTCGCCATCCACTGCCGCTGAATGACAAGCCTGCAGGGAAGAGCTTAATTGTTATCGCTGCTCAGAAGCTGTCAGACACGTTGAGTCTGGCTGGCAGGAAGCTGGACAAGAAGGACCTCTTTGGAAAATCAGACCCATTTCTTGAGTTTTATAAACCAGGAGATGATGGTAAATGGATGCTGGTCCACAGGACTGAGGTGATCAAGTACACCCTGGACCCTGTGTGGAAGCCCTTCACTGTGCCGCTGGTGTCCCTGTGTGATGGGGACGTGGAGAAGCCCATCCAGGTCATGTGTTATGACTATGACAACAATGTGGGCCACGACTTCGTTGGAGAGTTCCAGACCACAGTGTCATGGATGCGTGAGGCTCGGGACAGCATTCCAGTGGAGTTTGAGTGCATCAACCCCAAGAAGCAGAAATTCAGGCATCATCATCCTGCAGTCCTACAAAATAAACCGGACTACTCTTTCCTGGACTACATCCTGGGAGGCTGCCAGCTCACGTTCACTGTTGGGATAGACTTCACAGCTTCCAATGGGAACCCCCTTGACCCTTCCTCTTTGCACTATATCAACCCCATGGGCACTAACGAGTACCTGTTGACCATCTGGGCTGTCAGACAGATCATTCAGGACTACGACAGTGACAAGATGTTTCTAGCTCTGCAATTTGGGGCCCAGCTACCTCCAGACTGGAAGGTCTCACACAAGTTTGCCATCAATTTCAACCCCACCAACCCCTTCTGCAAAGGTGTGGACGGCATCGTCCAAGCATAGTCAGCCTGTCTGCTACACATCTGCCTCTATGGTCCTATCAACTTCTCCCCCATCGGCACCCACGTGGCCAGGTTTGCCGCTCGGGCCACGCAGCAGCAGACAGCCACGCAATACTTCATCCTCCTCATCATCACAGATGGTGTCATCCATGACGTGGAGGAGACCAGGCACGCCGTGGGGCAGGCTTCCAAGCTGCCCATGTCCATCATCATCGTGGGTGTGGGCAACGCCGACTTTGCGGCCATGGAGTTTCTGGACGGGAACAGCCCAGGACATTGTGCAGTTTGTGCCCTTCTGCGAGTTCCACAATGCAGCCAAGGAGATCTTGGCCAGAGCTGTACTGGCAGAGCTGCCCCAACAAGTTGTGCAGTATTTCAAGCATAAAAACCTGCCCCCCACCAGCCCAGAGCGAGCCTGAGTGCCAGCCACCCTCCCCCGAGAACAGGCACGCTCACCCTGCTTTCTGTGAGTGACCTTTTTTAAAAAGAACCAACACCCAAAAAACCAACAAGATAAAACACAACAACCCAAGCATCTCTGGTCTATGTTTGCTTTTTGTTTTACAACTGGACTTCTGGCCCTGACTTCCAGCTGGGCTCCCAGTCGACTGACAATGCTTCCTGTCAGGCTGGCTTCCCTCTCCCCTTCCTCCTCTGCCACTCTTTAAGTATTGAATGTACTTTGTATAATTTTTGTGGAATTATTGTTGTTATTAAAGAGAATAAAATTTTTACAATCCTAAAAAAAAAGTCCATAAAACGATGGCTACCATTACTGATGTCAGATGGATCTAGACGGGAAGAGAAAACCATAAAGATGACTACTTACATTTTCTTGACCATGCAAAGGCACTTGGCTGTGTAGATCCTAAGAAATTATGAATAGCATTGACAAGGATGGAAATTCCAGAGCATTTATTATGCTCATTCAGAACTTATGTGTAGATCAAGAGGCATTTGTTCCAGTAAAACAAAGGGAAGCTGCTTGGTTTAAAATTAGGAAAGGTGTGCATCAGGATTGTAGCCTCACATCAGACCTATTTAATCTGAATCCAGCTCTGCATCTATCCAATCTGTACACTGAGCAAATCATTGGAGAAGCTGGACTCAATGAAGAAGAAAGCATTATCAGGATTGGAGGCAGACTCATCAACAGTCTGCATTATGCAGATGGCACAACCTTGCTTGCTAAAAAGTAGGCAGATTAGAACCACTTGTTGCAGGAAAGCAGTTAACTGCCTCTGAAAACCCGCTCGAGGGTCGACTATGGGTCAGTTCCAACTTCATGGTACACAACAACAACAACAACAATATGGATTGCATCTCAGCATCAAGAAGACAAAAATCTTCACCACTGGACAAATGAAGAATATCATGATAGATGAAGAAAAGATCGAAGTTACCAACAATTTCATTGTGCTTGCATCCACAATCAACAGTCTTGGTACCAGCAGTCAAGAGCTCAGGAGACATATTGCAATGGACAAGTCTGCTGTCAGGGACTTCTCCAAATTACTGAAGAGTAATATGATGTCAGTTTGGGGACTAAGGTGCATAAAATTCAGGTCATGATCTTTTCCATCACATGCTATGCATCTGAGAACCAGACAATGAATAAGGATGACAGAAGAATTGATGTCTTTGAGCTGGGGGTTTGAGAAGAGTACTGACTATCCCATGGATGAACAAACACGTATTTCTTAAAGAAATTGCAGCCAGAGTGTTCCTTGAAGGCAAAGCTTCTTCTCATGTAATTTGAGTATGTGACTAGGAAAGGCTATTCCTTAGAGAGGGACATCATGCTTAGAAAGCTGGAGGATGAACAAAAGGAAGGACGACCCTCGATGAGATGGATCGACTGCAGTACTAGACTGGTGTTCAAGTGTGTCATAGATGATGAGTATAGGACAGGGTTCAGATCTGTCGTCTGTAGGGTCACTATAACATAACAGCACCTAACAACAATAGCTTGAACTGCTTTCTGGAACTTCTCTGTGGTACTGCTGCAACAGCTTTTGCACTATCTTCAGCAAAATTTTACTTGCATATGATATTAATACGGATCTCTGGTGGCCTAGTGGCAAGAAGCTGCACTACAATCCCGAAGGTATGTGGTTCGAGGCCACCAGCTGCTCTGCAGGAGAAGGATGGGCAATGTCCTCCCGTGTGATTAACAACTGCCTCTGAAAACCTGGTTCTGACTCTATAGTACAAAACAACAACCACAGCAACAACATGATATTAGTGAGATTGTTTGATAATTTCTATATTCTGTTAGATTGTCTTTCTCCCCTACTCAGTGGGCACAGATATAGATCTCTTCCAGGCAGTTGTCCAAGTAACTATCTTCCGAATTTCTTAGCATAGATGAATGAGCACGCCTAGGGCTGCATCTGGTTACGGAAACACCTCAATTGGTATTCCGTCAGTTCATGGAGCTTTGTTTTTCACCAATGCCTTCAATGCAGCTTACACTTCTATCAGCGGCATTGGTTCCTGGATCATCTACTACATCATCAGATGACTGGGTGTTGACTGATTTTTGTTGGTACAGTGGCTGTGTACCCCTTCCATCTTTTGATACTTCCTCTGTTTTTAGTATTTTGCCCACAGAACCCTTCACTATTGCAACTCAAACCTTGAAGTTTTCCTTCAGCTCTTTGAGCTTGAGAAATGTAGAGCCTGTTCCTCCCTTTTGGTTTTCTAACCCCAAGTCTTTGCACATTCATGATAAAATTTTCCTTTATCTGCTTTAGCGACCCTTTAAAATCTTCTGTTCACCTCTCTTGAGTCTCTTGCTCCATCATTTCCTCCTCCCTTTCTTTAGCCTCCCCATCCTCTAAAGCAAGTTTCAGAGTCTTTTCTGACATCCCTTTTGGTCTTTCTTTCCCATTTTGATGTCCTGGAATGCTTCTGATCTTTGGTCATTAATGTTCAATGCATCCATCCTGTTCTTGTTCTCTAAACTCAATTAGTTTAGGTTCAAGGTTGAATTCCAGTTCTCTTGAATTTATTTTCATTCCCTTCTTCTTCAATTTGAACCTGCATGTGAGCAGTTGATGGTCTCTTCCTCAGTCGGCCCCTGGCCTTGTTCTGTTGGATGATATTGAACGTCTCCATTGTCTCTTTGCACAAAGATATTGAATGTAATTCCTGTGTATTCCATCTGGCAAGGTATGTACACTCATTATCGTTATTTTTCAAAATGATACTTGCCATGATCAAATATTTGGATCAACAAAATTCTCTCACATAATCAGGCATCTTTCTATTACCCATGCCATTATTATCCTACTATCATTCCTTCTTTGCAAGGTGGGACCAGTCCTTGGAGAGGGACGTCATGCTTGGGGCGGTAGAGGAACAGTGCAAGAGAGGAAAACCCTCGATGAGATGGATTGAGTCAGTGACTGGGGTAATGGGGGAAGGTGTATCGGAGACAGTGAGATTGGCACAGGATAGAGCAGGGTTTAGGCCTGTTGTACATAGGGTCACCATGAGTCGCAGGCGACTGAGTGGTACATAACAATAACAACAACATTATTCCTTCTTTGTTTCCAACTTTTGTGTTCCAGTCACCAGTGTGACTGATTTCAGAGTGGAAATGCTGGCTGAAGTCCTCAGTTTCCTCATCTTTGGCTTTAATAGTTGTACATAAACATGCATAACAGTCATGTTAACATGTCTTCATTGTGTTGTTGTTGTTGTTAAGTGCTGCCGAGTCGCAGGCGACTTATAGCGACCCTATGAACTAAAGTCCTGGACACCTCCTGTATAACTTTCGTCCTTTCTCTAGGTTCATAGGGTTTCCAGAGGCAAGCTATTGTGGAAGTTGATGCCACTCCCGCTTCCAAGCTTGTTTTAATCAGGGAGCTTCATTGTAAGCATATAAAAAACCCTTAGTGTTATAAACCCTATGCTTAAAATGAAACTGATTGCCATGGAGTTGGTGCCAACCCATGGTGACCCTCTGTCAGGTTCCAGGGCCTTCACAATAGTTGGTTGATTTGAACCACTGGAGGTGCTTGGCCTTTGACTGGCCATTCAGTGATTGATTATGCCACAGGAATGCCCTTATAAATCCAAGCTCTATTGAATTGTGCCCTCCGATTCAATCTACAGCAGAAAGGTTAAACCAACACTATGGAGTTTGGATGGTGTAATCTATTGCATGTTGTGCTACATAAGAATCAGGTGACGCCACAAGAAAACGATAGACATTCTCCACCTGTTAAGACTTATAGTTGCAGAAACCCAAAGGAGGATTCTCGTAAATCAATTAAGTGGCTTTGTTTTGTTTTGTTTCATTTTGTTTTGTTTTCAAGGCAACGTTCAAAGATCAGTAGGAACAAGCCAAGTGGAGGAGGCACAAGGGTATGTCAGGCAAAGGGCATTCAGGTGTTGGGGAAAAGGAAAGTAGCAAGTAGCTCTGTGAGTTTGGAGCATAGGCCTGCCCGGATTCAGTCTGAGGGCTGGGAACAGATTTCTGTAGCATAGGACTGGGCCAGCTTTATATTTTAGAAGGATCTGGTCTCCTGCAGCTTGGAAAATTCAAATGAGAGATGAAAAACAAAGGGATTCATCCAGAACCAAAATGCTGACTGCAAAGATAAAGAAGGTACACAGGCGGATAAAAGACAGTCTTACACGGGGGTTTCTCTAGTAGGACCTGGCCCTGTGTGTCAGTCAATGTGGTGGGGGGATCAAAGTTCAGAACCATTTCCAGAAGCCATTTGTGGGCCCGCTTTATTCTCCCATCAGCCTTGTTGTACCCACCTTCCTGACTCAGACACGGGGGGTCGTTGTCTAACACTCTTGTCCAGATTCTAAGGCTGAAAAGAGAATCCTGGCCATCAGGAAGCTCAGGGCCTCGTCCTGGAGCCAACACTTCTCTCTGCCATTGACCTTGGGCAAATTCACAGATAAGACTGTGCTTGAGAACTTGAGTCTTTGGCTATAGAATCAAGATGGTTATATTCAGTTTACCAAGAGCCAAATCTGTAGTCAGATTTCCCTCAGAGCCTCTTGTTCTTATCTCTTGATGTTTTTTGATGTTCTCCACTCATCCTCTCCATTCTAGGAGACCCAGAGGCCAAGTCAGACCAAGAGGGAGGAGATGACATGAGCCAAGGTCTTCAAGTTTAGAGCCAGCACTAACAGCTCAGGTTGTGACCTCAGCCATGGTGCGCCATGGTGCGCTGTGTAGAATGAAGAAGTAGATAAGCTGCAGAACTTTGAGCAAGTCTAAGTGCCTTCAGAGAGAAAATGTGAAATGGGGTTAAGGGTCATTGCGTGGACTGCTCCTCCACACCATTTGACCTTACCAGATTTAAAAAAATAGAAGCACAATTAAGGTTGAGTGTCAGATAAACAACAAGCAGTTTTTAGTAGATAGATCTTTTCAATATTTGAGTGCCTGTTGTTGGTTGTTGTTGTTATGTGCCATCGAGTCGCTTGCAACTCATAGCAACCCTATGTACAAGAGCCCTAAACGGTGTTCTATCCTGTGCCAACCTCACCGTCTCAAACACACTCATTCTCACCACTCCACTCACAGAATCGATCCATCTCATTGAGGGTCTTGCTCTCCTGCGCTGCCCCTCCACTCTCCCAAACATGATGTTCCTCACCAAGGACCCAGACGAAGCTTCAGAATCCTTGACTCCAAGGAACATTTTGGCTTCACCCTCTCTAGGACAAACCTGCTTGCTGAAACTGAAGAGGACCTGAAGTGCTTGCTGCAGAAGGTCAAGGACTGCAGTCTTCAATATGGACTGAAGCTCAATATCAAGAAAACAAAGATTCTCATTACTGGGCCAATTGGCAGCATCAGTATGGATGGTGAAGAGATTGAGAGAGTTAACAGTTGTAGGTTACTTGGCTCCACAGTCAACACTCTTGGTATCAGCAGCCAGGAAATCAGGAGAAGAATTTTTTTGGGGGGAAAGTCAGCTGTGAGGGACCTCTCAAGAGTACTAAAGAGCAGCGATGTCAGGCTGGAGACTAAGGTGTGCCTGATCCAGGCTATAGTCTGCAATTATGTGCTATGCATCAGAGAGTTGGACAGTGAATAGGATGATAGAAAGAGAATTGATGCCTTTGAACTGTGGTGCTGGAGAAGAGTGTTGAATATACCATGGACTGCTAGGAGAACAAACAGGTTTGTCCTGGAGAAGGTGTTGTTGGTAGGCGCTATCAAATCTACTATAACTTGTAGTGACCCTGTGAACAGAAGATCTGAACCTCGCCCTATCCTGCACCATCTTTATCATCTCCAATATGCTTGAACCCACTGTTACAATCACTGTGTTAATCCACCTTGTTGGGAGTCTTCCGCTCTCTCTCTGACCTTCCCCACCTTTTCCAGCAGGATGTCTTTTTCCAAGGACTAGCTCTTCCTGACCATACGCCCCAAATGTGTGAGATTAAGTGCCACCATTCTTACCTCTGAGGAGCACTCTGGTTGCATTTCTTCCAAGCCAGACTTGTTTGATCTTCTGGCTGTCCACGGGCTATTTGGTTCTCTTCTCTAACACTACACAGCTCAAAAACATCGGTTCTTTTTGAGTCATATTCACACTAACACTGGTCACTGTTTTCTGAAATTCCAACTTCACTGAGCACCCTATCTTTTATCTAGCAACCCTATTACTGGGGCATGATGAGAATTTAAATGTCAAATATCATCGGAACAGGAAGAGGGTGATTCTTGCATTCAGTAGTTCTCTGCTCTGTATTCCAAGATCCTTTACGGCCTTACTGTACAGTCGGAAAGTGTTCACGGTCTGTTCTGTTCTTTGTTGAGTTTGCCCGTGTTTTGTTAGTGGAGTGTCATGAGGGCTCTTTTTGACTCACTGTAAGGTCTTCTCTTCTGTGAACACCACTCTCTTCTTTGACCCTCACCATACCATTGAGACATAAGAGAGGTGCTGGGTTAGGTCAAGAAGTTGGTGGGTTTGAACTACTGCTTTCAGGTTGGCAAGTGCACCTTCTTACCACTAGGCCATCAAAGCTCCCTAACAACCAATAACCTACTTTCTGTCATAATGTTATTGTCGGGCATCATTGAGTTGACTATAACTTGTAGCAATCTAGTGAATAACTACCTTGCTAAGTCCTGCATTATGTTCACAATGTCCATCATGCTCAAAACCATTGCTGCAGTCGCTGTCAATCCATCTAGTTGAGGATCTTCGTCTGTTTTATTGACCAATCTAATTTTCCCAAGTAGCTGTGTGTTTCTATGGATTGGTACCTTCTGAAACATATCCAAGTATGACAGGGAAGCACAATCATTCCAATCAGTAGATTACATGGACACCCAGCCATGGTAAGTAACTTGCCCAAGGCTGCTGCCTGAGTGGGTGTCAGAACTAGAGATCAAATTCAGAATATGGGGATCTGGTAGACCTCTTGAGACACCCCACTAGCTGACACCAAGTTAAAACTAATCCTCCAGTGGGTTTCTGAGGACATAAACCACAGTGGAGGAGACTGCTCATTTTTTTCGTGTGGTGTTGCTGGTGAATTCCAGCTGCTTAGAGAGGTTTGACTTGGGGATTAGTAGTGCAGCTCCCTGCAGACGAGGCCCCTGGAGCTACCTGCCTCACACCCACAAAGGATGATAATAAAAAAGAAACAGTAATAAGTGTTGCTGAACATGTGGAGAAATCGGAACTCTCACCTACTGCAGGTTAAAACATAAGACAATGTGAACACAGGGGAAGTCTGGCAGTTCCTTAAAATTTTAAGGGTAACGTTCCCATTTCATTCAGAAACTTTGCACCTAGGTAGATACTTAAGAGAATGGAAAAGATATCTCCCCTTCGCATACAAACAAAAGGTCTTGTATGTAAATTAATATTCATGATAGCATTCTTCATAATAACCAAATGTACAAGCCCAAATGTCTTATCAGCTGGTGAATAAAGAAAGAAAATGTTGCATATCTGTACAATGGAACCTTAGTAAGTCATTAGACAAAGGTTTGGCACATGCTAAAGGTGGGTAGACCTTGAAGACATTATGCTAAAGTGCAAGAATCCAATTACAAAAGACACTATGTTTACTTGAGGTGTACAGAATAAGTAGCTCTATTATGACATGGTCTTTTCAGTTGTTTCTTATGTATCTGAAATTTAGACAATTGAATAATAAGGATTGATGGAAGAAGAATCAATGTCTCTGAACTGTGTTGGCAGAGAGTGTTGAACATCCCATGGACTCCTAAAAGAACAAACAAATCTGTCTAGAAGTACAATTAGAGTACTTCATCTCACTTACTTTGGATATATTATCAGAAGGAACCAGTGCTGGGAGAGAGACAACATCTTGGGAAAGGTAGAGAGAGGGTCAGCGAAAGAGAGGAAGATGCTCCACACAGCTGATTGACACAGTGACTACCACAATGGGCTTGAGTATCACAGAGATCATGAGGCACAAGATAGGGCAAGATTCCGATCTGTTATTCATGGGGTCTCTGTGAGTCACAGTCAACTCAATGACACTTCAGCATTATAACAGGAAGTGGATTATTGATTGCTAGAGACCCCTGGTGGCCTAGTGGTGAGGAGTTGTGCTGGCTCAGGTGGCAGTTATGGTTTCTTTAGGGTATATTATCAGTGGTGGAATTGCTGGGTCAAATGGTATTTCTATTTGCAACTTTTTGAGAAAGCACCATAGTGCCTTCCATAATGGTTGCACCATCTTACACTCCCACCAACAGTGAACAAGGGTTCCAGTTTCTCCACAACACCTCGCCAGTATTTGTTCTTCGCCGCTCTGTTGAATTTTGCTATTCTTACTGGGACAAGTTGTTGTTTTGATTTGCATCTCTCTTAGAGCTAGGAATTTTGAACACTTCTTCATGTGTTTGTTCACCATCTGAATGTCTTCTTTGGTGAAATTTCTGTTCATATCCTGTGCCCATTTTGCAATTGGGTTGTTTACCTTTATCTTGTGGTGCTTGAGTATTCTATAAATTCTAGATATAAGTCCCTTATGAGACATGTCATTACCAAATATTTTTTCCCAGTCTGTGGCTTCACTTTTTACCCTGTTGGAGAAGTTTTTGGATGTGCATAAGTGTTTGATTCTTAGAAAGTCCCATTCATCTATTTTATCCTCTCCTGATTGTAGGTTTTAAAGGATACTTGGAAGACTGTTCATGTTGTGGATTAGGATTTCTAGAGTTCTTCCAAGCTTTTCTCTAATGAAGTTTATAGTTCTTGGTTTTAGTCCTAGGTCGTTGGTCCACTTTGAGTTGGTTTTTGTGTGTGGAGTGAGGTGTGGATCTTGCTTGAGTTTACTACAGATAGTTTTCCAATTTTGCCAACACCATTTGTTATAAAGGCTGTTGTTTCCCCATTTAACTGATTTCATCTTCTTGTAAAAAATCAGTTGACCACTCATCCCAGTAAGAATAGCAAAATTTAACAGAACAGCAAACAACAAATGCTGGCAAGGTTGTAGAGAAACTGGAACCCTTTTTCACTGTTGATGGGAGTGTAAAATGGTGCAACCACTTTGGAAAGCTGTATGACACTTTCTCAAAAGGTTGCAAATAGAAATACCATTTGAACAAGCAATTCCACTTCTGGGAATTTATCCTAAAAAACCATAACTGGTACCCAAGTAAATACATGCACACCCGTATTTATTGCGGCTTTGTTTGCAGTAGCGAAGAGCTGGAAACAACCCAAGTGGCCATCAACAAATGAATGGATAGAGAAGCTCTGGTATAGTCACACAATGGAATACAATGCAACACTGAAAAACAAGGAACTCATGAAATCTTATGCTAAGTGGATGACCCTAAAGGACATTATGCTGAATGAAATATCACAGTCATAAAAGGACAAATATTGCATAGGGCCACTATTGTAAAATAGGACTGACATTGAGGTTGAGGGAAGACAGAGAAGGGGAGGAATGATGTATACTGCATTGCAACAGATGAGGAAGAGAACTGTTTAAAAGGGACACATGATTAGGTGTTATTGTCATGTCAGGAGTCCAGAATGAAGGCTGCACAGTACAGTGGACTTGGGGGGAGGGATTGCATAGCAATGAAAGAGTCTTTATAGATGGAAGAAAAGTGAATTCAGGGGAGGGGGTTGGCAGGGAGAAAAGTACAACAATGAATGACTGGAAACCCTAAGTCTCTGTAAACTTTCATTAAAATTAATTTTAAAATCAGTTGATCATAGGTAGATGGCTGATTTCTGGGTTCTCAATTCTATTCCATTGATTTCTCAGTCATTGTAAGAGTACCACGCTGTCTTGACCACCACGGCAGTGTAGTAGGATTTGAAATCAGGGAGTGAGATGCCTCCTACCTTGTTTCTCTCTCTTTTTTTTTAAGTTTCATCAATCTTTTTAAATTCTCTTTGATAGATTTTCCTCATTTTCTATTGCTATCCTTTCTGCTGGTCTCTTCTTCAACTTCTTTATCTTTTAAAGGAGTGCTTTGTTTATTCAGGGCCTCTTTCCATTCCAAATGAAATTGGAGATTGCCTTTTCCGTCTCACTGAAGAATGGAATTGGTATTTGTATTTGGATTGCATTGAACGTGCAAATTGCCTTTGTAGTGTTATTATTTTCACAATATTGAGTATTGTTATTCATGAGGAAGGTACATTCTTCCATTTCTCCAGTTCTCTTTTAATTTCTTGTAGTAATATTTTGTAGTTTTCTTTGAATAGATCCTTTGTGCTTCTGGTTATATTTACTCCCAAGTATTTAATCTTGTGATTAGCTGTTGTGATTAGTATTGTTTTTCTTAGCTCCAGTTCTGTATTCTCTTTTTCACTATAGAGAAATCTAATTGATTTTTTTTATGTTGATCTTGTATCCTGCCATTTTGCTAAATTGATCAACTATGTCCATTAGTTTTCTTGATGAGTCTTTAGGGTTTTCTAAGTATACTATCATATCATCTGCATAGAGAGATAATTTTACCTCCTCCTTGCCAATTTGGATGCCTCTTATTTCCATCTCTTGTCTTATTGCTATTCCTAAGACTTCCAATAAAATATTGAATAGGAGAGGTGATAGTGGGCATCCTTGCCTAGTCTCTGTTCTCAAGGTGAATGCCTTTAATCTCTCCCTAATTGAGAACAATGTTGGTTCTTGAGTTTGCATATATACTTTTTACTATGTTGAGGATATTCCCCTCTAATCCTATTTTATTGAGTGTTTTAATCAGGAAAGGGTATGGGATTTTGTCAAAGGCCTTTTGTATTTTGCTTTATTAATGTGATGAATTAACACTGATTGTTTTTCTTATGTTGAACCATCCTTGCCTGCCTGTTATGAATCTCCTTGGTCATGGTGAATTATTTTTTTGATGTATCATTTGATTCTATTGCCCAGGATTTTTTTCAGCATTTTCACATCTGTGTTCATGAGAAATATCAGCCTATAGTTTTCTATTTTTGTGGTGTCTTTGGTATCACGGTTATGTTTGTTTCATAGAATGAGTCTGGGAAAATTCTGTCTTTTTTATTTTCTGAAATAGTTTATGTAGAATTGGTGACAGTTCTCTGAATGTATGATAAAATTGACTTGTAAAGCCATTTGGTCCAGGACATTTTTTGGCTGGAATTTGTTTTATTACTTTGCAATTTCCTCTTTTGTAATGACTCTGTTCAGGTATTTAATTTCAGTTGGTGTCAGTTTAGGTAGGTTGTGAATTTCTAAGTATTTGTCCATTTCCTCTAGGTTTTTATATTTGTTTGAGTATAATTTTTCATAATATTCCAATGTTAGCCTTTTTATTTTAGTTGGTTTTGTTGTGATGTTGCCCATTTCATCTCTTATTCAGATCATTTGTGTTTTTTCCTTCTTTTCCTTTTTTAGTTTTGCTAGTGGTTTGTCAATTTTATTGACCATTTCAAAGAACCAACTCCTTGTTTTGTTGATGGTTTCAATTGTTTTTCAGTTTTCTATTTATTTCTACTTTGATTTTTATAATTTCAGTTTTTTTAAAGGGTGTTGGGTTTTTTTGCTGTTCTTTTTCAATTTGTTGGAGATGTTGGGTTAGAGAATCAATGGTCCTTTTTCCCTGCCTTTTGATATGTTTGCTTATTGCCATAGATTGACCTCTGATTACTGCTTTGGCTCTTTCCCAGAGGTTTTGGTAAGTGGTGTTTTCATTGTCATTTGTTTCAAGAAACTTTTTAATTTCATTTTTTTATTTCTTCTAGTACCCACTCATGTTCAAGCAAGGTGTTGTTCAGCTTCCAAATATATACTTTTTTCTCTTTTATCCTCTTGTTATTAATTTCTAATTTTGTAGCATTGTAGTCTGACAAGATGCTTTGTATTATTTTTATGTTTTTTAATTTATTGATGTTTGCCTTGTGACCTAAAATGTTATCTATTCTGGAGAACATTCCATGCACATTGGAGAAAAAGGTATACTGTACTTTTTGGGGGTGCATTAGACTATAAATACCAATGAGGCCGAATTGGTTTATTGTGTGGTTTAATTCCTCAGCATCTTTGTTGAGGAATTCTTTCTGGTAGTTCTATCTTGAGGGTGGTGTATTGAAGTCTCCAAGTACTATAGTAGTGTTGTCTATTTCCTTTTTCAGTTTTGTAAGTGTTTGCCTTATATATTTTGTAAGTCTTTCATTTGGTGCTTAAATATTTATTATTGTTATGTCCTCTTGTTCTATTGACCCTTTAAGCATTGTGTAGTGACCTTCCTTGTCCTTTGTGATGGTTTTCACATTGAAATTTATTTTATCAGAGATTAATATTGCTACTCCTGCCTTTTTCTGGTTGCCTTTTGCTTGGTGTATTTTTTTCCCACCCTTTTATTTTTAGTCTTTATCTTTATGTTTCAGGTGTGTCTCTTGTAGACAGGATATTGATGGATTTTTTTTCTCTCTCTAATCTGCTACTCTTTTCCTTTTCAGTGGTACATTTAAACCATTCCCATTCAATGTGATGATTGATAGGCAAGGTTTTATTTCTATCATTTTGTTGAGTTCTTTTTGGTGTTGTTGCTAGTTACTTTGGTCCATCCTGCTTTCTGTGGCACCTCTGTAAGAAGGACATCTCTCAGTGTTTCTGCAATGCTGGTCTTATTTTTACAAATTCCCTTAGGTTCTGCTTTTCTGGGAATATTTTGATCTCTCCTTCATATTTGATGGACATTATTGCTGAGTACTGTATTCTTGGTTGACAGTTGTTTTCTTTGAGTGTTTGATATATATATCACTCCACTGTCTTCTTGCTCTCATGGTTTCTGCTGAAAAATTGGCACTTAATCTTATCTGCGCTCTCTTAGAGATTACTTTTTGTTTCTCCCTCACTTTTTTCAGGATTCTCTCCTTGTCTCTGGTTCTGGCAAATTTGACTATGATAGGCTTTGGTGTTTTTCTTTTGAGGCCTATTCTATATGGTGTTTGCTCAGCTTCATGAATATTCTCTCATTCTTCATTATGCCTGAAAAGTTTTCTTCTAGTAATTCTTCCACAATTTTTTAGATGCCTTTACTTGCTTCATCCTGTTCTGGGATTCCGATGATGTGCATGTTATTTCTCTTGATGGTGTCCTACATTATTCTTAGGTTTTCTTCTTTTTTGATTCTGGGTTTTGGTCTAGCAGATCAGTGGAGACAATTCTACCTTCTATTTCATTGGTTCTGTGTTTCATCTCTTTAACTCTGTTCATGTGTCCCTCCATCATGTTGACAGCATCTGAGACATTGGAACGCTTCACGAATTTGCGTGTCATCCTTGCGCAGGGGCCATGCTAATCTTCTCTGTTTCGTTCCAATTTTAGTATATGTGCTGCCGAAGCGAGCACAGCATCTGAGACATTGGACCTCATGTTTTCATTGTGATTTCTTGTTTTCCCAGAGCCTCTAATACCTCGTTTGTTTTATCTACATGGTTTTGTTGTTGTTGTTGTTGTTGTTGTTGTTGTTGTGTGCTGTCCAGTCGCTTGCGACTCATAGCGACCTTATGTACAACGGCCCTAAACTCTGCTCTGTCCTGTGCCAATTGCACTGTCTCTAACACTCCCATCCCGATTATCTCAGTCACTGAATCAGTCCACCTCATAGAGGGCCTTCCCCTCCTGCGCTGTCCCTCCACCTTCCCAAGCATGATGTCCTTCTTCAAGGACTGGTCTCTCCTCACAACATGTCCAAAGTATGTTAGACGGAGCCTCAGAATCCTTGCCTCCAAGGAGCCACCTGGTTTAACCCTTTCCAGGACAAATCTGTTTGTTTTCCTAGCAGTCCGTGGTATTCTCAATACTCTTCTCCAGCACCACAGCTCAAAGGCATCAATTCTCCTTCTATCCTCCTTGGTCATTGTCCAACTCTCTGATGCATAACAAGTGATTACGAAGACCGTGGCCTGTATCAGACGCACCTTGGTCTCTAGAGAGACACCATTGCTCTTCAGTACTTTGGAGAGGTCCCTAACAGCAGACTTTCCCATGGCAATGCACCTTTTAATTTCCTGGCTGCTGGTGCCAAGACTGTTGACTGTGGAGCCAAGCAAACTAAAGCTGTGTACAGTCTCAATCTCTTCACCATCCATCCTGATGCTGCCAATTGGTCCAGTGGTGAGAATCTTTGTCTTCTTGACATTGAGCCTCAATCCATATTGTAGGCTGCAGTCCTTGAACTCTGCAGCAGGTGCTTCAGGTTCTCTTCAGTTTCAGCAAGCACGGTTGTGTCATCCGCATAACACAGATTGTTGATAAATCGTCCACCAATCTTGACCCCACATTTCTCCTCATAGAGCCCAGCCTCCTGGATAATCTGTTCTGCATATAGGTTGAAAAGGTATGGAGATAGGATGCATCCCTGGTGTATGCCCTTCCCAATTTTGAACCATGCAGTGTTCCCTTGCTCTGTTCTGACAGCTGACTCCTGGTCCAAGTATAGGTTTCGCATTAGAACGATCAAGTGTTCTGTGATTCCCATTCTTCTCAGAGTCAGCCATAGTTTGTTATGATCCACACAGTGAAATGCCTTTGCATAGTCAATGAAACACAGATAGACATTCCTCTGGTATTCCCTGCTTTCAGCTAAGATCCATGTAGGGACATTGTTTTGGATTGTATTTTAAAGTTCTTCCTGATTTTTGCTTGCAGTGTCCTGCAATTCTTCAAGTTTGTCTTTCACCCACAGAAAATATTCAATTATTGCACTTTTTAATTCTGTGTCAGAAAGTTCCATCAACTTTCTGGCTTCAGGAAACCCATTGATACTGTGTCACTTTTGGGGGGGGTGGTGACATCTTGCTTTGGGCTTGTGTAGGGTGTAGTGTAGCCTGCTTTTTCATGACATTGCTATAGTAGAGTTTTTCATGTCGAAGGCAATGAAAGGTTCTTGATTTGAAGTGACTGCTCCAGAAGAGGGTGGGACAGGGAAGTTTCAGTTAGGGGCCTGTGAAAACAGCCTCTTCTGTTTACAACTGTTGCAGACCAATGCTGTCTGGACTAAAGGCAGTTAGCTGACTGGACATGTGGAGATGCAAGGCAGAGTGTAAACGTGCATGCATGGGCATGGGTGCAGGGCATGGGCCTAGGCACTGGACATGCATGCAGATGCATGCTGGGTACAGGGCATGCATGAAGATGCACGTCAGGAAGGCATCCATGCAGACTCTTGCTATTGGGCACATAAGAGGACCTTACTCAAATTCATCTATCAGATCTGCTTTTGGTGGCCCACTGCTGTCCACACTCTGGTCTGTCCTTGCTCCAGTCTGTCCTCACTCTGGTCCCAATGGTTCACTTTTAACTCTTCACTTAAGAAGACTGAATTGTCTGGTATGTGAATTTTATCTCAATAAATCAGTTATTGAAAAACCATCAGCTGTGGCTGCAGTCATCTGAAGACTTGACTGATGTTGGTGGATCTGCTTCCAAGATGGCTCACACATATGGCTGTTGGCAAAAGGCCTCAGTTCCTCACCACATGGGCCTCTCTTTAGGGTATTGAGTGTTCTTTTGGTCTCCTCCAGAGCTAGTGATTCATGAAAGGAAACAAGGAGGAAGTTACAATACCTAAGTCTCAGAGGTCACATCACTTGCTCCATAGTTTGTTGTTAAAAGCAATCCATAGAGCATAACACATATTCAATGGGGAAGGGAGGAGACTTCATCACTTGTATGGAAGTGGATCAGAGTATGTGCATGTCTTTTAAAACTATCACAGTTTCTAGTGATCTCATGAGTAGGGAATGGCACTGCCAATCCAAAGGCACAAAGTTGAAATCCACCAGCTGCTCCTTTAGAGAAGAATGCATTTCTCCCTGCTGTACAGTCTATAGCCTCTGAAAACTCACTGGAAAGTCAGCTATGAATCAATCCCCTGCTTGACAGCACATAACAACACAACATCTAGCATGGTTCCATAAGATGGAATTGCTGCGATAGGCTGACTCCCCTATCTCTCTTTGTCCTTTTTTTGGTCCCTAGTTTAATAAGCTGTTGAACCTAACAATTTTCTTCATATCTATTGAGATGATCAGATTTGATTAGACACAATTGTGTCTCCTGTATTGTCTCAGTGCTGGGCCTAGATTCAGTTTGTGCCAGATATTCTTGAGAATGGACCTTTATCTGGAAATTGGTGGGGATGGTTTCTACCCACAGGTTCCTACTCCTTAACACACGAGTTCCTGGAAGAAGACCATCTTATGGATTGGCTCTCCTAGTTAGTAGTGGGGATTATTCCAACTAAAAGGATTGGTAGGGCTGAGGGTGACTTCCCAGATCTGGCAGCCAGAGCTGCTGATAGTTACAACATTGTGGGGACCTACATCATTGGAACAGAAGTCCCTCTCTTGCTGATGACTGAGGTGAGTAGAGCTGGGGCACTGAAAGTCTTCTACAGGAAGTTTCTGTACTATGCTCCCCACTGGCTGGCTGAGAGGGTCTCAGTGTAACACTGGAGTGAGAGGTTTTTCTTACTCAACCCTCACTCGCTCTTGCTTTCCCCCTTCATAGACATCAGACCTGCAACAAGCCTAAAGACTTCTGTTTTGGATTGAACTGTGTTCCACCAAAATATGTCTTGTAATCCTCCTAACCTCTATGCCTATAGTGGTGAATCCTAGACTCTATGCCAACAATAGCTTTGGTGGCTTTGTTGTTGTTGTTAGGTTCCAAGGAGTCAAATACAACTCATAGAAACCCCATGAACAACAGAAATGAACCCTGTTCTATCCTGTGCCGTCTTTACCATCTCTGACACACTCAAGCCATTGCTGCAGTCACTGTGTCAATCCACCTGGTTGAGAGTCTTCCTCTCTTTCACCATTCCTCCACTTTTCCATGCATGATGTCTCCAAGAAATAATCTTGCTTAGCTAGCAACATGCCCAAAATATGTGAGACAAAGTTTCATCTTTGCCTCCAAGGAGTGCTCTGACTGCATCTTTTCCAAGACATATGTGTTTGTTCTTTTCTTTTCCAAGACATATGTGTTTGTTCTTTTGGTAGTCCATGGGATAATCAGTACTCTTCTCCAATACCATAGATCAAAGTATCAATTCTTCAGGTGCCCCTTAGTTTTCAAACTGACATCATTGTTCCTCCTTATGGCTTGTTGATTACCTTCAAGTTGAGCATTGCAACCCTATGAACAAAAGGTCTGAGGCCCCTCTACAACTATCAACATTTATCAAAGTTCAGAGTTTCCAGAGGCATGTTGTTTAGGAAGTGGATGCCACTCCTTCTTCTTAGTATGTTATTGTTGTTATGTGCCCTTGAGTTATCTGTGATGCATAACAAACCTATGTGCAGCAGCTCTGAACCCTTCCCTGTCCTGAGCCAGTCTCATTAATTCTGACACACCAACCCACATTGCCCCAGTTATTGTATAAATCCATCTCATCTGGGGTCTTTCTCTCCTTCACTGTCTGTCCACCCTTCTGAGCATGATATCCTTCTCCAAGGACCAGTCTCTCCTGATGGCTTAGTGTTAAGGAATGGCACTGTCAACCCAAAGATAGACACTTTAAATCCACCTGCTGTTCTGCGGAAGAAAGATGGACAATCTTCTCCCATGTGTTTTACTCCCTTTGAAAAAGCTATGGCTCAGTTCTGATTCAAAGGTAACATGCCTATAGTGGAGCCTTGAAGATGCAGTGGCTAAGACTTCTGCTGCTAACCAAAAGATCAGTGATTTGAACCTGCCTGCTGGCAGTATGCTTCCTGTAAATCTTTAGATTTACTCACTCGTGGTTGAGTTGACACCAACTTATAGTTGGCCCTCCGTGGGTTACCAAAGCTATAAATCACACTGGAAGAAGTTATTCATCTTTCTCTGGTGGTGTTGCTGGCAGATTTGAACCCCCAGAGAGGCAGCTTAACCCCCTACAGACTAGGCCACGAGAATTCCTTTCCATAAAGATTATTGTTGCTGTTAGGTGCCATGGAATGACTAAGACACATGGAAATCCCTACAAAAAACAGAGCTGAACCTTGCTTTATCCTGTGCCACCCTCAGGACCTCTAATAAATGCGAGCTTTGAAAACCCCACGGAGCGGTTCTACTTTCTCTTATGGCGTTATTATGAGCTCTCCAGAGAGCTATGGCTGCCTTATGACACCAATTGGGAATGGGCTGTCTTTGTTATGTTAATGAGACAAGATCAGTGTAGGATGTATTTTAAATCAATCTTTCCTCCGGAGAGATGAAAGAAGTTATACAAGCGAGAGAAAGAAGCACAGAACAGGAAAAAAGACACCAAGTCAGATGAAGAAGGCAAAGGAGCAGAAATTCAGAAAAGACAAGGACAATCCCCCAGAGCGGACAGAGAGAGGAAAGGCCTCCCCCAGAGCTGGTACTCTGAAACTGAGCTTTCAGCCTCTTAACCTATGAGAAAATACATTTCTGTCATAACCCAGAACCCCCTGCTCTCGGGTGTATTCAGAAACGTTCTTATTTCTCCTTGGTTGCTGAACACATCTAGGGCAGCATCTGTTTGCAGGCGACTCGATAGCACATAACAACAAGTGGTTGGTCGATTTAAACTGTTAATATTTTGGTTCACAGCTGGACACATTATGTGCTACACCACCAGGGTGCCTATTTCTGTTATGGCAGCACTACATGACTAGGGGAGCCCTGGTGATATAGAGGTGTGTTGTGAACCCAAAGGTACACAGTTCGAATCCACCAAGGAGAAAAATGGACAGTCGCCTTCCATATGGTTAACAGCTTCTGAAAACCTGTGGGAGGGTGAGCTCTGAGTTGATTCTAATTCAATGGCAATGAATGAGTGAGATAACTAAGTAGGAGTTCTGATGGCTGAGCCTGCAGGGCTTTGGGCCGCTTCCTGTCAAGCTTCTCTGCAGTTCAAATCCATCAGCAGCCTTGCAGGAGAAGGATGTACAGTCTCCTCCTGCGCTATTTGCAGACTCAGAAGCCCAGTGGAGGGTCAGCTATGAGTTACTTCTGCCTTGATGGCAATGAGGGAGCAAGAGAAAGAACAGACAATTTCCCTGCCCATTTCTCCTGCCTCCCTCTTTGCCTCTCACAGGCCTGTATTATAATAAATCCTCTTCTCTCCTTACAGCATGAGGATGAAACATCTGGCACTAAGGCCTGGTCTCGGTCCTGCAGGGGATAAGATGTCTCTCTGCCTCTCCTGAGTATGCTCAGTCCAGGGCCTTACCCTGCGCCTGGCACCTTGTAGACACTAAGCAACTGTTCTGAATGAGCTGATGAATGATTGGTAGCTAGGCACTGCCTGCCCAGTTCTCCTGGCACCGAGAGAGGCAGCAGGCCCTCCAGGCAGAGGGGGGGGCCCTCCTCTGGGCCCACAGGGAGGAAGGCCCTAAGATGGGGAAGCTGCATGTACCAAGTCTTTGAGAGACCAGACCTGGCTTCTCCCTACTCCACCCTGAGCCTCACAGGCAGGCAGTCACTCCACATCTCTGCCTCATTCAGCTCTACAAGGGGCTGAGAGACCTGTCCTGCCTGTTTCCCCAGGGAGAGGTAGGATTGTGACATTGGATGAGGTCATGGCTGGGAAAATGTGAACCAAGCGAGCAAGGCATATATGATTTTGTATACAAACCAATATAAAGTAAAAAAAATTTTTTTTAAATGGGTGAGGCATACGGAGGACATCTCTGTGGTTTGGGGCCCTGAGTCTCCAGTGGGCTAGGGAGAACAGGTAGAGAAGGGAGCAAGAGAAAGCAAGGATGCCAAAAAGAAAGATGGTGTGAGGGAGAAATGCAGACACACACAGAGAGAACACAGCAGAGGAAAGACAAGAGACAGAGATGGAGTAACACAAAGAGAGAGAGATGGTGTGTGGGCTTTGTGTGTGTGTGTCTGTGAGAGAAAGAGAGAGAGGCTCTGTGTGTGTGTGTGTGTGAGAGAGAGATAGAGAGAGAGAGAGAGAGAGAGGGAGAGAGAGAGACAGTGTGTGTTTGTGTGAGAGATACTGTATATGTATGTATGTGAGAGAATGTATATGTGTGTGAGAGATAGTGTGTTTGTGAGAGAGTGTGTGTGTTTGTGAGTGTATATTGTATGTGAAAGAGTGTGTGTGAGTGTGTGAGAGACAGTGTGATTGTGTGAGAGAAAGTGTGTGTGAGAGATTATAAATGTGTATGTGTGTGAGAGACAGATGGTGTGTGCATGTGTGTGTGAAAGAGACAGTGTGTGTGTATGTGTATGTATGTGAGAGAGTGTATGTGTGAGAGAGACTGTGTGTGTGACAGAGGGACTGTGTGTGTGAGGGAGACAATGTGTGGGTGTGAGAGACTCTGTGTGTGTGTGTGAGAGAGAGTGTGTGTATGTGTATGTGTGAGAGTGTATGTGTATGAGAAAGAGACAGGGTGTGTGTGAGCTACAGTGTGTGTATGTGAGAGAGAGAGAGTGTGAGTGTGTATGTATGTGTATGTGTGAGTGTATGTGTATGAGAAAGAGACAGAGTGTGTATGAGATACTGTGTGTGTGTGAGAGCGAGAGAGAGAAAAAGAAAGAGACTGTGTGTGAGAGAGAAAGAGAGAGGAAGAGACTTGTGTGTGAGACTCCGTGTGTGTGTGTGAGAGAGAGAGAGGGGATGTGTATGTGCATGTGAGAGAGACTGTGTGTGTGAAAGAGAGTGTGTGAGAAAGGGACTGTGTTTGTGTATGTGTGTGAGAGACAGTGTGTTTGTGAGAGAGTGTGTGTGTGAGAGACAGTGTGTGTGTATGTCTGTGTGTGTGTGTGAGAAGAGAGAGAGTATGCCTGTGTGTGTGAGAGAGAGACAGAGTGTGTGTTTGTGTGTGTGTATGTCTGTGTGTGTGTGTGAAGACAGAGAGTATGTCTGTGTGTGCGAGAGAGTGCATATGTGTATGTGTGTGAGAGAGAGTGTGTGGGTGAGAGAGAGACTGTGTGTGTGACACAGTGTGTGGGTATGTGAGAGGGAGAGACTATGTATGTGTGTGGTGTATGTGTGTGGAGAGAGAGAAAGAAAGAGACTGTGTGTGTGAGAGAGACTGTGTATATGTGTGAGAGACAGTGTGTGTGAGAGAGACATAGTGTGTGTGTGAGAGAGTTTGTGTGTGTGAGAGAAAATGTGTGTGAGAGACAGTGTGTGTGAGTGTATATATACGTGTGTATGTGTGAAAGAGAGTGTAAATGTGTGTGTGTGAGCGTGTGAGAGAAAGTGTGCATGTGGAAAATGTGTGTGAGAGTGTGTGTGAAAGTGTATATGTGTGTGAGAGAGTGTTTATGTTAGAGACTGTGTGTGTGAGAGAGACTGTGTGTGGGAGAGACAGTGTGTGTGGGAGTGTATATGACTGTGTGTGTGTGTGTGTGTGAGAGAGAGAGAGAGAGAGAGAGAGAATGTATGTGTGTGTGTGTGTGTGTGACAGTGTGTGTGTGAGTGTATATTTGTGTGTGAGAGACTGTGTGTGTATGTGTGAGAGGGAGAGAGAAAAGTGAGAGTATGTGTGTTTGTGTGTGTGAGAGAGAATATCAAGTGGAGAGGGCCAAATACACAGAAAAGGAGACAGAAGGGCTGAGAACATAAGGACTAGGAGGGAAGGAGGAAGTGGAGAGAGACAGAAGAAAAGATCCTGAATTAGAGAGGAAGCAGGGAGAACTGTCAGGAGGAATAGAGGAAACAGTTCAAGAAAACTCTCAAGAGGTAAAAAGAGAGAAAGAAACTGACAGAGAGAAAGAGAAGGGGAGGGAGAGATCCCTGGACGGGACAGAAAGGAAGGGTAATATTGGAGTCAAAGAGAGAGAGACCAAGACAGGCGTGCGAGAGAAGCAGAAGGAGCCAGAATGATGCAGAGAGAAAGATGCAGAAGAGAGAGAGAATGAAATAGCTTCTCCCCACAGCTCCTATTTCTCACACTCCACTGGGGCCCACCTTAGGGTGCCCACCAGTGCCTGCCTCATCCCTCTCTGGGCAGGTAAGAATCCAGAGGAAAGCCCCAGTGCCCTTCCATTTGCGTGACCTAGATTGTCCCGTCCCTGTCCTATCCCCTTGCTCCGTGGCCTCCTGCCTCTAAGAGGTACCCTGTCCTAATGACTGAGTGATGTGGCCGCCTGGGTGCAGTCTGTGGGAACAATCTCTCAAGGCCTGGGCAGGTCTGGACCTATTCCCTCCAGACCCACACAGAAAAGGAACTTAGAGGTCAGTATCAAGCTCCTCATGACACAGAAGAGGAAAAGTAGGCACAGAGAAGGGCAGGGACTAATCGCAAGTCACACAGCCAGGTAGCGGGCATGAGTGCTGAACCCGGAAACCTCGGCTCTTACTCTCTCCCCTGAGCAATCGCTTCCTGTCCTGGTGGCCTGAGGCTTCAGGGTTGACTCAGTGACAAGGGCTATCCAAGCCTCCCCTCTCCACTTCCACCATGAAGTCACTATGTTGTCACTGTGCCCAGGGAAAAGATGAAGAAACTGAGGCTCAGGGAAGTGAAGACTTGCCCAAGACCATGCAGCCAGATTTGGTCTCTCAGGTGTGGAAGGCTGTGAGCCCAGACTGATGGCCAGGGAAGGGCAGAAATCAGGAAAATGGGGCAGTTTCTTATGCTGGAAAGTTCCCAGAGCCTAGAACTCTTTCCAGATGAGCCACCTTTGCTCAATCATGTCCTATCCTCGAGAATCTGGGTCTCCCTCTATTGTTGCCACCGCTGGCCCTGCATCCACCCACCCACACCCTCTTTCCTCGACTGTGGAAAGGAGCTTGGCTTCTGAACTACCTGCACCCATTTGGCCATCTCCAGCCTGTTTGCAGCTGAGAAGCCTCTAGTTCAGACCAAGGGAGAGCTCCCTTCGCCTCTGCCCTGGGTTTAGCCCCCAGACAGAGACTCCATGGAGATGGAGGATGTCCAAGGAGCAGGCAGCTGGCCACACAGGTAAGCCACAGTCCTGGCCAGCGGTGATGATACCCCAGCCAAGTCTCCCACGGACTCCACGCCCAGCCTCCAGCCCCGCCCCGGCTGGATCTGTGAGCTGGATTTCTTCACCTCACCTCGCTGAATTTCTTCCTCTGCGCGCTATGGGACAATTGCCCCAGCTTTCTTTGATGAGTGATCCGTTGTTTTGGAGACACATGGAGAAACAAGAGCCAGCACAGCCCTCCCTGCTGGAAACACTCATCTCTCTTGCGGCCCCATGATGTCTGTGGGGCTCCCAGCAGGCCCAAGAATGGAGAGGCCACAGAGCCAGCCAGTGGTGAGAGCCAGCCCTACGCACACGGTTCTCCATCCAGTTCCCACTGCATCTCCCCTAAAGCATTGCTCTTGGGCTAGGTTGGAGGCCTGTGTGGAGTCCCAGGAAACTCTGTCCCAAAGCCTTTCTAAGAACCAAAACTCATGGCTGAGGGTGGAGGGGGAAACACCTTGGGGAGGTTAGAGGGTGAGTGCTCCCTTTCCCAGAAGCCTCCAAGTTCCAAGGGCCGGAGGCCACCCGTGCTTTGTCCTCACCTCATCGCTCTCTCCGGGCTCTGGCAGCCAGGTGATGGTCCCTAGCCAGCCTGTTGAAAGTGGGCGTGGTGGCCATCAAAAAAGTGGGCAGGGCAACAAAAAGCGGTTCTGGAGGTCTCTTTGAGCCCCTAAACCCACTACCCCTCCCCAGAAAGATACAAATGCTTCCAGGTCCCCACCTTCAGGGCCTAGAGCTTCCCCCCCACCACAGTCCTCCATCTGGGTGGGGCTGGTAGCAGGTGACTGGATGGCGCGGAAAAGGGCAGGGTGAGTGGGGGCGTGGGCCCAGGCGAGTGCACTCCTTGGCCAATCAGCGGGCTGCCCGGCCGGTGGATTCAGTTACAAGGCCGAGATCACCCCACACTCCAGCAGCCTTCCTCCTCCTCCTGCAGCTCCATTCATTGGAGCCTGCCGGGCACCGCTTCCGCTCCAGCTGCTGCCTCCCGGGCCCGCAGGGCAGGCCTCCTGGGGGCTTTGTCTTAGAGCCTGAGCTAGAGCAGGATGGGGGTCCAGGGGGTGGTGCTGAGGATGCTGGGCATTCTGGGGCTGGCTCTGGGGGATCCCTCTGCTCTCCACTGGGACAGCACCTCCTGTCATTTGGCTGGACCTGTGCCTGGTGGTCCGCTGGGGTTCCTGAGCTTCCTGGGCAAGGATGCCCTGGGACTGGCCCTGTTCCATACCCGGTGGGATGAGCGAGGGAGGCTGCAGGCGTGTAACCGGCTGGATCATCCCAAGCTCATCAGAGTCTTCCACGACCTCTGTGCAAATGAGACTACCCAGGGCATCTTCATCCATACCCCTGGGCCTGAGCTGCAGAGAGTCCTGAACATCCTTCAGACTCAGCGGAAGTTCTGCAGGGAATTTGGGGGACGCTCGGCAGAGGCGAGGAAGAAGCGAGCAGCCCAGTGGAACGGAGCGTCTGGTGGGCGACCCCTCCGGTCTAAGAGAGGCTTGACCATGCCCGGCACTCTGTGGTGTGGCCCTGGAGATTCAGCTGGGAACTCCTCAGAGCTGGGTGAGTTGTGGGGTCTGAGGGTGGAGAGGGAGGGAGGAAGTACTGTCTTTATCTTTAGTCCCCAACTCTGTCAAGCTGTGTGTCCTTGAGGGAATGGCTTAACCATCCTGAGGCTCAATTCAATTTCCTTCTCTCTAAAGTGGGTTCACTGTGGTGGCATAGTCCATAGGGAGCTGCACTGCTAACCCAGAGGCCACACTTCTCTGGCAGTTCGAATCCACCAGAGATTCCTCAGGCTCAAGATGGGCAATCTCATCCCATGTGATTTACAGCTTTGGAAACCCAATGGAGGGTCAGCTATGAGTTTGTGTTGACTTGATGCATGAGTGAATGAAAATGCGGGTGACAGTGAGTTGCATACAGGATGCTTAAATGAGGTCATGGATGGGGAAGACCCTGAAGAAATCTGGGGAGTCCTCATTAACAACCATCCTGAGGGAGGGAGCAGGTGGAAATGGATGAGCCCAAAAGCCACCCCATTCATTGAGTGCAGGCTCAATGGAGCTCTGGTCTAAAGGGTAGGGAGTGTTGCACTGTCAACCCAAAGCAGGCAGTTCGAATCCACCAGCTGCTCCAAGAGAGAAAGATGGGCAACCTCCTCCCATGTCATTTACAGCCTCTGAAAACCTGCTGGTCAATTACGAGTTGGTTCTGATTCAACAGCAATGAATTAAGTTGCTTATTTGTCCTTAAGAGTAGGCTTTGTGGGTCTTCATCCATACTTCCCTCTGCAGGGTGCCCAGGGGCCTGGGTTCAAATCCCAGCTCAGTACGTGCCACGTGGGCAATCTACTTTTCTCCAAACTTCAGTTTTCTCCCCTCTAGAATGGAGCCATCGCCGCCTTGAAGGCTGCCATCGGCCTGGGTGTGTGGGTGATGTTCGGTAAATGGTGCTATCTCCCTGCTCTTGGCACAGCTGCCTATGAGCAGAGGGCTGGGGGAAGAGGCCTTGGCACTTGAGTTGAGCAGGCTGGCATCCTGGCAATGCCTCGTTGTGACATCGAGAAAGGTTGCACCCTGCCATTCCAGGGCACACACACATTCATAACTTTGCCGTTTTATTGGGCCTGACCCTGAGAACTCTGGGGGCAGACTCCAGTTCCCCTCTCCCAGGTGGACCTTAACATGTGTGTGGGAGGACCCCCCCAAGTATTTACACCTTCCCACAGCTTTGAGCATCCCTTGGAGGGACATGCCTCTTGGGCGTCTGTGCCAGGTGTGAGCCAAGAACCAGGTCCTGCCATCTTGATACCAGGTGGGCATAGCTGTGTGTGTGACGTGGCCGAGCAGGTGCCCCTTCTTCTCCCTGCAGGGGTCTTCAAGGGCCCTGATCTCTGCTGCCGAGAACACGACCGCTGTCCACAGACCATCTCGCCCTTCCAGTACAACTTTGGCATCCGAAACTACCGCTTTCACACCATCTCCCACTGTGATTGTGATGCCAAGTGAGTGAGGGGTGGGCGCACAGAGGTCCACGCACTTAGCCCAGTTCCAGGGTGCAGGTGGCAATTCCAGAGGGCCAGTCTGGATCCTAGTGAGCAGCTGGGAAGACAGACCTGATAGGAGGGCTGATGGGGTCAGGATGGAATTAGGGGGAGAAGCCAGGTGCTCCCCTCCCCCTCCTCTGTGGTCCAAGGACCTGAATTTCTGTTCTGGGAAGGTTCCAGAAATGCCTGATGAACCAGCATGACTCTATCTCGGACATTCTGGGCGTGGCCTTCTTCAATGTGCTGGACACTCCCTGCTTCGTGCTGGAGCCGCAGGAGGCATGTGTGACGTGGTACTGGTGGGGCGGGTAAGTGACTACTACCCTGAAGCCCTCTCCCAGCCCAGGCTCCTCAGGTAGAGGGTAATCATCCATTTTTCTTTGGGGAATGTGACCTCTCTTTACTGCTTCCCCCTATAGCCCCATGGGAAGGAGGAGGGTCTGACTCTTACCATGACCCCAAGGACACTTCTAGTCACTAACTGCCACCAACTGCCATCCCCCCAGGTGCCGGAAGTATGGCTCAGTGTCCCTTGCCCGCCTCCAGCGCAGGACCCTCTACAACGCCTCCTGGAGCTCTGCTCTGAAAGCTACCCCAACTCCCAGCCTACCCCCCACCGAGCCCCGACAGAAGCATCGGCCCTGGAAGTGGTCACCACAGCTGGCAGAACCCCAGCACCTCAGCGAAGTCCGGGTCACCGCCCTCCAGGGGGCCCACGCAGGCCTGATATCGAAAGGTGAGCTCGGGATCTCCTCCAGGTGGGCCTGCGGCCTGCAGTCTCCTCACACACACCCTTCCCCAGCTGAGCTGAATAAACCTCCTTGCCTGTACTGGGGGGCAATCAGTCACCTCTGCATAACTAGTGACCTGAATGACAAGTTGGCCTGGGGACACTGGACCAAGTGCCGCTGCAGCCCCTTTCTGCTGGAAGGAGGGAGCCACAGTCTCGGGCTCCCCATGTGAGGGGTGTCGCTGGATTTGTGTCACCTGCTCTCCTGCTCCAAATTCCTCCCTGGGTCTCCCCACTTCTAGCTCATCACATTGCAATGACCTCTCCATGTTGAAATGCTACCACGGCTCCCCTTTCCCTCTGTTCTCACAGACTCTGGCCTGGAGCAGACAGTCCAGGTCTGCAAACCTCCTCTGGTTCCTTTGGGCAACCTCTAGGCTTTTGCCTGCAGTGTTCTGCAAGCAATCATCCCAGTTTAGCCACTGCCTCCAGGAAGCCTCTCCTGATACACACACACACACACACACACTCTGGAGCATTTAAAGCCCGGAGGGTGTGTGTGTGTGTGTGTGTGTGTGAGAGAGAGAGAGAGCAATGACAGTTAAAGTGATGAGTTGCCCTGAGCCACTGGGCTCTCCTCACCACCCTACCTTCCCCCAGGTGCCCGCCGGACCTGCCGCAGCTTCCGCCGCCTGGACCAATGTGAGTACCAGATCGGGCCCCAGGAGACCAAGTTCCAGTTGCTCAACAGCGCCCCCCAGCCCCTCTTCCACTGCAACTGCACACGCCGGTGAGACCTGCGGGGACCAAGGGGTGGGTCCTTGTGGCCAAGCTGTGCCCACTGTGGCCTGAACCTGCCTCTGTCCTCAGCCTGGCGCGCTTCCTAAGGCTCCACAGTCCGCCTGCTGGCAGCAACGTGCTCTGGGAACGGCTGGGCCGGACCTGCTTCAAGCTGGTGCCTCCCATGGACTGTGGCAAAGGGTGAGTGATGGTGGGGCCTCTTATGCCCTTCATATGCCTAACTGAAGGGATGGAAAAGGGGACCAGGTCCTCTGAGCTCATGGTCATCACCACCACTGTGCCTTTATGGGTGGCAGCTCAGTTCTATCGTTTCCCTCCAGGACTGAGTTAACTGACCTTTCAGAGCTTCCCTTTCCTTTCTGTGAACCGTCTGTAGTCTCCAAAGAGATCCAAGAATCAAGGAAACCAAGCATGATGTCTTCACCCAAGGCCTGTCTGTGGGCTTAACATATTATTATTCCTAACATAGGGAGTATCTATCTCAGTGATTAGGGTTGTGGGGGTAGGGGTGTGTCAGAGACAATGAAGCGGGCTCAAGATAGAGCAGGTGTACACAGGGTTGCTATGAGTCGCAAATGACTCAATGGCACATAGCAACAACAATAACATAGAATCACATTTGATTCTGATCCAAGGCTAGATTGACCTTCCCCATTTCTTATGCAGAGAAACTGAGGCCCAGTCACTTCCAGGGTCCACAAACAGCTAGCAAGTATAGAATTCAGGCCTCAGACTGGGGCTGATTTGGCCCCTCCTGGGCATCACCCTTCCTCCCTGCTTTGCTGGTGGCCCAGACCCCTCTTCTCTGAGTCCCTACAGATTATCATGGATCCTCACCTTTCTCTCCTCACAGTTGTCCTGGGGGTCCTAAGGCCATCAAAGTGTCAGCTGGACACTTGCGACGGCTTCAGAAGAGACGACTCCAGGTTTGGGGTGCAGACAGAGCTGAGAGGCAGGCATGGCCTTTGGAGCCCTCAGGAGCCCCCACCACATTCTTCAACCGGTGCCTACACCTGACTCAGGGGACCCGGACCCCCAGTGGGAAACAGAAATCCTAGAACCAGTGACCTTGGTTCCAGCTCTCCTGGGCATCGGCCTGGACTTTGACCTTGGCTTTGCCAGGCCCCAGGGGCATCAGCCCCCTCACCAGGGTTTACATGGAAACATTGCAGGAATTTTTGTGGACAGCCAGAGACCAGAAGGGGAGGACTTCATGGCCCGAGTCCTGGCCCACAGCTCCTGCTGCTCTGGTGGCCTCTGGCTGGCAACACAACCCTCTGTACCAGGAGGGGATGTTCAAAGACTCACTCAGAGGCTCTGGGCTTGGGTGTGGCCAGGGATATTCATGTGTAGAAGGGAACAGGGAGGGAATAATTTGCTGAGGCAGCCTAGGAAGTATTGGGAGGTACACTCCTGTTACAAGGTTAATGTGTATCTCACAGACCTTTTCTAGAGTACCCCCAAGGCCTGGATGCTTTGGGGATGCTTGGGGGCAATGAGGGATGTCACAAAAGCGCCTGTGACATCATCATCCGGTGACTGCCCTCCAGCCTAACTTGAACAGCAGCTGTAGGCAGGTTGGCCCAGCCTTGGATAACTCTTCCTGCTCTGATCTAACCTTGACTCTCCCTGCATCCTTGAGAGAGGAACACTGGCCTGCCCCTCAGAGCCGTAGTCTGCACCTCTGGGAAAGGAGGTTGCAGAAGAAGCTACCTCATAGGATTGTTGAGGAGTAAGGAGGGAACCAGGACATGTTACGTTGACTGCAGTGCAGAGCGAACCTCCAGCATGCGTGTGAAGCTGTAACTCTTAACAGGAGGAGACTGCTCATCTTCCAGGAAAGGGGCAGGAGTGGAACCACCAGCCCCTCATGTAGCAGCCCCCAACCAGGGCTGCGTGTCTCATGCGTAGTCAGTACGGCCTTCCACCAACACACAGCCAAGCTGCGCTTAGGGTTCTGACTGCAAATGGCTCACAGATCTGCTCAAGGCCTTGTTTTTTCTTACCTGTGGAATGAGTCTAAGAACGCATTGATTCCACAAGTTTGTGGTCAAAAAAGATGAAGCACAGATTTAAAAAGGTGGCGTGTGTAACACCAACATCAGCTCTCATTCCACTGGCTCTTGAGTCTCTTTCTCAGCCAGAACCACCCCCATTCAGCTCATAAGGTAGGAGGAAGCTGGAAGTGAGGCTGGAGAATTTAATTCCTAACGATGATGTCCTGCTGTGGACATCTGCCAGAGTGTCCTGTCCCCCCCATCCCAGATGGGGACTGGGACAGGGTCTTGCTGACTGTCACAGTTCAGATGTGGGGTCAAGTGTTGGGGGGACTCCAGAAGACTGACCCCCACCCCCATGTGCAGATGGAGCTGGAACGGCAGCAGGAAGGAAGCAGGTGGGTTTGTGGGTGATTTAGGGCTGTGTGGGCAAGTGAGCCAACTCTGCCCCTCAGGGTCCCAATCCACCTTCCTCATGCCTGGGAGACAGGCTGTTGGGAGCTGGGGCCTCTAGATCAGGTCCCCAAGAGCCACCACCACCACCAGGGTCCACACTCTCCAGGCGCAAGGCGGGCAGCAGGCCCAGGCTTCGAGGCACAGCTGGTGGGAAGGCCCAGGGGCCGGGCAGCCTGGAGGACCCCTCCTCACTGCTGCCCCAGCTGCTGCTGTCGCTGCTTCTGTCCGGAGCCACCCGGGACAGCCGTCGGCTCTGAGGAGAGGGGCTCCGGCTGGCACCGCGGCGCTCTCGAGAGGAAGGCCTCAGGGCGAGGCCCGGGAAGCGAGCCAGGCCGGGGCTGCGGCTGCGATGTCGCTTGGACTTGCCAGGGCTGGGGCTGCGGGACTTGGGGGCGAGGAGTTCTAAGGTGCTGTCATCCTCATCCTCCGAGCTGGCCCCCGAAGTGTCTGTGCTACTGCTGGCTGCCTCCGAGCTGGGTAGTGAAATCTGAGGGAACCATGGTTATTAAGGTACCTCCCCAACCCAGAGGCAAAAGGCTCTGGGAAACTCCTGTTATGGCTTGAATTGCATCCCGTCCACCATCCCCCATAATATGTTGTAATTCCTAACCTCTATGCCTGTGGTTATAATCCCATTTGGAAATAGACTGTCTTTTAATATATTCATTAGACAGGGTTGGAGCTCTGGTGGCTGAACAATCTGCTCCGTGTGATTAAAAGCCTCTGAAAACCCACTGAAGGGTCAGCTATGGGTTGGTTCTGACTCGATGGTACACAACAACAATAACAGGGTTAGTGTAGGGTGTGCTTTGATTGAGTCTCACTTGAGATAGAAAAGATTAAACAAGCTAGCGGAGAGCGAAGGGCAAGGCAAGCCACATGGTGCTCAAGGAACAAGGACTTTTCCCCACCAGAGCCAAGAAAGAGAGAAACAGAAAGTTCTGCTAGAACTGGCACCCTGAATTTGGAACTACAGTGGCCTAGTGGGTAAAGAGTTTTGCCTTGCCAACCCAAAGACAAGTGGTTCAAATCCACTTATTGCTTCTAGGGAGGAAGTTGGGCAGTCTTGTTTTATGCAATTTACAGCCTTTGAAAACCTGCTGGAGGGTCAGGAATCTGTCACTTCTGACTCAATGGCACATGACAACAACAATCGTCCTAAATAGTGAGAAAATAAATTTCTGTTTGCTAAAGCCACTTTTCGTGGTGCTTCTATGAGAACCACAATAGATAATGAAGATACACGTGGAGATGCAGGAAGAGGAGGCGGCTATGGAATTTGAAGGGCCCATCTGTGTCCCCCAACCTGCAGTCTGGCCTCTTACCTGGAAGGGTTCAGTGACACCAATGAGGATGTTGTGATTGTGGCTGTAATAGCCCAGGATGAAGTCTCCATGGCCCTTCGGCAGCGACTCCTCACTGAATGTCACCTGGTGGGCCCAGGTTGGGAGTCAGAGAGGCCGCCTCAGAAGCCCAACCCCCAGGCTCTGAGCATCTGCAGGCCATGGAGACACCCCACTTCTCTGCGTCCCCTGAGTACCTGGTAGACGTGCCCGTCCACGTCCTCGTGCTTGGCCCACACATAAGCCACGTAATCCTTGCAGTGGCGGAAACCCACCTGAGGTGAGAAGATTGGGGGTCATGTTCCCTGCTACCGGCATCAAACTCTGTACTCGTCTGTAAACCCTCCTGGCGGGGGGGTGTCCCTCCAGTCCTAAGTGGCTAACCTCTACCGCCCTGCTTACCCGGTACAAGCCGATCCAGTCCCAGGAACTTCGTGCGAACACGGTTTCCATGCGGTACCTGACCACAGCCTGCTCCGGCCGCACCCACTCATCTGCCACCTCCAGGCGCACCAGGGGCTCGTCATCCCTGAAGGCAAACTGCCAGGCAGGGGCAAAGAGGAACATCAGGGCGACCCTCTAGTGACCCACACACTGGGAAACAGAGAGAGCCAGCCTGCGACATGCACCAGTCTTCTGGCATCCTAGTCCAGGCTCCCGGCCCACCACCTCCTTAGGAAGTAAGAACACAGCTTTGAAGTTGGTCTCCACTCTTGTCACTGGCAAGGCTGTGTGGCCCCAGGGGAGTTCCTCAACCTCTCTGAATGCCACAGTCTCATCTATGAGCTTTGTTATTGGTTGGTAGGTGCCACTGAGGTGACTCTGACGCATAGTAACCCTATGAACAACAGATCTGGACCTTGCCCAATTCCTGTAGCGTCCTCACTGTCCCCACAACGCTTAACCTCATTGTTACTGTCACCGTGTCAATCCACCTTGTGGAGGGTCTTCCTCTCTTTCGCTGATTCTCCACTTTTCTCAACATGATATCTTTGGCCAAGGACTGGCCCTCTTCACAACATGCTCAAAGCATGTCAAGCGAGGTTTCACCACCCTTGCCTCTAAGGAGCACCCTCGTTACACTTCCTGCAAAGCAGATTTATTTGTTCTTTTGGCCCTCCATGGGATAGTCAATACTCGTCCCTAACACCACCAATTGAAATGCATCAGTTCTTCAGTCTTCCTTACTCATTATCTAATTTTTGCATGCATATGAAACAAATGAAAACAAAAATATGCCATAGCTTGGGTCAGGAGCACCTTAGTCTTTAAGCTAAGTCCTTGCTTTTTAGCACGTTAAGGAGGTCCTTGACAGTGGTCTTTGAACTGGATGCTTTTGTTTAACTTCTGGAGTGGTACACAGATTCAATGAGACACTATCTGTAAAGCATCTCATAAACTTCCCAGAACACAGCAGGTGTTCACTAAATGATATGCCTATATACATACATACACCTGGTGGTAAGAAGCTGCCCCAAAGGCACGTGGTTCAAATCTACTAGCTGCTCTGAGGGAAAAAGACATGGTGTGATGTTCTGCTTCTGAAAACCTGCCGGAAAGTAAGCTGTGGGCTGATTCTGACTCAATGGCACACACCACCACCACCACCACCACCACCAACATATGCCCTCAAATGAAGCAGGTAATGGAGCCCTGGTGGCCTAGTGGTAAGACGGTGCACTGCAATCCCGAAGGTGTGTGGTTCGAATCCACCATATGCGCTGCTGGAGAAGGATGGACAATCTCCTCCCGGATCTGATTCGATAGCACACACACATAAAAAGAATTCAATACTCTCATTAAACTCTCAAAATTTGTTTTTAAAAGGCAGGTAAAGTTCCATGATGTGCTGAATCTTCTGGGGTAGAAGCCCAGGACGGGAGTTGGAGCTCTAAGTCCATTTCTGGGTTGTACCACTACGTGGTGGGTGACTTCTGTTTAGCTGCCACAAGACTGTTCCCCCATTAATACTAAACAAACAAACACACCAATCTGTCATTGCCAGTGAGTGAGTTTTGACTCAGTGACCCTCCATTGGGTTTCAGAAGCTGCATATCTCAATGGGAGAAGACAGCTTCTCTCCTGAGAAGTAGCCGGCAGATTCGAACGGTGAAACTCACTAAGCCACCACAGCTCCCTCATCCATACCGTTGTAGTTGTTGGGTGCTGTTGAATTGAGTAAGGCTCATGGTGAACAGACCTGAACCTTGTCCTATCCTATCCTCATCACTTCGGATGTATTAGAGCCCACTGCAGCAATTACTGTGTCAATCCGTCTGATGGGGGCTCTTCTCTTTCATCAACACTCCACCTTTCTAAGCATGACGTCTCTCTCCAAGGGATAGTCTCTGCTAACAATAAGATGAGGGGGAGGATGGCGAAGGAGACGAAGACCTTCAGCCAGGTGGACTGACACAGTGACTGCAGAAATGGGCTCAAGTGTATCAGGGATTGTGAGGACGGTACAAGATAGGACAGGGATCAAATCTATCGTTCATAGGGTCACTGAGAGTCATATCCAACTTGATGGCACCTACCAACAACATTCCCAAAGTACATGAAATGAAGCTTCGTCAGCTTTGCCTCCAAGGAACATTTTGGTTGTACTTTTTCCAAGACATTTGCTTGTTCTCTTGGCAGTCCATGACATATTCAGCATTCTTCTCTCAACACCACAGCTCAAAGGTGTCAATTATCCTTCTCTTGTCCTTACTCACCGTCCAGCTCTCAGATGCATAGCAAGTTCAAGCATCTGTCCTAAGGGACCATTAACTATTACTTGGGCATCAGTCCATGAGGTGAAATCATACCCAGAAATACCTTCTCATTTTTTAAAAAAATTTTATTATTTTTGTGTGCGTGTACCGTCAAATCAGATCTGACTGGTACAGGAGGAGATTGTCCCTCCTTCCTCGGCAGAGAATCTGGTGGATTTGAACCGTGCACCTCTGGGACTGCAGTGCAGCTTCTTGCCACTAGGCCACCAGAGCTCCCCAGAAATACCTTGTCAAAGGAGCTCTGGTGACATCGTGCTTAGCACAGTGCACTGCTAACTAAATGGCCATTTCCCTGGTAGATCAAATCCCCAGGTTGCTCTGAAGGAACAAGACGGCCAAGAGGGTCACTACAAGTCAGGACAGAATCGATGGTAGCACTGTGGCGTTTAGGTTTTCTGATCCTCCCCTTCGATCGTCCCAGGCTCATCAGGGGGTCACCGGTGTGGGTGGACCTGCCCCCAGGTGGCATGTAGCCGGAGCCAGGCTCCACTTCTTCCCCTGCAGAAAGGACTGGCTGGTGCCAGCGGAGCCTTTGTCTGCTCCCCTGTTTATCTGGTTTCAGGTTTCCCTCCTGAAACTGCTTCTCAGCCAACTGCTCTAGAAAAAACCAGCACAGTCCCTCCCTGGCTCCAGCATGTTGTTCTTGCTAATTGTTGAATAGCCCTCAAGTCAATTACAGCTCAAAGAGACCCTGTGAACAGTGGATCTGAACTCTTCCCTATCCTGTGCCGTCGTCCTCATCTCTGAGACACCATGGCAGTCACTGTTCGTTGAGGTTCTTCCCCTCCTTTACTGGCTCTCCATCTTTCCAAGCTCAAAGTCCTTTTCTAAGGACTAGCCCCTCTTAACAATATGCAAAAGGGTGTCGTCGTTATGTGCCATCCAGTTGCTTATGACCCATAGCGACCCCTGTGCTCAACTGCTCTATTCTGTAGAACCCTGCTCTAGCCTGTGTCAGTCTTATTGTCGCTGACAAACCTAACCCCATTCCTCCAGTCACTGAATCAATCCATCTCATCAAAGGACTTCCTCTCTTGTGCTGTGTCTCCACCCTTCCAAGCAAGATGTTCCTCTCCAAGGACTGGTCACTCCATGCAACATCCCCAAACACGTCAAACAAAGCTTCAGAGTCCTTGCCTCCAAGGAGCTGCCTGGTTTCACTCTCACCAGGACAAACCTGTTTGTTCTCCTAGCAGTCCATGGTACATTCAATCCTCTTCTACAGCACCACAGCTCAAAGGCATCCATTCTCCTTCTATCATTCTTAGTCATCGTCCAGCTTTCAGATATATAGCAAGCAATTGCAAAGACTATGGCCTGGATCAGGTGCACCTTAGTCTCCAGAATTACATCATTGCTCTTCACTACTCTGGAGAGTTCCCTGACAGCAGAGTTTCACAACGCAATTCGTCTTTTGATTTCCTGGCTGTTGGTACCAAGAATGTTGATTGTGAAATCAAGCAAACCAAAGTTGACTCTATTGGCTTGCCCAAAGGATAGGTCTTCAGAAATGCCCTCCACAGCCTTGCAGAGCCAAACAACTCCCAACCACCCTCAACCCTCGATGAAGCCTGTTCTAATTGCATTACTTTAAACACAGAAGCTAAGCTCTGTGAGCCTGTTTCCCTCACCAGTAAAATTGGAAGAGGAATTGGGGCATCTGAGGACTTAACTAAGGGAGTTCTGGTGGCCTGGTGGGTAAGGAGTTGTGCTATCAACCCAAAGGTAAGCAGTTCAAATCCACCAGCTGCTCTGCAGGAGAAAGAAAGGCAAACTCCACCTGTGTGATTTACAGCCTCTTAAAACACGGTGGAGGGTCAGCTCTGAGCAGTTCTGACTCACTGGTACATTACAAGGAGCTACTAAAGCACTTAAAGAAAGAGCAGGTGTACAGTGCCCTCCACAGGGTCTGGGACACACATGGGTGCTCAACAGGCGACATTTCAAGAGGCCCCAGGCTGAGGAGGGAAAGACAAGGTGGGATACCACAAAGGAGTGGTCCCCAAGCTACCGCTCCAGAGTGAAGGTTATTCTTCAGGCCCAAGCTCTTTTACTAAAGGTCACAGGAAGCGAAGCCAGGCGTGGCAACTTTCCATTCCTTCCTGGCTGGCCAGTGTCCCACGGACAGACCATGTGACCCAGTTACCAGGTAGCACCTGCTGATCTGCAGGTCTCCCCTTATCAGATCGAGAGAATCAGAGAGGCTAGAGTTGGGTTTCAGAGCTGCAAAGAAGGGATTGACCCCATTTGGCCACAGAGCCTGTGCATCTCCTGGGGTATGGGCCTGCCCTCACTGAAAAGCATATCTGATTTTAACATTCTAAGATTTACACCTTTATAGAACACTTGATTTTGCTTATGCAAAACCTATACTTGAACCAAGAGGCTGTCATCAGAACAGAGCAAGGAAATACTGCACGGTTCAAAATCAGGAAAGGTGTACACAGGGATGCATCCTACCTCCATACCTTTTCAATCTATATGCAGAATAGATAATCTAGGAGGCTGGGCTCTATGAGGAGAAACATGTTATCAGGATTTGAGGAAGACTCATCAACAACTTGTGTTACGCAGATGACATACCCTTGCTTGGCGAAGCTGAGGAGGATATGAGGTATTTGCTGCAGAAAGTCAAGGACTGCAGTCTTCAATATGGAATGAAGCTCAAAATGGAGAAAACAAAGATTCTCACCACTGGCCCAATTGGCAACATCAGGATAGACAGTGGAGAGACTGATATTGTTAACAGCTTCAGCTTGTTTGGGTCCACAATCAACACTCTTGGTACCAGCTGTCAGGAAATGAAAAGATGAATTGCATTGGAAAAAATCTGGTATCAGGGACCTCTCCAGAGTACTGAAAAGCAACCATATCAGTCTAGAAACTAAAGTGTGCCTGATCCAGGCCACGGTCTTTGCAATTAATTACTTGCTATGCATCAGGAAGCTGGATGACGATAAAGGATAATAGAAGAATCAATGCCTTTGAGCTGTGGTGCCGGAGAAGAATACTGAATATAGCATGGACTGCTAAGAGAACAGACCCATCCCGGAGAGGGTGAAACCAGGCTGCCTCTTGGAGGCAAGGATTTTGAAGCTCCATCTGACATACTTTGGGCATGTTGCAAGGAGAGACCAGTCCTTGGAGGAGGACATCATGCTTGGGAGGGTGGAGCACCAGCATAAGAGAGGAAGACCCTGGGTGAGATGGATTAACTGTAACTGGGGTCATGGGGGTAGGTCTGTTGGAGACAATAAAGTTGAATCAAGATAGAGCTGGGTTCAGAGCTATTGTATATAGGATCGCCATGAGTCACGAGCAACTCGATAGCACATAACAACCTGTCCACAAGGGACCTCAACCTAAAATACAAGGCTAAATTGTAATAACCATTTCTGTCATCTCATTGCCATCAAGGCGCAAACAATTTGTAGCCTCAGAATCCTTGGGTTTCTGAGGCTGTAAATCACACAAAAGGAGCTCTTTCTCCTGTGGAGCTGCTGGTGGATTCGAACCACTAGAGATGCTTGGTCTTTGAGTTAGAAGCACAACTCTCTAAGGACTATGCTATCACAGCTCCTGGTAAGTAGTTAGAAATCTAAAGAGTTCTATTTTAAAAATTTCATTAGTATATATACTCTGCCTCTCTGGCATTCTTAAAAAAAAACAAAAAAACCAAACAACTAAAAACTCACCTCAAAACAAAAAACCAACCAAACCAACAACACAAAACAATAACAACATCAAATTCATAGAGTTATTCCAATTCAGAGTAACCGTACAGGTCAGAGTAGAAATGCTCCATCAACATCCACAGTAACAATAGCCAAGAAAACAAAAGATGTTTTATAATGGGTCAATCTGCTGCCAAGGACCTCTTTCAAAAGAAAAACTAAGGTGCTCTTGACCCAAGCCTTGGTATTCCAATTGCTTTGTATGCATGTGAAAGTTGGACAATGAATAAGGAAGACCAAAGAATTGATGCCTTTCAGTTGTGGTGTTGATGAAGAGTAATGAATATCATAAACTACTAAGAGAGCAAACAAATTGATCTTGGAAGAAGTGAAACCAGGGTGCTCCTTAGAGACTAGGATGATGAAGCTTCATTTGACATACTTTAGGCATGTTGGCAGGAGGAAAAAGACATTATCCTTAGAAACGTGGAGGACCAGAAAAAGAAAAGACCGGCACATTGACTGCAATGATGGGCTTGAGTAAGGCTGAGATCACGAGGATGGTGCAGGAGAGGGCAAGGTTTCAATCTGTTACCAGGGTTATTATGTTCTGTAGTTGATTCAAGAGCCCCTAACAACACTGGGTTTCAAAGTTGTAAATCTCTATAGAGACAGACTGTCATATATATATACTGTGGATCAGCTGGTGGATTTGAACCTTCAATCATTCAATTAGCAGTGGAGTGCTTAACCATTGCACCACAGGGCCCTTTCACCTTTCATCACTTTTATAGAAGCTGGCATACGATAAACAAAACAAAACAAAACAAAACAAAACAAAAACAACCCAAAGCCTACTGGCCCTTGAGTTGATTCCAATTCCCAGCAATCCTTAAAGTTTGCAAGGCTACAAACTTGAAGGCAGGAAAAAGTCCATCTTTTTCCCTCGAGCAGTTGGTGGATTCAAACCATTGACTTTAAGTCCTTGCTGAGCTCCCTATCATATAAGTACTCAGCAAACAGTGATTGAATGATTGCTACATGGAATTGGAGTATTCATTTTGATTTCACTGGTTTTATTACAAATAAGAATTTTAACATTAGGTACTCTAAAGTGGAAACAGTTGTTATACGTAGGTGCTGTCAAATCTTGCCTCATATGAACTCCACATGACAGAGCTAATAGGGATTTCTTGGCTATAAAATTTACTGAAGCATGTTGCTAAGTGTTTTCCTATAAAGTGACTAAGGTAGGAACCACCAACCTTGTAGCTGGCAGCCAAACACTTAACTAGTTTTGTCCCCAGGACTGTGGGCTCTGAAATCAGACTGGCCTGGATCAACGTCCTAGCTCTTTTTCTTACTAGGCATGAGACCCTGAGCAAATGCTGCTGTCTCTCTGAGACTCAGTGTCCTCATCTGAAAGCATAGCACATAACACCCTCCTGTTTTGCTATGGTAAGTGGATATTTCTGAGGGCAGATGTAAGGGGTTACTGGTGGACAATGGGATGTAGAATTAGCCCGAGGATGGCAAGAAGTGGGGAAAGTGGAGCTGTGAACTCACCTGCAGTACAAACTGGGCAGCCACAGGCTTGTGGTCGCTGACCGTGTACTCCATGTGGCTTCGGTAGCTGTGCTGGGTCACCTGCAGCCGATGGCTTTCCCGTCCTGAGGGGCTGGGACCTCCACCTGGAGCCTTGACCTTCCACAGGATGCGGTCTGTCCAGGCTGGTTTTCGCTTCTTGGCACTACAGTGGCAGGGGCAGCCTGAGTTTCAGGCCTGGGGGTCAAGGCACAGCCCCAGGCTTGCCTCCTGTCCCTCTTCCCAAGTCTCCTTTCTCCAAAGAACCTCAGCCCATGTCCCCACTCTACCCCACTCTTGAGCTTACCTTGTATCATATTTGTTGGTACCCACATCAAACTTGAAGGTGGGAGCAAAGTTAAGGGGTCCCTCCTGGAAGCCTTTCAGGATGGGCCAGGTGTTCTTGGCCATGTTGAGCTGTGAGGGTCAAGGAGAAAAGTGGGCAATAACCCTGACAGGCCCCTTCCCAGCTCAACCCTGGGGTAGATGAAGGCAAGGACTATTGTAGTCAAGGGTACAGGTGTGTCCTGGGGTGTGCTGCGTGTGCTTAGGGATTTGGGGTGCAGCTGGATCCCACACCTGGTCCTTTCCCCAGAGCTGGTGAAGTCGGTTGCTGTCAATAGCCAACTTGACAAAGTGCAGATCGTAACTCTCAATGCGGAAATTCAGGTCCCCGAACCAGAAGACAAGGCTGTTGGGCGGTGGGAGTCAGAAAGGTTCAGTCCAGATGCCCTTCTGCCCCCTTGCACTGGGTCAGTGAGTGGAGCCAGAATCCCCTAAACCTTCCTTCCACCGAATAGCACAGTGGGAAATTCTAGATGGAGTTAGGCCCCACCTCTCAGCAAGGCTGCGCCACTCTCTTTCCACTCCCCATCAAGCTTACATTCTTATTCCTAGATATAGTTTGAGAGAGACCACCCACTCCAAAGGGTCTCTCCACTCCCAAGTTTAGCTGAGAGCTCCCATCCTTTCCTCACTAGAACCGCTCCGGCTCACTCGGCTCCCTCCTAGTAAACACCAGACCCCTCCCCAGCCCACACTAGGTCCCGCCCAATCTACACAAGGCTCCGCCCCAGCTCACACTAGGCCCCGCCCAAACTACACAAGGCTCCGCCCCAACACACTAGGCCCTGCCCAGTCCACAGAAGGCTCCGCCCCAGCATGCACAAGGCCCCGCCCAAATCCAGGTTTACCCCCGCCCAAGTCCACACTAGGCTCCGCCCCAGCACTCACAAGACCCCGCCCCAATCCATGCTCAGCTCCGCCCCAGTCCGTACTCATGGTCCAGAATTCCGTGAGCGCCGGGCCCCTGGAACTGCTGGAGGTTAAGGATAGTCTGAAAGTTGTCCTTGCGCTGCTCCGCCTTGTCCATATGTGCTGGCAGGTGGCAGTTGAGGAAGCAGAGCATGTGCCCAAAGACTGCTAGGCGCACGCTCACTCCGCCCTTGTTGCCCTAGGAGGCAGGTGTGGGCCGTGAGGTGGGACACTGTGCAGAGCGTGGAGGGTTGGGGGTGTCTCCCAGTTGGTGGGCTGCTTGGAGGTAAGGAGGTGGGACACTGGGAAGAAACTGAGAGATGGGAGACCTAAAAGATTGGGTGGGCCCTGGAGAGGGGAAGGCCTGGGGCGGAGACCCTCTGGGATGTGGGGAGTGAGGTATACTCTCTGGTTCCCTCAGGCCCCGGCGTTCTCCCCGCCCACCTGTGCTCACCCAGTAGCCGCCCAGCCCGGTGCGCGTGCAGTCAGTCTGCACGTCCCGCAGGAAGGGCAGGTGGTAGTACTTGGAGAACAGCAGCAGGATGACGCCCTGCATCCTCACAGTGCTCACCTGCAGCGGGAGGGACAGGCTGGGGGTGGGACGCAATGCCCCGCTCTCCCCTCCCCTGCTGCTGAAGCCATCGGAAGGCCGGCTCCTCTAAACTCTCTCGTTTCACTGACTTGGCGCCAGAGACTCACTGGCCCCACAGGGAGTCAAAGCAGAGCTGGAGCTAGAAATCCAGTCCTAACAGGACTTTACCAGTACAAAGTTGAAGGGCCCCAGCGCGTCCATAAAAAGCTCGCTCCACTGGTCCGTGAAAAGCGCGTCCTTCAGCCTCTTGTTGATCATGGAGTTCACTTCCTGTAACCTAGGGGCCAAGGGGGAGAGGGAGAGCTTTGGGCTGGGGGACACTCTAGACACCCCTCCCTTAGGGCAGGGATCTGAGTGCACTGAGAGGTCCAGGAAGGGGTCCACATCCCCTGCACCCTCACCCGATGGCGATCATGTCAGCACCGTCGCTGTCATCACCACCACCCAGGTGGAGGAGGGACGTGACATCATCAGGGGGCATGGCAGTGCCCACGTTCCACGTGACCACAGTGATCCTGAGGGCGAGGGCACAAGAGGGGTTACTACTGGACACCACTCCACTCATCCTTCCCCTTCCCTCGACCTGGGTCTCTTGGAGGAAAATAAACTGAGGTTGGCTTAAGGCCTTAGAGGGGTTAAAGCCCACCTTTTGGGGTAGCTTGGGGACTTAGTCAGAAGGACCCCAGGGGGTCCTAGCATCTCCAAGGACTCTTCTTAAGGAGGTAAACTGAGACAGAGTAGAGTGAGCCACCCTGAAGGATGAATAATCTCAGAGCTCAAGCCCTCAACAGGCCTTCTTAGGAGAGGGGCCCTCTCACCGGAAGCCGGGGTCGCTCTTGCAGGTAGGCTGGGCTGACCAAGAGGATGACGATGAGGTGGACGTGGTAGGGGAGGTGGTGACCCGGGCCGGGGCTTCTTGAGGCTGAAGGCAGGGGCTCAGGCGACCCCCTTGCCCTGCACCCTGGGTGCCAGGCCTGGGGATGGCCATCTCAGGAGTGAGGGGGGCACAAGGAGTGCGACTAGGGGAGCGACTGGGAGACCGTGGTGGTTTGGGCAGAGCTGGGGGTACAGTCTGAGCTGAGGTGCCTCCTGGTCGGAAAGTAGGGGACAGCAGTCCAGGAGAGCGGGTGCCAGGATCTGGCGGACAGTGACCTACATCCAGGGGCAGGGTCTGGGGTGGCCTCGGCAAGATAGGATCCTCGGGGCTGTTGCGGGGGGCTTCTGGCCGGGCTCGGAAGGAGGGGGAGAGCCGGGGGTCTGGGGGAGCTTGAGTTGAGGATGGGGAGCACCTAGGAACAGATGCCTGAGTTGCTGGAAGATGCCCTTCAGAAGTGGGCAGAGATCTAGGGGCTGGGGCATCCCTTTCCCTAGCAGGTGTGCATCCTGTGGAGGCAGGGACTAATGTCATGGATGTTGGCACTGAGGCCTGTTCCTGAGAGGGTGATAGAATTGGACTAGGTGCTGGGGAGGGGCTAGAGCTGGGTGGAGACAGCTGCTCCTCAGAAGCCAAGGCCAGGCTCAGGTGTGAGGGTGCCAGTGCTGGCTTGGGTTCCATGGGGGCAGGTAGCATCTGCTTCTGATCCCCTGAAGTTGCAGCCAGACTGGACCCCAGGATGGCTGGAGGTGAGCGGGGCCCGGCCGAGGCGGACATCACCAGCTGGCCCAGGGGGGTCGGGGCCAAGGCTGAGCCCGAGGTCTCTGCGCAAGGCTTTGGCCCAGCTGAGGTGGACATCACCAGCTGACCCACAGATGTTGGAGCCAAGCTGGAGCTCCGATGGGCAGGAGATGTTTTCTGTGCCCCAGGAGTTGACAGTGGAGCCAGGATGGGTCGGGGAGACACCAGAGTCAGCCTTGGTCCCTCAGAGGAAGATGGCTTTACTGCTTGTGTCCTTATAGATGTCTGAGCCAGCCTTGGTCCTGACAGTATGGGGGCTGCATTCGTCTTGACTGGAAGCTGACAACGTGAGTCCACCTTGCAGGGGACAAGTCAAAGATTTAGATTGACTCTGACCAGGGACTGGCCAGGACTCCTCTAGCGACAGACTCCATCTAGCTAATGTAGACACAACTCTTTTTAATATCACACATCCATCCATCCAGCTGCAGGTTAGTTTCTCCCAAGTCCCAGATCCCTGTCCCCTCCCTTGCCTCTGATACCCCTTTTACATTTGGGGAGACACAAGGCAGAGAGTGAGCCTGAACCTGAGAACCCCCCCCGGCATGCTGGGTGGCAGAAACCAGCTCCCCTGGGCAACTGTCTTCTGCAGGCCCTGATGCTCCCCAGCCAAGGGCAACTGGCCTGGCACCCCATATCTGCTTGCCACACTATGTCCAGTCTGTTAAATCCTCCTCTGCGGTGCCCAGAAACCCTTGGGTCCCCTCAAACATTCCACACTTCTCACCCCCAGTTCCCCCTGCCCTCCTCATCTACTCTCAGAGCTTCATGCAGATTCCAAGCGCAGCTCCTGTTGTGCCCAGAGCCTCAGAACACAAAGGGGCTGAGTGAAGGGACGCCACCCTAGCCACCTCATATTCTAGGGAGTCTTGGTCTCATAATCTCTACAGTTATTTGTCCCAACAGTCACTCAGAGTCCACAGAATCCCATGGTTCCTCCTCACGAAGTATAAGCAATCCCAAGATTACAAGTTTCCTCTGGCATGTGCCTCTGTGTACCCCAATTTGCGCCCTTTCCCCCTCCCCCCTCCCCCACCTGTGAGGACAGGCAGGCAGGTAGGGGTAGGGCAGGTTCCTTTGAGGACCTCTCTTCCCTCCCCATTCACCTCCCGTTTCTGATGCCCCTTCACCCTGGAGACAGGATGAAGATCCTTTGCCAGGGAGGGCAGAGGAAGGTGGCGTGGTCCAGTCCTTGCCTCCAGAGACGCAGTTCTGTCTGTGTCCCATCCCGTGTCCTTTTCGGTTCAGAGAACCTGAAACTGCCTCTGCCTCCCTCCTCAAACTCAGCGCTTTGAGGCAGCATCTTCCTGGGTTCCAAGTGTCCCACTGCGCAAGCCCCTCCCCACCACCACCACACCGCCTCCAGCACTAACAACTTAGATACCCCAGATGTCACAGTTTCAGTCTTCAAGGGACAGGCATCTTCATTTTGCATGGGCTCAGAGAAGATGAGCAACTTGCCCAAGGTCACACAGCAAACCTACAACACAGCTGGGTCCCTTGCTGCCTGGTGCTTGGCTCTCTTGGTGCTCCTGGAGGTGGGGACTTCATCTCTCTCGCTTGGTGTCCTGTCGCTACTATCCCAACCCCCCGTTTGCCCTCTTTGCCAAGTCCCTGCTCTGTGGGCAGAAGAGAGTGCCAACTCTTCAGCCAGGGGCACCTGAGGACCTGCAGTGTGTGGGGGACAAGGGCCCAAGGGGATGAGGGAACCTGGCTCTTAGGGGTCTTACCTTGGAGGGTGTCCCGGTTTGGGAAACTCCATGGGGTACGGGCAGAGGGCCCAGGCCAGCCCGGGTTCCTGGCCTCCCGCTGCCACTGCCACCTTGGCCCTCCATGTCTGCAGCCCCCAGCAGCCCGGGCTCCCTCAGCACCGGGCTCCAGCTCCTCTGCTCCCGGGAACCAGTGATGTCATCAGCTGCTTCAACCTGCTGAGAATTTAAAGGCACAGGCGCCCACTTTCCAACCTGAAGGTGGCCAGAGGTAGGTGGCTGTCCCCCTGGGAACACTTCAAGCAGGTTGCTAAGGCCAGAACGGCCACAAGAGTGAAGTAACTGTGCACATCGACCTGGCCCCAGTCCCACCTGGCAGTCTGGAAGAGACCATGTATCTGCTCCCATCCACCCACCCTCTGCCTACAGCCCAGCCTTTGCTTTGGGAGGGGAATGGACACACCTGTGGGTGAGGTAGAGACAGGTGGCTTAGAGGTCAGCACCCAATTCAGAGGCTCAAGGACACCTGAGTCCCTGCCCCAATCCTTTGACCTTCTTGACTTCCTGCCAGCTGAGGGTTTGCCCTGGCCCCCACCTTTGTCCCATTTTCAGGCCCAGGTGCCTTTATCCCACCCCTACCCCCCAGCCCAGCTCTGTCCCTCTCATCCCAGAGCCAGACACTCAGGCTGGAGTCACCAGAGTCAGTTCCCATCTCAGCCTTAGCACTAGCATCTTGTCTTCTGCAGACTTCTCATCACCCTTGGATCCCCCGACAGGCAGGCCGGTCCCAGCCCTCCTGCTCCTCTTTAACTTTCCTCTCACCAGCACTCATCCCCCGCTTTGGGAGGGGGACACACAGACCCTGAGAGGTGGACTTGCTCAAGGTCACCCAGCAGGTTTAGAAGGTCTCCAGACCTTCAGTGAGGAAAGGGAATTCCCTCTGGGACTCATAACTCCAGTTGGGAGGATCTAGGGGAAAGGAAATCTCAGGGTGTCAAAAACAAATCGAAGGGGGACTTTTGGCCAAGACCCTGTAGCTAACCTGGTCCCCAGAAGGTGGAGTGAAGTTTGTTGAGTGAGTGAATGAATGACTCAAGGGTCAGATTTGGCCAGAGAGGCTTGTGGGTCCCTGGCTTCAGCCCCCTCCCTTCTTCCATTCTATCTACTAAGCAGTCTCTCTAGATTTGCTGGATTATTTGGAGAGAAATGATACCTCTCTGTTTTAGACAGAGGTCTCTACCTACAGCTGCTTTTGCATCTGCAGGTGGGGTTCTGTATTGTTCCCCACATGAAGGACACCTTCATGGGCTCAGGAGGGGCATAGACACACTTGAGGATGAGGCAGAGGCAGATGGCTTAGAGGTGAGCACCGATTCAGACCTTCAAGGACACATCTCTATCCATTTATCTGGCAGATAGAGGCATCTATCTGCTAGACTGTCTCTAGACCTAGTCTGGTGTTTGGGCCAGCCTCTCGGCGAGGCTGGAATTTGCAAGATCAGAGACATGAGCTATATTAGTGTCTTGGGATAGAACGTTTGGGGAATTGTTGGAGGAAGCGATGACAGTGCTGATGGGGGAGGTAACTGTAGTGATGGAGATGAGGTAGTGTAATGACGGAAGCAGTGGATTGAGAATCATAAAGGCAGGTGAGAGTGACGAGTCAGATAAATGGAGATGGTGGAGGTGATAATTATAGTGTGGATCATGGTGGCAGGGGAGGTGATGGCAGTGAGAGAGGTGGTAACAAATTAGGGTGCAGATCAGGGTGACTATGGAGATGGTATAATGAAGAAAGAGCATGATGGTGGTAGTAAAAATGGAGGAGAAGAGGGAGGTAGAAGAGATGGTAGGGTCGTTGTATCATGGAAAAAGAGGTGGGATGAGAAGGAACCACTGAATATTTACCCTTCCCAACTCCTTGGCTCTTATTTTACAGATGAGGTTATGGGGTATCCAACACTCATGCAGAACTAGAGAGCTGGAGGAGCAGCCGTAATGATTAACTGGGGGCCAGTCAAGGGCTCCACTTTCTTTGGGACTCAGGCAAATACCATGCAAATGCCATGCAAATGAGTCTGCAAAGGGCTACCAATGACATGTCCATAGGTTAGAGGAGTAGGAGATTGGGCATCTAACATAACCCAGGATTGCTCACCACTCCTCACTCCGAGCTCAGACTTTGCAAAGGGACTTTGTTTCTGGCCCTGCCACTCACTTGTTTAGCATCTGACCTTGGACAAATCACTCAGCTGTCAAGGGACAGAAAACCAGGAGACAGTCCCTTAGGCTCTTGCTGTAAAGACGAAATAAGATCACACCGCTGGGATGCTGAGAAGAGCCGGCCACAGGCAAGCTCCCAGTCCTGGTAGCTGCTCTGTAGTTCCTCATCTTATTCAATAACATTGTCATCATCTTTGTCTACCCCAACCTGCCCATTTGCTGGCTGCTGCAACTGAGGCCTGGAGTTGGTGGCAGGCCTGGGAGGCAAGACAAGGGGCTCTGAGACCCAGACTTGGCCTCGGCAGGAGAAGGGGGTGGGATGGGGGGTGGACCCCTGCTGATAAATGAGCGGGTGAGAGCTATATTTGAGCTCCTGGGCGATGACTAAGGAGGTTGATAACAGGTTTCAGGGCTCAGGGCGGCAGGCTGGGGGCAGCTGCCAGGGAGAGCCGCCCCCCTGGAGACGGCTGTCTCCCCAGCCCCTCCTGTTCCTTCTCCTCCCTCACTCTGGAGAGGGGGAGGGTTGTGCACTGAGGCAGAGGGTGCACAGGAGCCCCCATTAGGCTGTCTGAGGTCAGGATAGGCAGCAGGAAGCTGGTGGTTTGATGTAGGTTGTTTTAGTCACTCTCTGTTAAAAACCCTGTAGAATTGGTGATATGATCCCCATTTGACAGAGGCAGAAACTGAGGCTCAGCAACTACACAGCTGGTATGGAGCAGAACAAGGGCTTGCCAAGAAGGGACAGACAGGGTCGTTCCCCTCCAAACACACACATCAAGAAAGGGACCATGGAACTCCTTTTTTGAAGGCAAGTCAGTGATGCCCAACGGAGGAGAGGAGAGATTCCCCAAGAAGCTGAGGGAGCAGAGGGTGTAAAGGCAGGGCCCGTGGAAGGTTCTGGCCGGGATAGGATGTACAACTGGGACACTCGCCTGCCTGCTTGGCTCCAGTGAACACATTATGAATAGCAAAGGGAGCAGGGCATGGCTCCTTCCTCCTTCTCTTCCTGCCCCACCTCCCAGAGTGGGCCTGAGGATAGCATTTTCTTCCCATGGCTTCTCCCCTAGAACCAACCTGACTCAGGCCCCCTCTGAGGAGGTCACTCCATGTAATCCCTATGTGGGCAATATCCCCGGGATATGGTGGGAAGATGCCCATCAGCGAAGATGTCTTCCTGAAGAGTATGTGCTCAGGGCGTGGAATCTCTCAAGACGCCCGTCCAGGGTGTGTTAATGGCATCAAGTGCTTTGTGTGGCGTTGCTGACCCCCTCAGTCGGGCCTTCGAGGGCTGACATCGTCCACACTCCTCCATTCTGCTAGGGAGGAAGGATGACTTTGCCAAGGTCACACAGCTGGAGCCCGGCTCAGGCGTCCCTCCTCCCTCCTTCCAGGCTGCCGAGCAGGCACCGCTGTCAGCTGCTCTGAAGTGAGTGGCTATTTTTATTCTGGTGTGAGGGGATCTGGAGCCATGTAGGTTAGAAGGCTCTAGGACACCCAGCCTCGGCAGGAGGCTTTTTCCAGGGACCCAGAAGATCTGCTAAGCTTGACTGGGCCTCTCATCCTGTAGGCAGACCTGCCCGGGACTCCCATGACTCCAGAAACTTCTATAGTGGGTGTCAGAACAAAGCTTGGAGGCAGTTCTGGATCCAAGTTGAACTCAGTTAAAGATTGAGTTGCCATTGGCTCCAGCCAAATACGACTCATAGCAACCTTATGAAAAAGAACTTAGGGACCTTAGGAACAGGATCTTATCCTGCACCGTCCTCATCATCTCTGACACACTTGAGCCCGTTGCTGCAGTCACTGTGTCAGTCTATCTTGTTGAAGGTCTTCCTCTTTTTTGCTGACCTTTCCAAGCATGAAGTCCCTTTTCAAGGACTAGCCCCTCCTAACAACATGCTCAAAGTATGTGAGATGAAGTTGCGCCCATCCTTGCTTCCAAGGATGCACTTTCTCTAACACTTCTGTTCTTTTAGCAGTCCATGTGCTCTGCTCAACACTACAACCCAAATGCCTTGATTGTTCTCCTGTAATCCTTAGTCATTTTCCAGCTCTCAGATGTATGTCAGGGTGATCTGAATGTCCATGGCTTGTATCAAGCACACCTTAGTCTTCAGACTGACATCATTGCTCTTCAGGACTTTGGAGAGGTCCCTGACAGCAGATTTTCACAATGCTATATACTTACCAATGAATTGAATTATGTTCCCTGAAATAATGTGTTGAAAACCTTAACCTCTTATTCCTGAAGTTACCATCCCAATGGATTGTTTTTGGTAACTTGAGACTAGTGTTATATTTTGGAGGAACATTCTTCTATTTTGTACGTCACTCTTCTGTCAGTTTGCTGTACTGAGGTGATCTGGATTTGCTGTGACGCTGAACCTTGTGCCATTGAGGTGTCATATGTCATAATGGTTTCCCAATGTGGGCAGTGTTTGGTGGAGCTCCCAGTTGTAAAACAGGTTTGGAAGCAGAAGTGGCATCTACTTCCTGAACCACATGCCTATGGAAACTCTATGGAAAGGCATTAGGTCTTTTGTTCATAGAGTCCCTATGAGTTGTGCTCAACTCGATGGCAATCAACAACACAACAATGAAGATTAGTATAAGCTGTATCAAGCTCTTTGGTGATAGAGAAGTTATTAAACAAGCCAGCAAAGTAGAAAGGGGGTAAGACAGATGTCAAGCCACACAGAGATCTCCAAAGACCAAGGACCTTCGTCCAGGACTCACACAGACAGAAAGTCTTCCCCTCTAGGTGACATTGTATTTGAACCTCTGGCTTCTTAAAGTGGGAGAAGGATGAACAGTCTCTTCCTGTGTGATTAACTGCCTCTAAAAACCCATTGGAGGGTCAACTGTCAGTCAGTTCTAACACTATGGTATACAACAACGTCTTCTTAAATGGTGAGAAAATATGCAACAATGAATGAAAACCCCAAATCTCTGTAAATGTTCATTAAAATGAATAAAATTTAATAATTTTTAAAAAGACCCAAAAAATGGTGAGAAAATAAATTTCTGTTAAATATCTAAAGATATTTTTAAAAAAATATATTTCTCTTAGAACAATACTAAACAAAGATAAGCCTTCATATTGATATTGACAATCTCTATTCTAGTGTGAATTTAAGCTTGGGCCTTGGAATGAGACCTGATTCTAATTACATGCTGAACTGTTGTTACCAAGTGGATCAAGGTTGATCCTAATGTGAGACTTGAATTCTGTGACAGAGCCTTGCACTTCACCTAAGACTGAGCCCAAGCCAAAGGCTGTACTTTAAGCCCCATCTAGACTCAACTTGGATTTCAAACTAAGCCTTTAAGTTCAAATGTAGACCAAGCCTCAAGGGTAATTAGATCGTGACTTCATCTGAGCCCTGATCTTGGTCACAGGCTAAGCCCTGGATCACAAAATTCTGTTCACATACTGAGCCCTAATGTCAGTCTTGACCTTGGTTATGACTGAACTCTGAGGGAACCAATGGAATTGAGCAAACCCTAGCTCTGGGTACAAACCGAGCCTTAGTCCTGATCACAGACTGAACCCCAAGCCTAATCATTCACAAATCTCTACTTCTAGTGTCAGATTCAGTTCTTGACATTCAGAACTTGACATTAGGCTAAAGACTAACCCTGATCCTATCTCAGCCTGAGCTCTCCCTCAGACCCCAGCCCCACCCGTGGAAGTTTGCTGGCCTAGATTACATGCTGCCATATAGAAGACGTAGGCTATAAACAGAGACCTGTCCTGGGAGATCCTGGGCCCTCCCGTGGCTGTTGATGCCAGAATATTCCTGGTACTGCTGTGGCCAGTGTCTCCACTGCTGGTTCCACCGGCTGGCTGGTCAAACCCTCAGCAGCCCAAGCTGTGGCCACGATAGGCCACGGAGCCAGGTTAATGTAATGAGAGTGCTTTGGTGGCAGCAGTCCAGGAAACAGCATGGGCCTACAGAACACTGGAGTTGGTCTCTGTCAGCAGAAAAACCACAGACTCTTCAGGACCTCTGACTTCGGCCCCTCTGAGGCCCTGGGTGGAATGGGGAGCGTGGCAGAGGGAACCAATGGAATAGGCCCCATTTTCTTTGTAAATAAAGTTTCCATAATACTTGCTTATTATAGAAAGTAAGGGGGGGGGGGTGGAGGTTGAAAGGATGAAAAAAATATCCTATCATTTCAGATCCCAAGAGTTGACTCTGTGGGTTGTTTCCTTCCAGATATTTTTTTTTTCGGTCTTAATAAAAAGTTCCATTGTTGATTCTGACTCACAGTGATCCAACAGGGCAGAAAACAACGGCTCATAGAGATGTCTAGGCTGTAAATCTTTATGGAAGCCGACCCTCACATCTTAAACCCACGGAGTGATTGTTAGGTTTGGACCACTGGGCTGTCAAGTGCTTAACCACTGTGCCACCAGGGCTTCTAATTGGATACTGATATACACCTGTTGTAAAACTGGATGGCTACTGTCTTGCTTCAATACAGCCAGCGTTACCTGTTGTTGTTTGTTGTTATGTGCCAATGAGTCAACCACGATTCCTAGACACCCTATGCACAATCCTGCTCTAATCTGAGCTATTTTCACTGTCTCTGACACACCTACCCTTATCACCCCAGCTATTGTGTCAATTCATCTCATCTGAGATCTTCTCCTGAGCTGTCCCTCGACCCTTCCAAAGCATTATGTCCTTCGCCAAGGACTGGTCTTTCCTGGCAACATGCTCAAAGTATGTGAGATGGAGTCTCAAAAGTCTTGCCTTGAAGGAGTAGTTTGGTTTCTCCCTATCCAGGACAGATCTGTGCATTCTCTTGGCGGTTCATGGTGTGTTCAATGCAGCCTAGATCCTTCTTAATAGCAAGTGGAATATGGTGGTCCCACCCACAGCTTGGAAGAATAGGCCCTAATTAGACAATGAATGAACGAACAATTTCCATTCCCTCATCCATATCATTGGCTCATGGACACTCTACTTAAATATAGGAAGAAGTGTTGCCCTGGCTTTGGGGAAAGGGAATTTGTTTTCTCTCCTGACTTGAAACACTTATTGGAGAAGGTTAAAGATGGCGGCCTGAGATATGGATTACATTTTGGTTGGATCTACTCTTAATACCATCGATACCAGTAGTCAAAAAATCATAAGATGTATTGTACTAGAAAAGTCTGCTGTCAGGGACCTCTTCAAATAACTGAAGAGCAATTATGACAACTTAAAGACTAAGGTGCACCTGATTCAAGCAGTGGTCTTTTCAATCACCTACTATGTACCTGAAAGCTAGACAATGAATGAAGATGAAAAGAAGAAAGATCGACACCTTTGAGTTTGTGGTGCTGGAAAAGAGTGCTGAGTGTCTCATGGACTACCAAAAGAACAAACACATATGCCTTGAAGAAAGTGCAATCAGAGCGCTCCGTAGAGGCGAGGATGGTGGAGTTTCCTCTTACATACGTTGGGTATATTGTTAGGAGACACTGTTCCTTGGAAAGGTGGAGGGTCAGAGAAAGAGAGGAAGACCTTCAACATAATGGATTGACACAGTGACTGAAGCAATGGGATCAAGGATATCAGAAGTTATAAGAATGGCACAGGATAGGACAGGATTCAGATATCTTTGTTCATAGGATCACTATGAGTCATACTTAACAACTGCTGCTGTAACTGAAATACCACAAATGCACACACGGATGGTTTGTTGTTGCTGTTGTGTACTGTCGAGTCAGAACCAACACATAGCTGGCCCTCCCGCCAGTTTTCAGAGACAGTTCATTGCACGGGAGGAGATTGCCTTTCCCTTCTCCAGCAGGGCAGCTGGTGGCCTCGAACCACATGTCTTTGGTATTGTAGCACAGCCACCAGAGCTCCCTGGATGGTTTATCCAAATGTACTTATTCTCTTATAGTTTAGAAGGCTAGAAGTTTAAACTCAGCATGCCAGCTCCAGAGGAAGGCTTTTTCTTTCTGTTGGCTCTAGGGAAATGATCTTGTCTCTTTTCAAAATCTATGAGGCTAATGTTCCCTGAAGCTCTCCATGGGTCTTCGCATTTACCATTAAACATAAGAGGCTCTCAGTGCAGGGACCTGGGTCCAAATGTGCTCCATTCCTGCCTCTTCTTTCTTGGTAACGAGGTCCCTTCTTCCTTGCTCGCTTTGCTTTTTAATCTCTTGTAAAATAAAAAAGGTAAGAAGTTGCACTGCAATCCCAGTGATACACAGTTTAAATCTACCAGTTGCTCTGTGGGAGAAGGATGGCCAATCTCCTCCCATGTGATTTACTGCCTCTGAAAACCTGCTGGAGGTTCAACTATGGGTTGATTCCAACTTGATGGTTCACAAGATAGAAGGTGGTACAGACCACATATGCACACAGTCGCAGGGAAACTTCTACTCTGCTCAGGGCTATGACTTGAGCCAAGGAGCTACATTCAACCATCCTTTTCTTCCCTTAGGTGATTGGCTGGTTACTGACTGGCCGGTCACTGATTGGCTGGTCACATCAGATCACATAATGAGGATGTGATTACATTTCAGTGATATAGCCACCAAGCCACTGAGAAGCATACCTCAACCAAACTGACACATATTTGGGAGAGGGTGTTTACAATTCCAATTACAACAGGAGAGGATCAAAACAGATCACCTTCCCCCCCCATTTGAAATGAATGGAAAAGCCTCTTTCTCGGGTTACTGCAGCAGCTATCCAGATACTGTGGAAGAAAGCTGCCCAGGGATAAGCCTACAATGTAGAAAGTAGAAGAGAAAAAGATAAAAAGAGAGAGAATGATTTAGTGACTTCATCAACAGGATTGAAACTTGCCTGAAGACCTCCCTGCCATTGGCCTTTTTGTTTGTTTTGTTTTATTTTATTTGGACCAACACATTCTATTTATTGGCTAAGTCAGTTTAGGGAGGGGTGTCTGTGATTTGCAGCGCAGAGGGCATCCCACTTCTCAACAGTTAATATCATTTCATAGCATCCTTCCCTTTTAGTATATTTTCTGTGAACACCTCCACGTCATTGCATATCATTCACTTAAGTAACAAATAACTGGGTTGTTTCCTCTTCTATGGAGGCATGATCATTTCATTAACCTTTTCATGAGCTGTGGGATCAGCCGTCAACCCTCTCAGACACTCAGGTTTCCTGGGAAGATGCTATCCCAGGTGTAGTGCATGGTATCACCCCATGGGCACCTGTACACCTATACGGATATGAAGAACAGTCCTCACCACTTCAATCCTACCACTAGAATCCACATGGGACATACATGCCCCACATAATAATGGTATTAAGATCCATATTACCGGCAAGCTCTGGTGGCCTAGTGGTGAGAAGCTGTACTGCAATCCCAGAGGTGAGTGATTCAAATCCACCAGATGCCTCTGCTGGAGGAGGGACAACTTCCTCCTGTACCAGTCAGATCTGATTTGATGGTACACACACACAGCCCCCTAAAATAAATAAAGTCCATATTACCTGCATGATATCCATTACTGAACATACGTGATATATGTAACAATAGGTCTAATCTATGAACACAGTGTAGCAGGCATAGGAGAGACAGTCTCCTTCCACTTACTCCACAAGGGGGGATGAGCTTCCCTCAATTGCAACAGCACAAGGACAATTCCTATGAGGTCAGACCTGCTCTGCCCACTTCTGCACTTTTCTTCTATAAGTTCTAACACGACTCATTCTTCCCACAGCTCTATCTGTTCTATTACTGTTGTTGTGTGCCATCAAGTTGGAACTGATTCAGAGCTGACCCTCCAGTGGGTTTTCACAGGTAGTAAATCACACTGGTGGAGATTGCCCATCTTTTGCCTGCGAAGCATCTAGTGGATTTGAACCTCGTACCTTTGGGGTTTTGTACATAAAAAAACAAAAAACAAACAAAAAACCCAACTCGAATCTGGAGAACAACCACTTGGCCACCTGACTGGAAGAGATCTTTATTTGTTCCCCTTCCAAAGAAGGGTGACCCAACAGAGTGTGGAAATTACAGAACGATATCATCGATTTCAAACGCAAGCAAGATTCTACTGAAGATTATCCAAAAACGACTGGAACAGCACATCAGCAGAGAACTGCCGGAAGTCCAGGCTGGGTTTA
>NW_006399901.1:2038313-2060174 GCF_000299155.1 Elephantulus edwardii | reverse complement strand
ACAGGATAGAGCAGGGTTTAGGGCTGTTGTACGTAGGGTTGCTATGAGTCACAAGCAACTTGATGACACATAACAACAACAACCACTACCACCTTTGGGTTGGGAGCACAATTTCTTACCACGAAGCAAGATACCTGGGCTCCCCTATACAGTTTCCCTGGTGGGCCACAAATATCTAAGAGTGTCATACTCCTATCCAGCTGCGTAGTGAGAGTTATCCTGATGATATTGGCTAGAAAAAGTCATGTTATATAATCTAGTTCAGCACAAAACCTCAAAAATCATTGTTGTTGTTGAGTCTGAACTGGCTCACAGCGGACACTCCAGCAGGTTTTCAGAGGCTGCATGTAAATTGCATGGGAGGAAATTGCCCGTCTTTTCTTCTGAGGAAGAGCTGGTGGATTCAAACTCCCTGCCTTTCGGTTAGCAAAGCAACTCTTTACCCTTTAGGCCTCTAGGGCTCCCTAAGGAAAAAGGGTTGTTGTTGATGTATATTGTAGCATCAGAACCGACCCATAGATGACCCCCCCAGCAGGTTTTCAGAGGCAGTGTATCACCTGGGAGGAGACTGCCCATCTTTCTCCCACATAGCAGCTGGTGGATTCAAGCCGCATACCTTTGTGTTGGCAACACAATTCCTTACCACTCAGCCAGCAGATTGGAAGCAGGAGTGGCATCCACTTCCTAAACAACATGCCTCCAGAAGCTCAATAAACGTCAATAGTTATAGAAAGGCTTCAGGCCTTTTGTTCATAGGATCGCTATGAGTCATGCTCGACTCAAAGGCAATCAGCAACAACAAGCCTGCAGAACTCCCTAAGAAAAAAATGAGAAGATTATTTGCTATGTATCCAAGAGCTAGACAGTAACAAGGATGGCAGGAGAAGGATTGATGGCTTTGAGTTATGGTGCTAGAGAAGAGTGTTGAATATGCCAAGAACAAGCAGGTCTGTCCTGGAGAGGGTGAAACCAGGCTGCTCCCTGGAGGCAAGGATTTTGAAGCTCCATGTCACATACTTTGAGCATGTGACCAGGAGGGACCAGTCCTTGGAGAAGGACATCATATTTGGAAGGGTGGAGGGACAACATAGGAAGGAAGGCCAGGATGAGATGGATTGACTCAGTGACTGGAGAAATGAAATTAGATCTGTCGGAGATGATGAGATTGGCTCAGGATAGGGCAGAGTTCAGAACTAATGTACGTTGTTGGGTGACTATGAGTCTCAGGTGACTCATTGGCACATAACAACAACAACAAACAATATTTGAATGCTGGCTCTGCCAATGTTCACAGCACAAAACCAGAAAATAATTGCATCAAGAAATGGTTAAATCACCCCCTGCTGTGACATGCTCAGAGTGTGTCTCCAGCTTTCCCATCGTGATTAGCATAGAGTTTCCCACCATACTAAACCAGCTGCTCCGGGGGAGAGAAAAGGGTAATCTCTTTTGTGCAATTTACAGCCTCAGAGAACCCACTGAAGAGTCTGCTGTGAAGTGATTCTGACTCAAAGGCAATACGCTGGCAAACAGTTTCAAGAAACCACCTCCATCTCACAATTGGACATCTCTCTGATAATTATTTTGTTATAGATTCTAAGAAGTGGAATTCTTGAGTCCACCAAAATGTTTCAGGGTTTTAATTTACTGGGCTGGATTGCCCTTCAGAAGGTGTGGATGAAGTCAAACATTCACAGGAGTGATAAAAATGCCTCCCACGGAATGGGAGCTCAGGTGGCCTAGTGATATGAAAACGCTCTGCATCTTCAAAAGCATGAGGTTCGATTTCACCAGCTGCTCCGCAGAGAAAGGATGGACACTCTCCTTCTGTGCAATTTACGTTTTCTGAAAACATGCTGGAAGGTCAACTATGAGTCAGTTCTCACTCGACCATACACACAACAACAACTGCTCAGTAATCTGTTGTTGTTACTGTTGTTAGGAGCCATTGAGTCGAGCACGACTCCTAGCCACCCTATGAACAACATCTCTGAACCCCGTCCTATCCTGGGCCATCCTCACACTTCCTGACACACTAGAGCCTGTTGCGACAGTCACCATGTCAGTCCGCCTGGTTGAGGGTCTTCCTCTCCTTTGCTGTGCTGTGATATTGAAAGCTACATCACTGGTGTGTCAAATGCTCAAGGGTCACCCATGGTGCACAGGTTTTAGTAGAGGTCCCGGGCTAAGCAGGATTGGCCATCCACTTCTTAAATAACAGGCCTCTGAAAACCCTCTGAGCAGTAGAGGAACGTGACACATTTCAATAGTCTAGACAGGATCCATTCTATTTTCAGCTTCTTCTGTATTTTCAGAGTTGCTGTCGTTAGTTGCCATTGAATCAGCTCTGACACGTGGTGGCCTTATGTAGTATAGCAGAATAAAGCCTCCCCTGGCCCTGTGCCATCTTTCACACTCACTGGTATGTTTGAGGCCATTGTTGTGTCAATCCTTCTAGGAGGAGGATTTTGTTTGCATTGACTCTCTGCTTTCTGAAACATGGTGTCCTTTCCTAGCGATTGATCTTTCCTGATGACGTGTCCCAGGCGAGTGAGTCAAAGTCTCGCCATCCCCACTTGTAAAGAATATTCTGGTTGTGTTTCTCCTAAGACTGATTGCTTTGTTCTCTTGGCAGGCGACAGTATATGCAGCAATCTTTGCCAGCACCACAGTTTGAATGCATCAGTTCTTCTGGCTTTCTTTTTTCAGCATCCAACTTTCATTTGCACAGAAGGCAATCGAACCAGTCAGGGCTCGGATCAGAAAACGGATATTAAATAACAGCTAAGCTTATTATTTTTATGTCTTTACAATCAAGTAAGTCAAGAAAGTGTCAGATTGCAAGCAAGGGGTTCCCTGCAGGGCTGCTAAATCTCTGAAACACAATAGACAGTGACTGTTGTTGTTGTTGTTAGGTGCTGTCGAGTTGAGTACAGCTCATAGTGAGCATCCCTATGAACAAAAGATCTGAACCCTGTTCTGTCCTGCACCATCCTCACACTTCCTGACACACAAGAGCCCATTGCAGCAGTCATCGTGTCAATCCACCTGGTTGAGGGTCTTCCTCTCCTTCTCTGACTCTCCACCCTTCCCAGCATCATGTCCTTCTCCAAGGAATAGTCCCTTCTAGCAACATGCAGAAAGTATGTGATCATTCAAAGTATGTCATCGTTCTTGTCTCCAAAGATCAATCCAGCTGCACTGTCTCAAAGACATAATCTGTTTGTTCTCTTGGCCGTCCATGGGGTACTCAGTTCTCTTCTCCAACACCACAGCTTACCCACTAGGCCACCAGAGCACTCTGTAATAATATAATTGTTGTTCTTGTTGTTGTTGTTATGTGCCGTCGAGTCACTTGCGACTCATAGCAACCCTATGTACAACAACTCTAAACCTTGCTCTATAATGTGCCACCTTTATTGTCTCTGACACACCTACCCCCAATACCCCAGTCACTGAATCAATCCATCTCATCCAGGGTCTTCCTCTCTTGTGCTGTCCCTCCACCCACGGCACAGCAGCAGGTCCATAGGCCTGTATCTGAGAGATCTTATCCAGCTGTCTATGGCAGAACCCACACCCTACAGCTACCTGCACCCTACTGGCTTGAGGTATACAAGAAGGTTCATAATAACCAATGGGTACTTTTTTGCAATGGGCACACCAAAGCATTGTTATTATTGTTGTTATTATTATTATGCTTTGATGTGCCCATTGCAAAGAAGTACTCATTGGTTATTATGAACCTTTGTATATATACCTCAAGCTGGTAATTATAGGGTGTGGATTCTGCCATTGAGTGCTGGACAAGATCGCCCAGGCACAGGCCGTTGGACCTGCTGCTGTGCTGAGGTGACTTCAGGTGGTACAAAAGCTGGCTGCACTGAGTGCCGTGTCTCCATGCCACCCAATCCTGTCACATGCAGACCTTTTACACGCGAGAGGAGCAGCAATGTGGAACGGATGTGAGCAGCCTGAGAAGCTGGCCTGAGTTTGAGTGACTGACTAGCTGCCCTCTCTGAGTGCTGGTCTTTGTTCACATGGTGTCTGCAAAGCCTGGTGCCCAGAGAATGTCACTTCCCTTTCTCCTGTCTCAGCAGTTTTACAAGACATTACATCTTCAAGGGTGTGAATTAGAATTGAAGGTAGGAACTGACAGATTTAGTTTGTTTAACCATCCAGAGATTGTTATCAGACAGCCCACTTAGAATAACTAATAACCTAGGCTTAAAATTAACTCTGGTGGCCTAGTGGCAAGAAGCTGCGCCGCAACCCTGAAGGCACACAGTTCGAGGCAACCAGCAGATCTGCGGGAGAAGGATGGGCAATCTCCTCCTTTGCCATTAACTGCCTCTGAAAAACCCACCAGAGGGTCAGCTATGGGTCAGTTCTGACTCTACAGTACACAACAACAACAAGAAGAAGCTTAAAACAGCTGCATTGCTGATAAAGCCCTGAAGCCAGGAAGGGGTAGTTTAGAAGCATTCATGGAACTGAGAATTACAGGAAGGAAGGGGGGGGAAACCCCACAAGGTGACTACACTGTGAGTATTGTAACCAGTGTTACAAAACAAAACGTGCATGAATGGGTGATTGAAAAGCCAATATGCCTTGTACAAACTTTGACTCAAATCATAATAGAAAAGAAATTGTTCTTGGATGCTGTATTGGTTGGCACCTACTGACTGTAAGTAAATTATATATTTGTAACCCTGGGGATTATCCATGTATTTTAAGGTATATACAATGGTTCATGTTCACAAATGGGCACAACTGTGTGATACACGTCAAAACATTATTATTCTGTAAAAGGATTTGTAGTATATCTGGGAGTGTTTAAGGGTTTTTATGCTCAGAAAGGAACCCTTCATATATTTATAAGATGAACATTTGATAAGCATAGCTGGTTGGTCTTACTTACATACACACTAGGCTAAAAAGATTTAAGAATGGACCTTGTCTATGACCTAAGAGCTGCTTGTATATGATTGTGAATTCAGCTTGGATTAGTTTCATCTTTACATCCAAGTTGGTCGCACTATCCATAGAGGGCTGTGCTGTTATCCTAAAGACCATGCCTTTCTGGTGGTTTGAATCCACCAGTGGCTTCAAGGGAGAAAGATGGGCAATTTCCTTCCATGAGATTTTTTAAGGTAGAAAATGCAAAGGAGAGTCCACTGTGACTCAGTTCTGACTCAACGGGAATCAGTGAAGGCATGATTTTACCATAAACTACCAAAAGAGTGGTTATTGCTCTGACCATGGACTGAATTAGGTGCACCTTAGTGTTCAAACTGACATCATTGCTCCTTAGTAATTTGGAGAAATCCCTGACAGTGCACTTGCCCTGTGCAATGCACCTCCTGATCTCCTGATTTCTGGTGTTGATTGTGGATCCAAAGAAGCTGGAATTGTTGACAAACAGGGTTTAGGAGAATGAAAAGGTTAAGCCATTCAAAATCCCTTGCAACAGTACCTGAATACAGTTATTCCACCAAAAGAACAATTATTGGTTTCTCCTCCTAAGGAGCAAAGAAATGAGAAGACAATCATAGAAACCCAGTAGCAATTAGCCCAAAGGACTAATCAACTGTGTAATCCTGTTTCTGTGACTGAGACCAGAGGAACTTGATGGTGCCTGGCTACTACTAAAGGGATTCAATAGAAGAGCCTTGATAGAATGGGGGGGGGGGGGAATGCAGGACAAACTTTTAAACAAACAAAACACAGGCTTACTTATGTGCTAGAGATTGGTGGAGAAGCCCCCTAGACTGTGGCCCTTAGAAACTCTTCAAGCCTGGAACGGAACTTGACAACAGTCAGCCAAGGTATAGATTGATTTATAAGAGGAACAGTAAACACAAGGAGGCTAAATAAGTACTTCTTAGAAAATCAACCACATGAGATCAAAGGGTAGCATTTTTCCAAAGACAGAATTCAGAAGCCAGGAAAGAATAGAAGAAGGGAGGAACGCTATTGTTGGTGTATTGTCCAATTGGAATCAACTCATAGCTGACCCTCCAGTGAGTTTTTTCTTTCTAGTGAGGTTTTTATTTTTTCTATTCCCATTATTTATTTAGAAACAGTGATTTATACAATGGAAACAAAAATCATCAAGGCCAAACTGATTCTCAGAAGCATAGTTAGTCATCCTGCCCCAACTTTGCTTGTCCAAATACCTTTAATGCTGCAAACCATCATGTACTCAAAGTGGGGATGGGTGGGAAATTCAATAAATCTTCTATTATTTTCATGTTCTTTTTAATATTATTGTATTTCAGTCTGGTTTCTTTGTTAACAGTAATAAGTCCAACACTGGAGAGTACGAATTGTTTTATCGTCATCAACATGGTACTTAAGTAAATCAAATCTTGTCAAGTACACGGTGACTTGGGTTTTGGTTCTGCGTCTGTCATTTGGCGAATGAAGATCCCATCTTCGGGATGCTCTGTGTCATCCATACATGTGTGACGATGCCAATGTCGTGCCATCGTCACTAAAGGCAAGGGACGCGATGGAACTGGCACAGCCACTTTTTGTTAAATGGATCCCAAATATTTACAAATCCATCAGAACCACGTGTGGCAAATGTATTAAGGATTTTGTAGAAGGAAATGGCGTTGACTGGGTAAATCTGCTCAATATTCTCTTTCAGTTGGTGACACTTGAAGGCATACTTCTTCTGCACCTCAGGGCTCGGGTCCAAGTACTCAACAGCCATTCAGCCTTCAATGGAGCTTAGAACATAACCCTGCTTGTTGCGGAAGACACATATGCAGTGAGTCTGGCACTTGAGCCGGGCCTCCCGGTGCTGCTCCATGTAGCCCACGTTCTGAAGGTCCCACACCAGCGCGTGGCGGCCAGCTGTCCCCACAATCAGCCTGTCTCCAGACATTGGAAGTGTATACACCTTTCCAGGCTGAAAGAAGGTGCCAGCATTACAAGGAGTTCTGGGATCCCACAATGTAACCATCTGATCCCAACTTCCGGGAATCATCACACTGACTTCCGGACAGTAGTCAACACATTCGATAACGGCATCATGTGTTCCAACGAGATTGTTTTGATCAGTATTCAAATCATACACTTTCAGCTGGTCATCAAAGCTCCCACTCCAGGCCTGAGTTGGATCGTAGAAGGTACAGTCCAAGACGGCGCCGGTGTGCTGGTACTGGAGCTGCATGGAGTTGGCCAGCACATTGTAGAGGATACCAGCAGGAACTGGGAGGTGTTGGGGCTGAACTTCACCGAGGAGATGTCGTCCTCCAGTGGCTGGTTCAGCTTGAACTGGTTCGAGCCCGTCACCTTGAGATCCTCTAAGAAGCAACGGCGCCAGAGAAAGGAGCTTCAGTGGGTTTTTAAGTAGTAAATAGATGGCCAGGGAGATTTCCCATTGTTCTTCTGTGGAGACAAGCAATCTCCTCCCATGCAGTTTATAGCCCCTGAAAACTCACTGAATGGTCAGTTGCGAGTGGATTCCAGCTGAAACAGGAACAAATCATCACCACACCTGGCAAGGAGCTCTGATGGTGTAGTCCTTATGTTGAGTTGTTCACCACCATGAGACAACAATGAGGAAGTTCCTCTCATGTGATACCCAGACTCTCAAAAAAACCTGCTAGAGGGTCAGCTATGAATAATTTCTGACTCGATGGCAATCTTTTTAGCCTTGAAAATCTTATGTGGCCCAACAGCTATGTCCTGTCGGGTTGGAATTTACTCCTGACAGTGGGTTTGGTTTCACACTATTTCTTGACACACCAAATGGAACCCAAAGTCACAGAATTAAGGACAGAAATGTGAACTAAGGCTTTCAGGTACTGTTTCAAGGGTCTTTCAGGGGATTAATATTTTCATTCTCCTAAATCCTACTTGTCAACAATTCAGTTTCCTTGGATCCACAATCAACACCATTGGTACCGGAAGACAGGAGATCAGGAAGTGCATTGCATAAGGCAGGTGCACTGTCAGGGACCTCTCCAAATTACTGAGGAGCAATGATGTCAGTTTGAACACTAAGGTGCACCTGATTCAGTCCATGGTCTTTTCAATCGCTTGCTATGCCTCTAAAGAGCTCAACAATGAATAAGGATGACAGAACAAGAATCGATGCCTGAGTTGTGTGGTTTTGGAGAAAGACACATTTTGCAGAATAATCCATGGACTGCCAAATAAAAACCCAAACAGATATATTTTGTAAAAAGTACAGAGTGCTCCTTAGAGGCAAGAATCATAAAACTTCATCCCACATGCTTTGGGCATATTGCTAGGAGAGGTTATTCCTTGGAAAGGGACATCATGCTCAAAAAACTGGAGAGTCGGTAAAAGAAAGGCCAACTGTCAACAACTGTCAATGAGGTGGATTGACATGGTGACTGCAGCAAGGGGCTCAAGCATGTCAGAGATGGTGAGGATGGCACAGAACAAAGACAGGGTTCAGATCTCTGAACAACAAATCCCACTGGCTAGATAATAGTCCTAATACCACAATGCATGCTCGCGGGAATGAAAACCTCAGTGGAAATGTCAGGGAACGAAAAAGCACAAAAAAGGGATGCCTCTGGCCTCAATTGCTTCAGCTGCAAGCAGAGCATCAGGCTGGGACTGGGTCCACGACCGTGCGCGGCCCGCCTGCGCCCCCTGCAGGCACGAGGTGGCGTTGTCCTGTCGCGTCCTGCAGCAGCGTCCCCACTTTCTGTCGGCAGAGGGAGTGTGAACACGCTCAAGACAAGCGAAGTGCAGGCTGCAGGCCCGGACCAGAGCGGGACCCCGCCGGGCTCCAGCCTGGGTCCCTGGGTGGTCTAAGGGCGGAGGGAGTTGGGGGCGTGGCACGGGGCGTGGCCTCAACGGGGGCAGGGCCAGCCAAGCAAGGGCCAGACGTGGCGCAGCGACAGATCCACCGACCGCGCGGTTCTCCTCCATCCTGCGGATCGAACCCGGCCGGGATCCGGTCTCCGGCCCCATGCGTCGCCTGCAGCCTCTGCTGCCGCCTCTGCTGTTGCTGCTTCTCGCGGCGCTTTCAGCCTCCGCCACCAGCACATTCCAGCCCGACTGGAACCGTCTGCGCGGCCTGGCTCGGGCCCGGGTAGAGGTGAGCGCTCCGAGCCCATCGCTCCCCAGCCCTGCGGCCTCTTAGTCCTGGAACCAATTCCCACCCTTCCCCCGCGACCCCACGACCATTCCGATCACCCAGTCCCCCCCACCACCTGGATCTTCCTAGCCCAGAGAAGCCCAAGTACCCACTCCGTCTTGCAGCCTGGCCCCCGGATCCCCTTTCCAGCAGGCTGTCCAGTTAGACAGCCAGTCTCCCTTCCCCAGGGACCCCACGAACACTCAGCCCGCCGTGTCTTCCCACCACCTGAACCTTCCTAGCCCTGAGACGCCCTAGCATCCACTCCACCTTGCAGCCTGGCCCATGGGACCCCTTTCCAGCCGCCTGTCCAGCTGAACAGCCAGTCTCCCTACTACTTGTAGTGATTCCCCCAAACCTGCCCTCTGAAGCCCAACTTCCCACACTCCCAATTCCACTTTTCCCTGAAATTCCTTCCCCACTTTGGTCCCACGATTTGGGGCTCTTGAGGGTCTTTCCTTTTCTGGTCAGCAGGGAAGACAATTCTCTGGGCTCCACCCTGCTCCATGCAGAGGCCCAAAGGGGCCTGGGAAGCTCAGAGCTAGCACTTAATCCGCGGCCACTTCCGTCTTCCCCCAGCCCGAGTCTGTATGACTAGAACCCTCACAAGCCCTTCTCTAGGCCATAGTTTTATGTCTGTCGAAAAAGGAGGTGAAGGAGGGGCCGGGTGTGTGGGTCCGAGTCTCGTTCTCTATTGGGAGGTGGCTCTCTACGAGAAGGGCCTTTCCCATCCTCCACGTCGGAGGAGGAACCAGATGGTCATTTGGGCTGACCGCGGGGCGGGGGGCAGAAGGGCCAGTCCTGAGTAGGCCGGATGGGGACCAGATGGAGGCTCCCAGGGCGGTTCTGAGCTCTCCCTTCTGGTCTGCCTCCACCCTGGGCCAAAGGCCAGACTCAGATCTCTACTGCTCGAGGGGCACTGGGTGATTATTTCTTCTGGGTGAGAAGACTGGGTGAGTCAGTAGTCGGCAGGGAATGGGAGGCAGAGCGAGAGGCTGCCAGGTCTCAGGCCTGGGCCTCCTCTCCTTTTCCATTTGATGAACGTAACCCCATGAATCCCCAAGAGGTCGCCACTTCTTCACAGCCTGAGGATGGTTATTCCCAAAGTGGAATGAAGGTGAAGTGACCTGGGGGTAGGTGGGGGGATGATTGGAGTAGAAGTGGGAGATACCTGATCAATTCCATTTTGTCCGCTTCCAGACCTGTGGGGGATGACAGCTGAACCGCCTGAAGGAGGTGAGTTTGAAGGAAGATAGGCTTTGGTGGCCTAGTGGGTAAGGAATTGCACTGCCAAACCAAAGTTCAAATTCACCAGTTACTGTTTGGGAGAAAAAGGGTCAATCTCCTCTTGTACAATTTACAACTTGTGAAAACCTGCCAGAGGATCAGCTATGAGTTTATTCTAGTTCCCCCGCCATCCCAGCTTCTTATCAAGTGGACTTTTGGGTTGCAAGCCAAGAGCTCATTTTTGGTGTGGCTGTGTGATCGCAATGGGCTTCAGTTTCCCAACTCCCATCTGTAGAGGGGAAAGGGATTTGGAGGCCCTTATACTCTAATGATCCCTTTCCTCCCCAGGTGAAGGCCTTCGTCACCCAGGATATCCCTTTATAGTATCCTTCCTCTTTTGCCCAAGGGTAGGGATAATGGGGAGGGAGTCTGGGAAAATATCGTCCTGCTTAATATCAGAGGTGTGGACTGCAGATGGTGACATCTGACAAGCAGAATCGATTGGTAATGACTGCCCAGGGGAATCCCAGGTGGCTTCTAAATTGGGTTGTTGTTGTTGTTATTATTATTATTATGTGCAGTTGAGAAGTGACTCATAGTGACCCTGCAACCTGCTTTATCCTGTGCCAACCTTATTGTCTCTGACACACATACTTTCATTACCTCCGTCATTGAATCAATCCATTTCATCAAAGGTCTTCCTCTCTTGGCTGTCCCTCCACCCTTCCAAGCATGATGTCCCTCTCCAAGGACTGCAACTTGCCCTCCTTGCAACATGCCCAAAGTATATCAGACGAAGCCTCAGAATCCTTGCCTCCAAAGAGCAGCCTGGTTTCACACTCTCTAGGTCGAGCCTGTTTGTTCTCCTAGCAGTCCATAGTTTATTCAACACTCTTCTCCAGCACTACAGCTCAAAAGCATCAATTCTCTTTCTTTCATTGGGTAGGAAGATTGATTAGTGATGTCTGCCATAGTCACTGGAATGCAGAGGGACCTTTACTAAATTTCCTCCTCTGTAAACGGAGATCCTTGCTTTACGCAGTTGCACAGTAGGCGCTCAGTAAAAGTGGCTGCAATGCTTACGTGTAAGCCCCAGGGGCTCTCATCTGCCACTGTCCACCATCACCTTAACCCCACCTCCAGTCACAACCTGGTGATGAAACACCTCCCGGGAGCCGACCCAGAACTCGTGCTGCTGGACCAACGCTACAAGGAACTGGAGGTGAGGCTCCCCGACACGCTCCTGACCACGCCCCTCCTAGCATAACTCCACCCCTTATGGTCCCGACCCCGCCCATCCCGGCCCCACCGCCGCTCGCCCTGTCCCTCCTGACCCACCTCATATGACTCCGCCCCTCCGTAGCGCATCCCTCTGAGCGAAATGACCCGTGAAGAGATCAACGCGCTGGTGCAGGAGCTCGGCTTCTACCGCAAGGCGGCGCCCGACGCGCCCGTGCCCCCCGAATACATGCAGGCGCCCGCCAGACCAGCGGAGGGCGCTGCAGACCCGGACCACGCCGACCTCTAGGTCCCCAGGCGCGGCGAAAGCCGAGCTAGCCTGCCCGAGCCCAGGGACAGAATGAAGCGCTCAGTGTCCCGGGAGCATCTTCCTCGCTGAGGGCTGACACCCCGTCCCTGGGCCGGTGGGAGTAGAGGGGATCGAGGAGGGGTCTCTGTTTCTTCACTTCCACTAAAGCCTCTTCCGTCTACATTACAGCTGGACTCCGTCTCTGTGGGCTGGAGGGACAAGGACCTTCCCATACTCCAGGGATACCGAACACGGGGAGGGCAGGGGCAACTGGAGAGGGTACTTTGACACACTTTTGTCGAGACGTCCCACTTTTCAACGCTTCCTCCCACCCCCATAAGAGAAGTAGAAGGACTCAGTGTTGTTGTAAACCAATAATTTATCAAAACGCTGCGTGAGTTTGGCGGGGAGGAGTGTTGCGACAGATGGGGGCAGCAGTGGGCAGGCGCAGGGCGGGAGCTGTGCCCGGAGGGTGCGGGCGTCGAGGGGCGGCCCCGCAGGAGGCTTAGACATTCTTGCCGCGCAGGCGCAGCTCGTGGCGCCGCAGGTGGTTGTACAGCGACTGCACGTAGGTGAAGACGCACTTGGGGTCGGGTTTTTTGCCCATGATCATCATGTCCTCCACCTCCACCAGGGGCACGCAGTCCACCAGCATCCTGCAGGGAGAGGGGACGAGGAGGGCGTGGTTAGAGCCCGCCAGGTCTCCTGGTAGAGCTCTTCCCTGAGCTCCTTTCACTCTTGTTGGCTTCTGGTCCTCCATCGATGGAATAAAGCCTTCCCAAAATGCCACAGACCCCACGCATCCAAGCCTGGAAGCACCCCTGGAGGTGGTGACGCCAGGCTGGTGGAAGCAGGAATTACGGAGAGAAAAGACATGTGACTCATCCATGAAGGTCTTGGATCCCCCAAGCCTCAAGGGGAGGTTCAGGCTCCCCCTCCCCATCTCTCTCCAGCTGTCCCCCTACACACTCCAGCCTGCACAAGCCTCGCGTTTAAAACCATTGTACCCAGGAGAGGCTTGCCATTGGCAACTTTCTCCCGGATCAGGACCTTGGGATCCTGAAGATTCTCACCGTGTGGAGAAGGCTGGAAACCTCTATTCCCACCCTTGGGGTTTCTCTACGTTTGCATGTGTGTGTGAGTTGTTAGGTGGCATTGAGTCACCTCTTAACTTACAACCATCCTATGCACAACGGAATGAAACCCTGCCCGATCATGCACCATCACCAGGGGCAGAAAAAAAAAAACAAACCACCAACAAACAAAAACCAACCAAACAAAAAAAAAAACAACCACCAGGGGAGGCAGTTGAGGGTCTCAATCAATTCAGTCTCTAAAATGATAGCCGCACCTTGCAGATGGAGAAACAGTCACAGAGTGGAGAGGCAGAGTTGAGCCCGATGAAACCTGGTCTTACCTACTGCAAGATACTGTGTAGTCTAGAAGGAGTGGGTTGTGGCTGCTAAGCAACTGAGAGCCCCACAGCTCTGAGGCTCCCAGGCTTCAGCCACCCCTCCTCTCTGAATGTAAGACCTCATCTGCCTTCTGCCTCACCCCTGCAAGCACCTGCTGTGCCTGGCACATAGTAAGCGCCTAGTCAGTGTTGAATGATAGCAGCTCTGAGTCCAGGACCACCTCTCATCTATTCTTTCCTGGTTGAGCCTGTTCCTTAGGCTAGGGCTCACTCTCAGTTCATCTGGGCTCCTCCTGAGAGTAAGTTCAGGTGGCAGGAGATCTCAGAATCTCCGCTCTAATGCAGACTTTCTTTCTCTGACACCTGTGAATGCTAGGTCCTGATTAGTGACTCAATTCCCTCATCTTCAGAGCAGTAGAGTTCCCTGGAAGCTGTCAGGACTGAGTGAGGGGTTCTTGGCTCTGCTGTGGATGTGCTGGGTGCCCTTGGTGGTTACGCCAGACTGGGCTGGCTTACCAGCTGGACCATGGCTAAGTTGCAGCTTCTCTCCCAAGCTCCCAGCAGCTGTGGCTATCTCCCATGGGGAATCCGGCTCCTCTCCCCCACCCTGGTGCCTTCCCTGGAGACCTTATAAAGCCATTGTTTACACTGGGGCTCTCATGGCTCAGGGATCAGGCTGCCCCAGCTAGCAAAAGCACAGCTGAGTCACACTTTCCAACTGGATCAGGGCCTGGCAGCCCCCCCCCCCCCCCCAACCATCCCACTGGGCAGCAGCTCCCAAGCCCATATAAGACCTGGACACAGCACCAACCCATCCTCCCCTCACCTGCACTCCTTCGCTGAGTAAGTGTGTGCACATGTGGGCTAACCTCCCAATGGCTCCAGGTCCCGAGGGCCATATGAGTGCACCCCTTTCTCCCTGACTCACAGTTGCTTTTTTTTTTAAATGCAATAATAGAGGTGAGGAACAGAGCCACTTTTGTGACTCAACTCTCTTCCCTAAAATCTGCGAGATACCTGAGCTCCCCACCCTCACCCCTCTCTGAACTTATCTGAAATGGAGCAGTTATCTCAGGATCCAATTCGCTACTGTGGTCCCAGAGTCAGGGGAACCAGAGGGATACTCCAAACAGCTTGATTTGGGGACCCAAGAACCCTCAGCCAGAAATCTTTGGTCAACCAGTCCTGCTTCTGAACTCCTCTGGGAGGATGACGCCTTTTAAGTTGCTCTAGTCATTCCATCGATCCTCTCTGCCATCCCGTCTTCAGGTTTCATCCTAGGAATGTTCTAGAAGGCCAGGCTGATGACAACCTTTCTGTTTGGAAACCACTTCTGCTCCTTGTCATCCTCCTGAGGAAGTCCAGATGCTTGTCGGTGGCCCATTCTCTTCTCTCACCCATAAATGATTCTTTTGTTCCTGGGCATGTTCTCAGGTGCTCTTCCGACCCTTTAGCCTAAAGCTATTCAGATCCTACGTTGCTGTTAGGTGTCATCAAGTCAGCTCCAATTCACAGCAATCCTATGTAGAACAGATCAAAACCCCGCCTGCGCCTGTGCCATCCTCACAGTCAATCTCTGCTGTGCTTACACCCACTGTCACAGACACTGTGTCAGTCTAGCTCGTGGAGGGTCTTCCTCTCCTTTGCTGACCCTTTATTGTTCCAAGCATGATGTATTTCCTACATACTGGCTCGTCTGGATAACATGCCCAAATTATGTGAGGTGAACTCTCACCCTTCATCTCCGCTCTCTCATTGCTACTGAATCAAAATCGACTCATTGCCGACTCTCCCCTGGGTTTCTGAGACCATAGATTGCGCGGAAGGAGAATATGTACTTTCTCCTTTGGAGCCACTGGTGGATTTGAACTACCAAAGAGGCACGGCCTTTGGATTAGCGATGAGACTTCTTATAAATTAGACCAAGGGAGCTCTAGTGGCAAGCAGTTGCACTGCAATCCCAAATGTACATGGCTGGAATCCACCAGTTGCTTTGCTGGAGAAGGAGGGGCAATATCCTCCTGTACCAGTCAGATCCGATTTGACGGTGCACACACACACACACAAATAAATTTAAAAAGGAAAAAAAAATTAGACCACCAGAGCTCATTCTCAGACATCCGACCTGATCCACAGGCCGAGGCAGGCACCTCCTGGGCTTCTGCAACCCAAAACTCATCCCTGACTCCAAGGTCAGTACCTTACCTGCCACTGAGCTACCAGAGGACAAGGCTCCCCAGCTCCCCTCTCCCACCTCTGGGGCCCCTCTCTCTCTGAAACCCCTTGAGCAGATTCTGGAGTAAACTGGGCAAGGGAGGGGGAGGCGGAGCGAGGCAACGTTTCTCACCGTGGAGCCCCAAACAGGGGTTAGGACTTTTTGGTTTTTACCAGCCCCTTCTGGACCAGGCAGCGGTAGAACTCCTGGATGTACGTGTACACGCACTTCCAGTCAGGCTCTCGAAGCCGCACCATGTCCTCTGTGTCCAGGAGCTGCGGGCAGTCTGCATGGGTCCTGGGGAGGGGAGGGGCCGGGGAGGGGCAGGGACAGGGCCCCGGAGGGAGGACAGGGAGGAGGAAGAGAAGAGAAAGGGGAGGAGGATACGAGACATACACACACACACACACATATACACAGAGATAAGGATTCAGTTACATTCTCAGTGCTGCAGTTGGCCAGTCCCCGCATGCCCCCTCCCCGCCGTGGTTGTGCCCCTCACTACCCATCACTAACGGTGAGCGATGCAGACAGGGGTGGGGGCCAGACCAGTCACAGGTGCAGAGCACTCTTGGGGCAAAGCAGGAATGGAGGATGGGGTGGGACGTTGACAAGGGCGCCGGGGTGGATGAGGAGGGCAGTGCCCCTGGGAGGGGGGTGAGGGAGGCGTGAGAGGAGGTGGAGGGAAGAGAAAGAGGAAGATATTGGGGTTGGGGGGGTAGAAACAGAATGAAAAGACAGACGGATGGAGGAGGGTGCAGGGGGTGAGGTGAGCAGATGGGGCACAGATTCCAAAGTGGAGGGCTTGCGGATGTCCTATATAAGTAACACCTATATAGGCTGGGCGGGCACGGTGCCCGGGGCCAGGAGCCTCCTTTTGGAATCTCCAGCCGGGACCCCGTGGGAGCAGGAAGCTCTGGTGACAGTTGGAGGAGAGTAGGACAGAAAGAGAGAGAGGGAGAGGGGGCAGAGGAAAGGGGGAGGGATTGGACAGGGCCACCTGGTAGGCCTTGGCCCGGGCTGGGAGGCAGGCCTGAGGCTCCTTGGTTCCGGCGGGCATCTGGCACCCTCAGCAGCGGGCAGGCAGGACAGAGGAGAATGGGGGCTCGCTGGGGAAGGGGGGTCTTGGTTGCTGTCTGAATGTGTGGCTGGCTGGCTCCAGGGGGACTCTGGGGCGGCTGGCCTGGCCCAGACGCCCAGTTGACACCAGAGGGCTGGGGCCCACACTTACTCGGCGGATGAGAAGGCCACCTCGAAGTTCTGGCGCCTGTTCTGGGGGCTGAGCTGCCCATAGTCAAAGGCCTCGGGGAAGAAGTTGTGCACGAGGGCACAGAAGGCCATCCCGTCGCTCCAGCTTGAGGAGAAGTTCTGGATGTCCACGTGCTGGGGTGAGGAGGGTGAGAGAGCTGGTCAGGGCCCTCTGCTCCCTTGGCCACACGGATGTAGGACAACTGGGCTGAGAAAGGCTCGTGGCTTGCCCAAAGCTTCTCAATGGGTGAATACCCAAAATACGTGCCTCCTGCCAACTCCCAGGTCCTCTACTGCTTGAGGACAGAACCACCAAGAGGCCAGCACTACTCAACTCAGGCTATGGCCATGTCCGCTACCTCTTTGTCACCTCACGCAAAGGAACTTAAACCCAGCTCTCCTATAAAGCACATATGGAGGGAAACCCAAGGCTGGACTCTGGCCCTCAGCTGTGCCCACCAGGCAACGCTGGAACTATCACTTAGCCTCTTATTCTGGGAATGCCTTTCCGAGCCTGTTTCCTCATTCCAGAAAGAGGACTTCTCATCCTCCCTAGTACCCGAGAAAAGTGAGGGTACACTGAGAAGGAGGAAGGTATCATCGAGGGGGCACGACTACTGGGGGTGCTCACCTCATAACCACGCGTCTTGGCTCGGCACCAGTCTAGTAACATCTGCTTGATGCTGTTGGCGTTGGGGACCCCGAAGCTGGTGGAACGCTGCACAGCTACGCGGGGTCCTCCAGGGCTGCTGCAGGGGCGGTTCCAAGGATGTCAGGCCCCGCCCACCACTGACCTTAGCCACACCCCAGTGATCAGTGGCCCCGCCCCCACAGCCCTTAGCCACACCCCAGTGATCAGTGTCCCCGCCCTCCACAGCCCTTAGCCACACCCCAGTGATCGGTGTCCCCGCCCTCCGCAGCCCTTAGCCACACCCCAGTGATCAGTGCCCCCGCCCTCCACATCCCTTAGCCACACCCCAGTGATCAGTGGCCCCGCCCTCCACACCCCTTAGCCACACCCCAGTGATCGGTGGCCCCGCCCCCCACAGCCCTTAGCCACACCCCAGTGATCAGTGGCCCCGACCCATCATCCGGCCCCGCCCCAGGGGACATTCCTCACCCCGCGGCACCCTCTTTCTCCAGCTTCTCGATCATGGCCTTGCGCGCCTGTGAGGCCGACGTTTTGGGCAGACTCTGCGCTTTCATCAGCTCTTTTTTCTTCTCGGCCTGGCGTTTTTCAAGTGCTGCCAGGCTGCCAGGCCGCGGACTGGCCTCGTCCTCGCGGTCAAAGATGCTGGAGAGGAAAGGACGACTGAGACTTAGGCGGATAGTGGAAAGTTGCTCCAAAGTGCCAACCCTCATGTGGGGTCCTGGCTGGCGCCAAGTCCCTTAACCCCGAGGCATCTCCGAGAGCAGCAACTCTGGGAATGTCCTTGGAGAAGGACATCATGCTTGGAAAGGTTGCGAGTCAGTGCAGGAGAGGAAGACCCCGGATGAAATGGATTCATACAGTAACTAGGGAAACAGAGGTTGGTGTGTTGGAGTCAGTGGGACTGGCTCAGGACAGGGCATGCTTCAGAGCTGCTGTACATGTCGGGTTGCTGTGAGTCTCAGGCAACTCGATGGCACATAACAACAAACAACAGCACCCATTTTACGGAGGGTTACACTGAGGCTTAGATGACAGATGGTTACTTGCTATTATTGCTCCTACCCAGAGTTGAATTAAGTCTCACATTACAGAGTAACCAGGGTTGGTCTGACTCCCCTCCCAGTACTTCAGTCTACCCCTCTGTGGAATGGGTTGCACAATGAGACTCTCTGTAACATAGACTGCTCTGAGACTGGGGGAGCAGATGCTTATGCTCACCTGCCCATCTTCTTAGAGGAAGAGGAGGAAGAGGAGAAGGTCTTGGTTTGCACCATGGTGCTGCCACTGCCATCTGCAGAGAGAGGGAGAGGGAAGCTGGGTCAGGGCCCAGCCTGGACATCAGGAGACAGGGTGGGGGCGACTCTATGTGTATGGGGGGTGGAGAAAACAAAGTGATGGCTGAAGAGTCAGACAGGCAGAGAAGAGAGCGATGATGGCTGAAGAGAGCTGGTAGACTCAGAGCTTAGAGAGAGCTTCAGAGGTCGGAGGAGGCGGGCGGGCGGGCAGGCCCTGGGTGGCGCCAGGTGGCCTTACTCTCTGAGCGCCTCATGAAACTCGACTCCACGGTGGTGGTGCGAGCCATCCGGGTGCCGTCATCTGGAGAGGAGAGGGGAGATTGAGGGTGTGAGAGGCACAGGGACTAGCCTGGTGGATGTACTCCCGCCCTGAGCCCCAAGCCCTGAGCCTCTGTACCCCACTTGGGCTCTTACTGGAGTGGACAAGGCGCTCCGTCTTGGTGACTGTGCTGACAGCTGAGCCATCGGCTGCTCTCTGGCTATGCCGTGTGGTGGTCTCTGTGGCTCTGTTACCACGAACCTCCCCAGGCCGGGCCCGTGCCTCCTGGAGCCGCCGTTCCCGTTCCTTGTCCCGCTGGTCTGGGCAGGGGTGTCCCATGCATGTCCAGAAGAACCACCCGATGCCATGTGACACACGCACACGCACACACACACACACACACACACACAAACGTACACACACAGAGGCACACGGGGTACACAAATAGGGTGAAGGGCAGCTTGTAAGAAACACTGTGTACATAGGGATACTGGCCCCTCTCGATTCTGCAGGGGTGAGGGGTCAGTCACAACTGGGGCAGGGACAGGGGACTGGGTGGGCAGTGTTGATGGGCTTAAGTGAAAACAAGGGAATGGCTGAACTCAGAGGAGCAGCATTTGGATTCAAAACTGGAGTAGCTGAGTCAGGAGAGAGGATCTAGGAGGGAGAAGCTGAGCGCAGAGGAGAAGCTGGGTGAGAACAGGAGCTGTTTAGGCCATCAAATGCGCCCTAGGTAGAGAAGTGGGGCTAAAGGAAGAAATAGTTGGAGCCAGAGAGGGAGGGAATCATTGAAGTTGCCTGAGAAGCAGCAATTACAGCCAGGGTGAAAAGAGCTGGGAGCAAAGCTGGGGAAAGGGCCTGAAGAAAATGCAGCGTGAAGAGGCTGGTGGGGTACTCATCATTAGGCTCTAGAGGAAGTGGCTCGATTCAGAGAACCGGACACAGAGAGTTCAAAACTGAGAGAGTACCTGGAGAAAGAAATCTAGACTCTGAAGGATAGACTATCTGGGTCTGGAGAGGAAGTAGTCATGTCTACAGGAGAAACAGCTAGGTGAGGACAGAGGTTCAGGTAGCCATTTCTAGGTCTTTAGGTATCTGGACTCAGGAAAGAAGTAGCTGAGAGTACTTGGAGAAGCCACTGGATCCAAAGAGAAAGAGCCTGGAGGAGGGAGTGGCTGAGGAGGGAGTAGCTGGAGGAGGGAGTAGATAGAGGAAGGAGTACCTGGAGGAGGGAGTAACGAGGCCTAGGAAGGAGAAGAGAAGTTGATTGTGGGCTGGGATGTGTGTGCGGGTATCAGTGGATCCAGAAGAAGAGAAACTCCTAAGCAAGGGAGCAGCTGGATCTAGGGAGGAAGAAGTATGCACAGGGACTATCTGGGTCCATAAAAAATGTAGCCAGGCAGGATACTAACAGATTCTAAAGGAGAAACTAGGTAGACAGTTGTTGAGCAGGACTCGCCAGGAATGGACCCCGGGGGAGGTGAACAGAGCAACTGGATGTGGGCTGGGGCAGCTGCTGACCTACCTCTCTTCCTCTGTCGGAGCTCGCGCAGTGCAGCCCGGATGAGCCTCCGCTCCTCAAAGTCTGTGGTCTGGTCCAGCTGCAGACAGAGCTCTTGTCACAGCTCTCCTGGTGTGACCTGCTGGTCCCTGCCCCCTGCCAATCCTCAGCCCACTGGGTCCGGCCATACCATTTTATCCAGAACACTTTCATCCTCAATGGCCATCAGTTCCTCAGCATTCAGTGGGCTTCGCTGTTCTGGAGTTTTGTCAACCCGGGCTTGCTCAGCGCCATTGGTGGCTTCCACTGCTGCAGACGGGGGCTCTGCTAGCTCTGGCTCCATCTGTAGAGAGAGTGGGGAAGACATAGGCTTGGAGCAAAGGTGTGTGTGCATCTAACTACATTCTCACTGGACAGGGGATCAGGCCCTGGCACAGCCTTGGAAATGACTACTCACTGGCCACATGTTGGTGTCAGGCTCAGAGAAGAAGTTTTGACATTGTCATTCACAAAACCATATTAATACAATTATTAGCAGCAACAATGATGATTACCATTTGGTAAGGAGCTCTGGTGGTAAAATAGTTAAGGGCTTGGCTCCTAACTAAAAGGTCAGCAGTTCAAACTCATCAATATAGTAGATATCTTTTGTAAAGATTATAGCCTTGGCACTCCTGTTCTACCCTTGGCCTACAGAGTCGGAATCAACCCAATGACAGCACACGACAATCACTCAGTAGTTTTGTATAAGCGTTAAGGGAGTTCTGGTAGTCCACAGAGAGCTGCACTGCTAAACAAAGGTTGTACTTGTCCGGTGACTCTAATTATCCAGTGACTCCTTGGGAGAAAGCTGGGCAATCTATTCCTATGTAATCTACAGTTTCAGAATCCCAATCAGAGGGTCAGCTGAGTCAGTTCTGACTTGGTGGTAGTGACTGAGTGAGTGATTATACATGGACTGACAAAAGAATAAACAAATCTGTCTGGGAAGAAGTATAGCCCAGGTGCTCCTAAGAGGCAAGGATAGGCCATCCATACAGATGTATGCACACCTATGTTTACTGCTGCGTTATTTACAGATAGCAAAGAGACTGAAACGAATAAAATGCCCATCAACAAACAAATGGATAGGAAAACCATGGCATATCCACACAATGGAATACTATGCAGCACTGAAAAATAATGAACTCGTAAAACACTACACAACACAGGTGACTGTCTCCGTCTCAAAAGGACAAATACTGCATAACACCACTCTTATAAAGCAGGACTGACATAGGAGGTTGGGAGGAGAATAAAAAAAAGAGTGGATAGATAATGGACATTGTATTGGAATAGATGAGAGAAAGGACTGTTTAAAAGGAATGTGTGATTGTGTTGTTGTTATGTGCC